>NC_139697.1:8362800-8395300 GCF_964188405.1 Protomyctophum parallelum
AATGTTGGCAGAACATGCCCACTGTAGGGTAGCTTGGTTTCATCATGCGGTTAAGTGAGGGCTCTCGCCCCATGAAAAAAGGTAGTGCTGATTTGATTTCTCCACATCACAGGGGTAAGGAGTTTATGGCTGGTGGCAAAAATTGGTTCTGAATGTGTTTTTAAATTGTTTGAGATATGTCATGGGGTGGTAAAAAAAGAACATTGGCGCACTTTGGCAGTTGTTTCATATAACTGATATGAATTCTGCACCTGGTGTGACGCAGCCTGTTCTCCAGTCTGCCGGTGGATGAAAGGGTAATAAAATTCTTCTAACAAGACTCTTTTATTGCCTTCCTGCTGTTTTCATCTCATTTCGGTCGCTTGCCTTTGTGCTCCGCAATGGTCCCGATTCAAATTCACCCAGTGGAGGAGGTAGAGAGAGAGAGAGAGAGAGAGAGAGAGAGAGAGAGAGAGAGAGAGAGAGAGAGAGAGAGAGAGAGAGAGAGAGAGAGAGAGAGAGAGAGAGAGAGAGAGAGAGAGACACACACACAGAGAGAGAGACACACACAGAGAGAGAGAGAGAGAGAGAGAGACACACACACACACACAGAGAGAGAGACACACACAGAGAGAGAGAGAGAGAGAGAGAGAGAGAGAGAGAGAGAGAGAGAGAGAGAGAGAGAGAGACACACAGAGAGAGAGACACACACAGAGAGAGAGAGAGAGAGAGAGAGAGAGAGAGAGAGAGAGAGAGAGAGAGAGAGAGACACACACAGAGAGAGAGACACACACACAGAGAGAGAGAGAGAGAGAGAGAGAGAGAGAGAGAGGGACAGACATTCAGGCTTTGGTGAAAAGGTCAGAGCTTTCATCTGCACACAAAGAAAGACCATATGTGCAAATATATGCATAACAAAGAAGCTGGGCAACTTGTCATCTTTGACAGTCGAGTGTAGGCTTGTAAACAATCTTCCAAGCTAGAAACAGTAACAACGTCGGACAAAGACTATTAGTTATTTTTTATATTCTTTTCCCTTTTATTGGGCTTTTTTCTGCCTTGACAGACAGGAAAGATGGATAGAAAGAGAAACAGAGAGTGACACGCAGCAAAGATTGGGATTCGAACCCACGATGCGCTGTCAGGCTTTAGAGCCTCCACCGCCATTACTGAGGTGTAATCAGCGTTGATTATAGCTACACCTGGCCAACAGGACACTGCTCCAAGGACGCAATGTGAATCTGTGGATTCGTCTATAGGCCAGCGGGCGGCCCTAGTTCTTTTTTGTTGACAACCAATGTGTTTTTCACATTCTTGTTGTGATTCAGTTTGGCTGAATCCACAAGTAAAGTCTGTTACATAGTCAAACACGCAAACCCAATAATATGTCATTGTATACGTCAAAAAGCAAATATAGCCATTCCACAGGATTACAACGTGACATAATGCAAAGTGTCGTGAAAAACATTTGTCTACTCTTTTGCAAAATGTTGGATGCTATATCGTTTGTCCTTTTAGCTGAAGAGTGACGGAGAGACTCTACAGCGGAGACACTGATGGACACGAGGCTTTTATCACCCATCCATCTGTAGAGACAGGCTGCTATTAATACCTGCCTGTCTGTCGCATGCTATCATCTCCTTCCATCTCTCTCTGGTTTATATACGTATGCGTTGTGAGCGCGTGTACATTTTGTCTGTCTGACTGTCATGATGTCACTCTGTCACTATATGTCTTGTTTTGACTCACGTCTATAACACTGCCCTGCACATCCTCTGTATAGAGCGCTGATGTCATGACACCGCATAGGGAGACGGAACGGTTTGGAAAGGGCAGGCAGGCTGACAGAGACACGCACGCACACACGCACGCACACACGCACGCACGCACGCACACATGCACATGCACATGCACATGCACATGCACATGCACATGCACATGCACATGCACATGCACATGCACATGCACATGCACATGCACATGCACACACACACACACACACACACACGGCAATCAGAACAGGGACATTTAACCAGTGTGGAGGTAATCTCCCATGAATATTCCATCTCGCCCAGCCAGCATGCCTTTTTTAATTATCAGCCCTGCCCAGGACATGTGGGAGGTCCAGCCAGGTAAATTAAGCTCAGCAAACAATGTGTCTACAAGCCCACCAAATTGAACGTGTACTTTGTCCTGCTGTACACACACACACACACACACACACACACACACACACACTCCCCATATAGTCTGTGTACAGTGCATGTGTGGAATCTGTATTAATGTATGTCTGTGGGGGCTAAGATGGAGAGAGACGGTTTGCATTGGTCTACAAAATACATATGCACGCATTAGATAAGATATGGCCAGATACATTGCACGCACGCATGCACGCACACATGCACACGCACACGCACACGCACACGCACACGCACACGCACACGCACACACACACACACACACACACAGAGAGAGATGTGTCTGAGCACACATTATTGCCGTGGCTATGTATATTTCATACATATTAAGATCAGATAGGTGTTGCCATAGCACCAGGTCAGCTCTGTAATAGATGCTGCCGGGCTCTGCCCTATAACCACCAACGCACACCAAACTCACCTCGTATTTGTCATAATCAAACGCAACACATCCATTGGCTGACGAAACTCAGCCAGTGAGTGGGCTGCATGGTCTTTCTATGCCTGTGCATAGAAATTATGTGCTTCCTCTAACGTGACAAACACCTCATAATGAGGCAGTTGGCTAGAAGTCAAACCAGAGGTGACCTTGGACAGGTATATCATTATATGTGACCCTTTGTCATGGCTTAAAACAGCTATGTTGTGGCTCAGTGGTTCCACAAACTATCCAGGTTCAGGTTGGGTGGGTGAAAAGCTGCAATAGTCTGAGCTGCATGCCCTAGCAGTGTCAGACCTGTTTTCAGTGAAAGCTATAGTGTGAAAAACACATTCTAGCAGTACAATGTGATATTAATGATTTGATATGCACAGCGAAATCAAACAAAATAACAAGTTTTTTGGGGGAGTGGGTCTATAATACAATAGCACATCTGCAGTGGTCGAAGGTGGTCTCCCCACTCACCAATGAGACAATGTCAATAAAGTTATTCGAAGCAGACGGCACACTAGATTGGACACTGGATGTGCCAGTCTTTGCATTGTAGTTTGGACATTATACTGCAAGGGACAGAACAGATTAACAAAACTTGAATAAAGCGTTCTAAATTCAAAATTGAGGTTAACCCCAAAGTATTTGTCATATTCTCCCTCTATGTCTTCTGTAATACAGTTTTTTTTCAATCTTTCGCTTAGATTTACTCTCTTTCATCAACCCTGTTTAACTTCAAATGAATCCCTCCCCATCCTTGAACTCTCTCTCTCTCTCTCTCTCTCTCTCTCTCTCTCTCTCTCTCGTCGTAGAGCTTCCACAGTTAGCCCTACTAATGGTGTGGTCTCTGCTGCTGTTCTAATCACAAGGACATCCACTGGCAGCTCTGTAGGGAGCTTCCTGCCTGCCTGGCAGTCTGGCTATTACCATAATCAGGCCACACAAGACAGGTATTTAATTAGCAGCAGGGGAAAGCACATAAATACACACAGGGCCTTGGCTAAAGCATCTCCGCTACGCTATAGGGACGACCCATGATGTTTTAATGGAGAGATTTACTACGCATGGCGCACCATTTACACTAAATGGGGATTGTCTTCCTCGCTCCGCAAGGAGGTGTTCTGTGAGGTATTTATGAGTTATGACAATATGTATTCAAAGTGGGCATGCTGATGTAAAATATTAATCTGTTTAATGAAGGCTTGGGTGAGTAACTCAATTTGAACAGTGACTTTCCAACAGTATAGGCGTCACGCGACTCTCGCCTGCTCTGGGCGTGAGGTCAGATTGAGTATTCTTTGGGGAATGAAAACTAAATAAAGGAAAATAGAATAGTAATAAGCTATTTCATCATTCATTTCAATTGGATTACAGATTTGGGTAATGGGACCATTTGTAGCCAAATACAATTTGCTGTCTCAGCTCTGACTGAGAATCTTAGCTATAACCGGAGGAGGGATGAGTCCGGAGTGGCCATTAACAGAAAATGTGTGGAAAGGCAAAACCCATGTGGGGGCTCTAACTCATTCATGTCTGTCTGGGTCTCTGGTGTAAATCCCTTGACATTCACAAAATGTCAAGCTGAAACCACCAGTGTTTAGTTTTACTCCAAACTAGTTTATACTTCAACAAATCACAGTCCCAAATGAATGTGCAAGCCTCATCCTTAAGCTCATCACTTTATTATCACCTTAAATGTAATTTAATAAAATCACACCCATGTGAAGTGAAGGGCGCTCTTATCGTCATACATCATATACATCACATTCCGTGCTCATCCAATAAAATCATCACAAATGTCTTTCTGGCCAATCACAGTTTGCGTCTTATAAGAGGCCCCTCAAACATGTATTAATTTAAGAAAAATATCACACCCAAAGTGAAGTGAGCGGTGCCTTTTATGCTTTGTAAGAAAGGTGGTATACAAGTTATCAATAGTACCACAACGATCATTGGTAAGCCTACTCATTTAAGTATCAACATTTCTTTTATTTATCAATCTGTTGTTTAACCACATGAACCCATACTATCCCTATTCTGGGGGGATCATTTGCCAAAAATAACAGATCTACAAGCGCTGCATAGTGTAGAGGGGGGAAAAAAAGAGCAAACAAAGTACAGAGCCGACCCTGGTAAAATAGGTATAGAGCAGTGGTTCTCAAAGTGGCGTCCGGGGATGGGCTTCCAGGTGACTTTGAGGCTCATTATTGCCTCTAACTGAATCAAAGTACAGTAGTAACTAGAAAGGTGCGCTCAATGCAAACCTACATTCAGGACACCAAAACAAATAACGTTGTATATACTGTATACTGCTGATTCGCAATCGACACACCACCCACTGCGTCTCTCCTCCCACAACGGTGCACAACTACACTGATGAGGACTGACTGCGCAATGGGAAATTGGCCATTTTGTGGATCCACTGTGCACTTCACGCCAATGTGCCTGGCCCAAAAGAGGGCCGCTGGTCTTGTTTGTCTACTCTACACAGTCCATTATGGCATTTCCAGGTTGTCTTTCAGCACATATAGGGGCGACAAACTCTGCCTAAACCTTGTCAAACCCATGTATTTCCCACAGACCTCCCCTCAAACAATGCATTATGCAATAATCTAGTCTCTCAGGTGATATATGTACACTGGCCTCACACATCTGGTAACACCCAAAGAGACGATTGCCATTTAGGCTATAGCTCTCTCTGTGCGGTTGTAAATGTCTCCATTTAAACCAGAGCCTTCCTGTGTGTATTTATGTGCTTTCCCCTGCAGCTAATTAAATACCTGTCTTGTGTGGCCTGATTATGGTAATAGTCAGCTCCCTAGAGCTACCAGTGGATGTCCTTGTGATTAGAACTGCAGCAGGTTTTGGAGAGGACCTGAAAGGTGTGTGTGTGTGTGTGTGTGCGTGTGTGTGTGTGTGTGTGTGTGTGTGTGTGTGTGTGTGTGTGTGTGTGTGTGTGTCATCACTGCATGCCTGGCTGACATCTCACAGTGGATGTCCTCCAACCACCTCAAGCTGAACCCAGACAAGACTGAGCTTCTCTTCTTCCCAGCTAAGTCCTGCCCTATGCGGGAGCTAACTATTTCCGTAGACAACGCCCTGGTAACGTCTGTCCCAACAGCCAGGAATCTTGGTGTTGTCCTGGACAGTCAGCTCTCGTTCAAAGCTCACATCACAGCTGTCACTCGATCCTGTAGGTTCACACTCTATAACATACGACGAATTAGACCGTTCCTCACCCAGGAATCAGCCCAGCTCCTAATCCAGACAGTCTTGTCAAAACTCGACTATTAACTCCCTCCTTACTGGCCTACCAGCATGCGCACTTAAGCCTCTCCAGCTGATCCAAAATGCCGCAGCTCGCTTGGTCTTCAACCAGCCAAAATTCTCACATGTCTCCCCCCTGCTCCGCTCCCTCCACTGGCTCCCGGTCGCTGCCCGCACAGAATACAAAACTCTGATGCTGGCATTCAAAGCAACCAAAGGTATGGCTCCCCCATATCTTGCAAGTATGATTGAACCCTACAAACCCTCCCGCGCACTCAGATCAGCCAACGCAGGGAAGCTGGAAGTACCCTCACTAAAAACGCCGGGACAACGCTCCACGCGTCCCAAACTCTTCTCCCTTCTGGCTCCAAAACTGTGGAATGCACTTCCCATTGCAGTCAGAACTGCAGCATCACTCCCAATCTTCCGCCGTAGCCTGAAAGCCCACCTTTTCAGACTCCATCATGGCCCATAGCACTTACCCTACCCCCTTAGATAGCATTTCTGTTGACTTAGATAGCATTTGACACAGACTTATAGCATGTTATGTAGACAGCACTATAATTGCATTGTATATAGTCATAGCACGCCATAGTACATATGTATAGCATAGTAGTAAATATGTATAGTTTATATGTATAGTGTATGAATAGTTTCATTATATAGATATTCCACTGTTACTTTCTTAGCTTACGCATGTTTCATGATAAATGCTTTTATGTGATGTATTGCCATGCTTTTTGTTCTTGCTTAATGTAAGTCGCTCTGGATCTGCCAAATGCCTAAATTGTAAATTGTAACAGATTGAGCACCAAAGTAGACATTGAGTAAAAATAAATCATACCCGTGTGAAGTGAGGGCCGCTCTTATCATCATACATACATCATCATACATCACATTCCGTGCTCAGCCAATCAAATCATCACAAATGTCATTCCGGCCAATCACTTTTGGCTGCAACGTTTGTGTTTACACAGACACCAAAAGCTGGGCATAGGAAGTGACGGGCGCTCGTATTGTCAATTTGTCATACATCATCATACATCACATTCGGTGCTCAGCCAATCAATTCATCTCAAATTTGGTACACACAAAAACACAAAGCTAGGCATAGTAGGGGCAGCCAATCAAATCATCTCAAATTTGGTACACACAAAAACACAAAGGCCTACAGTACATTATAGGCCATTATTTACCACACTGAGCCCACAAAACAATCAATAATACATTTCTTTCCCTCGAAATCTGCACTTAAACTTTGTTGCACGTCGGTCCTAGAGCGAAAATAGCCGATCTCACAGCTGGGTTAAGGTCCGGGTTAGACATTGTAGATATGCTATTTTTGCAGAATATTCACAGATTTTTTGCCTGTGATGAATTTCATTCCCTCGTATTGTTAATTTGACAGCACAATATGCCTCATATCCATCATGCACCCTCTGCACTAACCTCCATACACCCACAGGGGAGAGCAGGGAGTGTGCTTGCGTGCGTGCGTGCGTGCGTGCGTGCGTGCGTGCGTGCGTGCGTGCGTGCGTGCGTGCGTGCGTGCGTGCGTGCGTGCGTGCGTGCGTGCGTGCGTGCGTGCGTGCGTGCGTGCGTGCGTGCGTGCGTGCGTGCGTGGTCTCTCAGGTGATATACACTGGCCTCACACATCTGGTAACACCCAAAGACACGATTGCCATTTAGGCTATAGCTCTCTCTGTGCGGTTGTAAATGTCTCCATTTAAAAAATGGTATTCACAAACTGATAGCTGAAGGTGCACGAGTTTGTATGCGAGAGCAACTTCTGGGAACTCAGATTAGTGCATGCTTGAGGGACAGGCAGAGATAGTAGATGAGTTATGCACAAATACCAAAATACCAAAATAAGGTAACCAATTAACCAATTGAACCCTTATAAGTCATAAAATGTGAACATTCTGCAAATAGACTCGCATCAGCTCACTATCCATGCCATGTTTCAGGCCGATATATAGACATACGTGCACACATTAGAATATATCTGACTACATGTGTGACTACACATAATTTATTCATAAGTGTAAAAATAATGTTATGTTCAAAATGAACTCTCACTCACTCACTCACTCACTCACTCACTCACTCACGTGAGTATGTATGAGTATGTATGTTACAGGGAAAGCTGTCAGTCGCTATATGGTGCACCATGTGAGCTGCTTATAGCTGATCTGCATATGACTCCACAGTGGTGGAAAGTAACTAAAAAGTAAATTTACTTAAGTACTGTACTTAAGTACAATTTTGAGGTATTTGTACTTTAGGCTACTTGAGTATTCCCAATTTCCAATACTTTTACTTCTACGCCACTACACTTCAGAGGCAAATATTGTACTTTCACTACACTACATTTATTTGAAACTTTGTTACTATATTGATTATTATTACAAAATTAAAATAACTTGAATGAATTAATAATTTGAGTACCATTTGAGTAACATTTATGTACATTTATGTACATTTTCCAGCACTGGAAGTATCAGGACAACCAGGACTGACAGCAACAGCACACCATACAGTTTGTGTCAGTCAGTCGCTATCAGAAACTGCTTAACCGATTCTGAACGGGCACCCATTTTGGTGTCAGCATCATGTTATGCTTTAGCTATTGAAAAATAGCAGACCTACAAGCTCGTATCGCGCCACTCGGTGGCGCGATACGAGCTTGTAGGTCTGCTATTTTTTTTTTAAATCGAAGAACGACTGACATTTTTAGAATCTGATCTCAGGTCAGAATGGGTTCATCAGACCAGTGTGTGTCCAGCGGAAACCTGGTGTGAATCTGATCTCAGGTCAGAATGGGTTAAGTCACACCATCTGTGCTGCTTTACTGATCTGTATATGACTCAGAGATCGTACTGTTGCTCAGAGGCAGCCATGAGGCAGATGGTTGGTTTACACAAGCAAGGCTTCGTGACTCATGAGAGGAGTGACCTAAAAGGAAGCAGGAGAAAGATCAAAGGAATAGAAATTAGAGGCGTCGTTTCATTAAAAAAAACTAAAGGGTGGTTTAAAAAAAATGTGACCACTTAAGCCAGCTTTCAAAAATAGCAGATCTACAGATTACGATGTGTTGTGAGCTTGTACATCTTCTATTTTTGCTACTACTGAAGAAAACAAAAGAACACCAAACAAACAATAATACAAACAAATAATTGTTTGTAACGACATGCCCCAAATAGGGAGGCCAGTTTCAAAGTGATTAATGAATGCATGGTTGCAGAAATAGTGTCAATCTAAAATGTGATTACTCTGCAAACAAAACTAAAACAAAACATCATGAAGGAAAACAACCTGCACTTTGGCAATAGCCATCCCCTGGAACCCCAAATGACACCCCTGAGAGAAATGATATTGCTCAATTTATTTATGTGCACAGTGTTAACCAGAAGTGAAGTGATGAAATGCAGCGATAAACTGTGGTCGGTTTCCTCTAAACAATCTTGGGCAGTGGCAGATAGATAATAGGATCACACAGAGAGAGAGGGGAGAGAGAAGAAAAGGAGAATCGAGATGGAGAACAGAGATATTGGGGAGAGAGAGAGAGAGAGAGAGAGAGAAGAGCTGAACTGAATAGCAGTGAAAGTATATTGGAAATGATACCGTGAATATTTAGTTAGGAGGTGGTGTCACACCATTCTGGCACCCCTCCATTATAAACCCCCCCAACACCCCCCACCAAATCCTCCCCCCCACTTGATTTCCTCCATCAACGCCTACACAGATCAGTGCACTTTGCTAAAGTCACACTAAATGACCCGAGTGGAGCCTTTTGAGTGAAAGCAGGCAAACAGGGACAGACTGTGTGCACTGCACGCTTGCCTGGAGCATGTGCGTCTCTTTGTCTGTGTGCATCTGTGCGCGATTCACTCAAACATGTCTCTCTGCGTGTGTAGCTTTGTCTTACGGCATACATGCATGCATAGAGCATTAAGTGGTGTGTGTGACGTGTGCGTGCGTGCCCTAAATATTACAGCCGTGGCGTCTTAAGAACCGATCAGTTCTCTGTCACCACCACCATGTGCCATGAGAGACCCAATTCTGTTACTGCAGAGATGGATTGCTTGGCCGCACCAATTCCCCAGATCCCCACCTTGCCTTGCCTTTAGTTGCCTACTGTATATCACATTACCACATGACACTATACCATACTGTAACTATTAGGCTCTATATCATTTCAGTTACACTGTTGTTTCCATCTATATTTCTGTGTTTGAATTTCTTTCTTTCTTTCTTTCTTTCTTTCTTTCTTTCTTTCTTTCTTTCTTTCTTTCTTTCTTTCTTTCTTTCTTTCTTCGTTCATGCAAATACATTTAGTCCCCAGATGTATCGGCATGCAGAGATCTCTGATCGCCTGTTAACGCCAGGACTATGCTCCGGCCATAGATCGGCTTGGAAGGTTACTGGTTCGATCCCCAACTCCTCCTCCTGCCTGTGTTTCAAAGTGCCCTTGAGCAAGACACTGAACCTCTAACTGCGTCCCAATGAGCCAGCTGGTGCCTTGCATGGTTGCCTCCACCATCTGTGTTTGAATGTGTATCACATAAATGTATAATGTGTAGCCCTGACGGTGTGTGTGAATGGGTGAATGTGAAGTGCATTGTAAAGTGCACTTGAGTGGTTGGAAAGAGTAGAAAAATGTGTATTTAAATGCTGTCCATTTACATGCTTGGTATGACTGCAGGAGTGTGGGAGGCCATATCTTAGTGCATTACTCACAGTGTGGAATTTAAAGCCATTAGAACTTTCCATGGGGTGAACAGTAACTGTGACAAATTGTGTGCATGTCAAATTTAATAATAGGATTGAAGTAATACTGGGACTCAATGCATGCCAATTGCCATCCCCAACTACTGTAAAACAGGCTGATCCAGAGAGTGGTATCTAGACAAGTTGAACAGTCTTGGATGCAAGAGGGAACCAGAAGTCAGGACTAGGAGCCAGAACATGAGGACCAGACAAATCTGGGATAATCCCTAGGGCAGACACAGAGGAGACCTCACAGGCACAGTTCAGACTGGGATAAAGTCAAAGCTGTCAGCTTTAAAAATCTGAAGTCTGATGCCTGCAAAAAAAAAAGAAAGAAAACACAATACATCATTTAAAAAAAATACAGAAGAAAACCTTCCACTGCTGATAAGCTAATTTATTCATCATGGTCCTGTGTGTGAACCCGAGAAACTTTATATTCTACAAAAGTTCTGGCGAGTCGGAACACGGGATGAAGTCACTCTGCATAACTTTCAAGTAAATCAAAGACAGATCAATGTAAGCTGAGGGGGAATGATGGGACTCCTGTGGCAGCTGACGTGATTGATTAGATGGGAGCCCTGCCAGGGAGAGGGGCAGAGGGTAAACACAACACCTGCCGCTATAGTCCAGTCTCAACCATTCTTGGGCAGGGGAAATGAAGGACAGCCCTTTATCTCTCAGACAGAGGACAGCTATAGCGCGGCGGACTCCGCGGAGAAAGACAAAGAGATGGCAAAGTTGAGCTGGAGTTGAGAGAGAAGAGAGGGATGGAGAAGACAAGAAGAGGATGATGAAAAGAGACGAGTGACTTTAAAAATGATGAAAGAATAATACTCCGGAGCGATCAGTACAGCAGGTGGCCTGTGTGGGAGGCTGACAGACATCCACACAATTGACACCACCAGCTTTTGCAATGAGAAATTATAATGTGCACATCTGTGTGTGTGTGTGTGTGTGTGTGTGTGTGTGTGTGTGTGTGTGTGTGTGTGTGTGTGTGTGTGTGTGTGTGTGTGTGAGAGAGAAAATGTGTGATATAATTATGCAGGCAACTGCCTCATTATGCACTTCCCATCAGGGTCAATCCGCTGTTTTACTCTGACTGACCCCTCCAACTCCCACTCATGATATACCGTGCTGTATACTCGTTAACGCAGAACCATATTGACTGCAAATTTATGGACTGCATACAGATGAATGAACACATCCTCTCACTTTTTCTATTCACTTCTCCCTCTCTCTGCCCTCTCCTGTCCTGCCATGCCCTCCCTCGCCTTTCCCCCCCCTCCCTCCACTAATCCCAGGGCCGGCTCAAATCCGCACGGCGCTCCGATTTCCGTCTGAGATTAAGCCATTCTGACCTGAGATCAGATTCATACGAGGTTTCCGCCGGACACACACTGGTCTGATGAACCCATTCTGACCTGAGATCAGATTCTAAAAATGTCAGTCGTTCTTCGATTTTTTTTCAAAAATAGCAGACCTACAAGCTCGTATCGCGCCACTCGGTGGCGCGATATGAGCTTGTAGATCTGCTATTTTTAAATAGCTAAAGCACGACACGATGCTGACACCAAAATGGGTGCCCGGTCAGAATGGGTTAAGATGGAGCTGGTCTCATTAGTGCCTCATTAACACATCAGACAATGGGCTTAAAGGAGCATGAGAGAGGACAGGAGAAGAGAGGGACGAGGTATCATATGGGAGAGGAAGAAAGAGAGTGAAAACGCACTTATTATGGAGACAATGAATGCAAACACTATACGAAAAGACTAAGTCTAATAATCGCTGTGCAACCGAAAAGAGTTTGAATTTGCGGTTATCTTGGTAACTGGCTTGAATTTCCCTACATATACTGCAATAGCCTATACATCTTAAAATGTAAATGGAAAACATTTCTTCAGTCTTATACTGTAGTGGGAGGAATGCTTTCCCTCGTCATTTTACATGTAGGCTACAGTGATATGCATAGATCTTGAACAACGCCTACACATCACCAATGATGTGCTTACTTACTTGCTATGTTGATAACCACAGTGTCGAAATGTCCTTGAGCAAGTCACTGAACCCCTAATTGCTGCTGACGGTGCCTGCAGGCATAGTTTCCTCTGCCATTGGTGTGTGAATGTGTGTGTGTGTGTGTGTGTGAATGGGTGAATGTAATTAATGCACAATCGCCTTGGATAAAGGCGCTATATAGATGCACCATTTACCATTTTAGCCCAGAGGCAGGAATGCAGAGTATGTTGTTCATAAACTTCTAGTTGTTGTTTTTAAACTCACACATGCTTTGTGGATACTGTGAGGCACAAGACTATAGATATGGAAGAGAGGAGGCTATAGGGAATAAGTGGTCGGTTTCCTGAATACAGGCAGACAGCCAGTTACTGTATGTACTGTATTGTGTGTAGAAACACATGCATACAAACCCATATATACCCAACTAATTACCAACTCCCAGAGACCATCCAAGAGATCCATCAAAGCTCAGTATGCCACCATTGCTATTCATGTATGTATCCCCAACATCTTCCTATACCAGGAGCATCCACGACTATTTATGTACATTTCAAACGGGCCACTAAGGAATTATCCACCTGATATGACTATTTTTTATTTTGCAACCGTTTTCTTTTTCCTTCCAGCCAGTGCATGCTTGCAAGTGTGTGTTATCTGTGTGTGTGTGTGTGTGTGTTATCTGTGTGTGTGTGTGTGTGTGTGTGTGTGTGTGTGTGTGTGTTTGTGTAATGGGGGAAGGGATATAATAAAGGACCATCATTACATCATTACGGTGCAACCGTAGTGACAGGTTACTGTACTGTATATGAAGACAGATCGAAAATGGTGTGGCATACTATACATACACTGTACTGTATGTATTATGAGCATAGGAGGACTACTATGTTACATTGTTACAGACTGAAAAAGCACTTTTCGTGCGTGCGTGCGTGCGTGCGTGCGTGCGTGCGTGCGTGCGTGCGTGCGTGAGAGAGAGAGAGCGAGAGAGAGAGAGAGAGAGAGAGAGAGGGGAAGGAGACTGTCTCTCAGTCCATACTCACGTATGATGTATTTTACATTCAATTCAGTTTGAATGTCCTGATCAAATCCCAACATATACATTATAATCCTGCATGCTTTTTTTTTTTTTTTTAAGATATTTTTTTGCGGCTTACGCCTTTATTGATTTTTTAAGGGATATAAAGTAGGCTGACAGGAAACGGGAGAGAGATGGGGGGATGACATGCGGTAAAGGCCGTGTCGGGTCCGGGAGTCGAACCCGCGGCACACCGCGACTGGATCACCAGTCCGGTGCCCAGACCGTTACGCTACGGCCTGGGCCGATAATCCTGCATGCTTGTTCGGTAACTGTACAGTACATGTCTTTGTTTTTATGATGTAGGGCCTAATCTCAAATGCTCTAATGGAATAATAATTAGGCCATTAGTTTTAGAGCATTTGAGAACGTCTGCACGCTGCTATATACAGTACTGTGTCAAAGTGGTTAAATTATATTTTATTACAGATTAAAAATGCCGATTTAACGACTCTTAGGACAGCTCAAACTGAGTTGAATGGGTGCGGAATCTGCGGAAATAAAGAATGTTAATTTCGCTATTACTCTAAAGTCAACTTTTGACGCCATATTTGCATGACTGCAATTGGCTAGTACTGATACAGTGCATGAGCCTAGAGCCCAAACCGCACCAATGATTCGCCATGCAACTCCTTGCAACATCCGACTACTTTTCAACTACTTGCAACATCCGACTACTTTTCAACTACTTGCAACCATTATTCACGCATTGTGAGCATTGCTATGTTCAAAAAATTGGTATGCAATTGAAAACTTGAAATGAGATATTCTGCACAGTACTTTTGGTACTTTAAGTACATTTTGATACCGATACTTTTGTACTTTAACTCAAGTCCATTTAGAATTTCTGACTATTACTTGAAAACGGAGTACTTATGCATTGCAGTATTGATACTTGTACTTAAGTAAAACATTTGAGAGTGTACTCTTTCCACCACACAGTGACCCGTCAGACCCACGCTGTCTCCACATTTTTTTCTTAGGCCCGACTCACACCTTTCGATCTAGTATACAACATTGATGCATGCTAGATGTATACAAAGGGTGTGATACATCTTGCCCCAATGCATTTCCAATGGAAGTCACATGGTTTGACACAACATTCGTGTTGTAAGGGCTTTCGGTTGTGTTTCGACTGCCCCCCACCCCCTCATACAACGCAAATGTTGTGTCAAACCATGTGACTCCCATTGGAAATGCATTGCGAGCTTGCATCAGCTACAGTATACATCTCATACAACAAGCATACATCAATCTGTTGCGAAGGTGTGATTCAGGCCTTAGTGTCCCACTGTCCCCTACCGTGGCCCCACAGGCTCACTCCCTCCCTCACAATTGAAAGTAATCTTTCTTCCATTGCAATTAGTAGTCCAAGTCCTAATTCCTGAGCTCTTTCCGCCAACCTATAAACCCACATACCACTGCTATGTGTGACCAACCACCACTGTGTGTCAGCCGCCTGCCCTGCAGCCTGTGGGTTTAACATAGAATAAATCCCTCATGTATCTACGTGGTTTAGGCTGAGCAGGCTCATGTACAGTATCTGCTAGCACAGTAGGAGGTGGTGGGGGTGAATCTGGGCTATAGAAGCCAGCTGGTACAATGCTATATGGAGTGCCCACTGCCCATGATGCCAACATGTGAGGCATTGCATATGTGGGCAATGATTGGAAGAATTTGATTTCGGAGATGAAAAATATCTATTTTTAAATCAATAATAATTTAGTAATTATATTTTAGAGTTTGAGTGTAAATGCGTATGCTCTGAAAGAGTTTGAATGATTCACAATTGATCTTAAATCTGAATATTTCATTGTATTCCCATTATATGAAAACATAAAAAAGGACATTTCAGTCTATTTTCTACCTTGTTTAGTCAAACATAGTGTTTTATTATGTTTCAGGATAGTGCCATCTTTAAATGGTCCATTTTGAGTGCATGCTTAGCAGCCATTTTTGAGCTTGGCATACAGCAGATTTGGATTCAGCACACCTTTATAGAGGGTATGCCGTATGCGCATGCTTAAAGTGAATGGCACATCGAGTGGCAAATCGAGGTGCAAAGCAAGTGAGTTTAACATTGTTTAACGTTGTTTAATGCAATCAGACAGGACTTTTCTGTTTGGAAGCATGGGCTGTCAAGGCCAGAAAGTAGTTTTTTGCCACTCAGTAGGCGTTCCCGCATAACTTCCTAGTTTGATGATGATGTCACGCACATACCCTCTATTCATCAATGTTCATTATTACAGTGGTATACATACTGTATCAGTGTCATGAAACCATTTCAACATATTACTTTATTTTATGTCTACCGGAGCATAATAATTTTGCTTCCAGGAGCAGGTGACTAGAAGATTCACGTCATGTTGCTGCACTCTAATGACTTGTTCTTGTGCTGACGATCAAGATAGATCACAGTAATACATCATCACAATAGGGCGGGAACAGGTGGTGTACTGTACATGTACAGTCGGCGTGCGTGTGTGTATTTGATGCATTTTGATGAGCCTTATGTCTGTCTATGTAAAGCAAATAGTAGCCAAGCTGAGAAAGCCTCCGTAGACTGAGTGGTGACAGAGTGACAGAGTGGTGCAGCCATATAGGGTGCAGCCACTCCAATGCCCAGCTATGTCCGTCCCTCCCTGATGTCTGTCTGTCCGTCTGACTGTCTGTCTAGGGTACCAACAGGTGACAAAGTGGCGCTGTTGAGCTTCACACTGTGCACAGGTGTATGATGGGAAGCTGAGTTTTCTTGCAACACTCACTTCAGACGGGTCTGATTTTGAATACAGCGGAACACTTTATTTATTACGAAGTTCGCACGACTTGTTCAAACCGGTGTGACAAAGGGCTGTCCTCGACAAACAACGCAGGTTCTAGAGGATGCAGCGTGGCTGCCGAAATAATGGAGAATGATCTTGCAGTGCCAGCAGCAGTACAATAACTGCCAGGCCGTCTTGGTTTTCTGCGAGACGAGTTATTGAATAATGACAGAACTAAAACGCAGGTTCCATGCCGGCCGTCATTTATCATCGTTCATCGACAGCGAGCCTCTGAGACGGTGGGGTGGGGGGGGGGGGGGGGAGTAGGAGCGAGAGATGAAGAAAGTAATGCAGCGGCATGAATAATGGAGGGACTCTGGTGTGTGTGTTCCCGCGGCTCTGAGAATTACTCTCACTTTGCAGCATTTAATCAATGGCTTTTCCTGTATATATTTTAAATCTCTCTCTCACTCTCTCTCTCTCTCTCTCTCTTTCTATAACAAATTCAGTTTTACTATGTTGTGAAAGGACAACTCTAGGAACACACATGCAATCACACGCCAATGCACTCCAATCCTCTCGAGGGAAGATGTTAACATTAAAAACCAAAAGCCCAAACTCCCCCTGGAACAGTGTTGCTAGTCTTTATATTTTATGAAGGCATTTCTAATTCATTACACAGTGGAGAATGACAAACGATGTCAGGAAGTTTGTCGGTTTCATGAGATACTATGGCATAGGTAATGTTTTGGGTTATGTAGAAAATACAATATAATGTTAAGAAGATAGCACATCGCCCTGAATCAATCTATGCACATTTTTGTTAATATGTATGCAATTATTATTAATGCTACAATGCAGCGTTACGGTAAAATTGGATGACAGTTGAGAAAGAGAGAAACATAAAGTATGATCTGAATAGTTTTAAACATTCTGTGACTGAGCTTCCAGACTGTGAAATAATAGTGGAATTGAACTGCTCGTCATTTTGCTGGGGATTCACTGGAACTCCCTCAAAGACCTGTGAGGGTCCCCGACGCCCACTATGTGAACCACTGTAGGGCACTTCCCTAATCCCTACACAGTAAAATGGCAACTTGGAAACTGGCAAACTTGGAGTAGTAAACTGACGCATGGTAGACTACTCACTAATGGGAACTGTTTGCGACAACAGAACTGACTAGCACAAAGCAAGTGTTGGATATTTCTATTTAATTTATATAAATATACCTAACTATAGTGTTATACGATAGCCTAACAAAGTGTTTTCTTTTGGGGATCTTTTAATAAGCGTGGCTCTGCAAAAGCCTGCGAGTGTCTGCGCGAGCTTGTGTGTTCAGTAATCTCACGAGCAGCCAGACCAATCAGAGACTAACTCTGTAAGCTTGCTCCCAGTAATACCTTCACAAATAATTTTTCCACATGGAGTATACTTTATGCTTTTTTAAATGTTTTCATTGAATTTCCTAATGGAAGTCAGGTAGGATAGCGGCCTATAGCGGGCTCTGGGCTGACCGGGTTTGGGTTCAGGGACGAGGTCGCTTCCAGCAGCTCTTCCTCACAGAGGAAGACCCGGTGATTTACTGGAGACAAAATTAACGAGGCCTCTCCTAATTAAGCGAGTTTATCGTTCCCGGGGGAGTCATTTCCCCCTCGCACAATCCCCATCCATCCTTTTCACAATGAGTTTCAGTCTTTCTTTACTTCCTGTGCGTGGCTTCACCCGCGGGAGACAGGGAGGCGTGTCATATTCTTTACTTCCTGTGCCCACGGGAGACAGGGAGGCGTGTCATATTCAACGTGATTATGAATAACTTACAAAAAAAATTGTGCACGTGCACAAATAAACAAACACAGGCACATGCGCGCACATAATGCGTGTCATTAGCATGTGAGCCTAAACATACATACATACCATAATCTATGCACACGCAGGCACACCCACACACACACACACACACACACACACACGTTATTGAATGCAACTAATAAGTAGTTATTTACACAGACATGCATGTCTAGAAAGAGCCTCTATAAATTGCCAAACAGATCAATACAAATTCACCCACAAATGTTTGCTTGAAGTCCAAGGCAAACATGCGTATAGTGCGTACAGTTTGTGCATGCACACACGCACACACGCACACACACACACACACACACACACACACACACACACACACACACACACACACACACACACACACACACACACACAGTCTGACATGCGTAGAAATCCGATATGAACTGAAGAAGACAAGAACATCAGCTAATGATGATCTTCTGATGGATTTGGAAGATCTGGTCATCTGTCATCTCCTCCACGTTCGCCTATCTCTTTCAAGTATGACGCATCTTTGTAGTGCTGAGTGACACTATACCACTGATCCTCATCCAGATCGGCCAGAAATAGAATAATGTGTAATGATCACACTCTCTCTCTCTCTCCATACCTCCATACTCTCTGAGCTATGCTAATAGAGTTCCCATGTTGAACTGTATATCACTTTAAAATGTATAGATTTATTTACTTATAAGGTGACATATGTTTGAGAGCTGACGCGTTTGTGTTATTATTACTTACACAGCATTTAACTATGTGTGTTCTTGTATACTCTCGCAATGTCTGAAGGAAGCCAACTAAAAATATGTTTTACTAGTCGTATGTAGCCTACCTACCTGTACACAAGATGTAACAATAAAATACAACCTTGAACCTTGATCTCTCAAGACAAATTCAGAGCTCTGCAGCTGAATCTGTCGGCATTCCCACCACCGTATTACCCACCCCTTGGGTCCTCTAATTCATAGAAATTGTTTAGATTTGTTTTATTCCTAAGCCTTTGATCTCGATCCTCTGACGGTCATCATGACATTATTGGCTTATTATAGGGATGCAACCAAAACTAAAAGACTAAATAAAATAAAAATAAATCTCCATGAATTAGAGGCTTAATGGTGAAAGCTTTCCCCACAATACGGACGGTGGGGTTCAAGTGGCTAAACTTACCCTGTACCAGGCTCTGTAATGAGCTTCATTTGCACAGTGGGGGATCCTGCCTTTCCTGAGGGCAGATGTCTCATTAAAGCTCCTGCAGGTGTAAATTGGTATCTCCCTCTGCCCTGCTGTGGCCGGACTAAACATTAAAACTCATTTACGGCCACATTTATTTCACCCCCTGGCTGTTCTTCTGTTGCCAACTCTTTTCAGGGCCAGCTTTTTTATTTATTTAACACCTCATTGGCCTAGAACCGGAAGTAAAAACATCTTTGGTTTGTGAATACATCAAAGATGCGATAATAATCCATTTGTAATGGATAAAGCCTTTGCCTGGAAGAGAGGTGATCAGGTGGTCAGTGCCCCTCTCTCCTCCAGGCTTCGTTTATGCCAGAGCCAACAGGAGGCTCTCTCTGCCTCTTTCTCCCATGCCTACAAACCGCTGTTTTCCTCAAGTGACTTCTCAGACCGACCTTTGTCATGAGTTTCCACACTGACTGAGCTGGGAATCCTCAACATCCCACTTAAGTTCCACTGTCATCAGCCATGCTGTACGTCCACCCCTTGTCCTGGACAAGTTGTTGGTATACTTGGTTTTCTTTCTCTCCACCGCTTCCTCGCAGCCCTCCTCCCACGGGACCGTTAGTTCCACCAGGATGATTTTCTTTCCCTCTTGGAGACCACATTATTATCTCTGGTCTCAGAGCGGTGGTCAGTACCGCCTCTGGGTTTACATTTATGTAGGGTCTTTAGTTGGACAAATGCTTTCATCTGGGGGTCTGAGTGAGAATCACTGGTTTAAACGACATTTTTAGAAAACAAGCCCAGATAAGCAACTACACTTTAGGCCAGTGATTGCCAACCTTTAGTGTGCCGTCTGAAATGCCCAAGTGTGCCGGCAAAGAAATGGAATTAATGTAACAATAACACCTCCCCAGACAACAATAGCTGGGCTGCATTCCATTGACAACTCGTCCATCACGAACACAGAGACAATAGCCTGTCCATTTAGTGAAGCTACCCTCGGCCGTAAGAATGCTAATTTATGGCCTTGAAATGGGCCATCACATCACCCCTACTCGCCTTGCAGGTATACTGTATTAAAAAACATCGCTTTATGCCTCTGTGCACTCCGGTCCAGAGCAGGCTGCTACTTTTTCTCGTGTAGAATACAGCTGAGCTGACCTATAAACCCACACAGTGTTGCAACAGTGACGTGAGTTGGACTTGTAAATCGGCTGGGGCGCGGGGCGGAGCTATAGCGCTTGCACTCGACTGCAAACAAACAAACAAATGCATGAATTGCATTTTAAAACAATTTCTAAAATCTTTCAAAAATGGCAGATCTACAAGCTCACAACGTGTCGAGCTCTGAGCCTCTGGGTTAAAAACGTAAACTGTGAGAAGAAAATAGAAATCTATAAAAGTGTTAATGAATTCTCACCGGAAATTACAGCATAAAAGGAGGAGACCGCTTTAACACTCTCACGTACACTACACATGCAGCGCAAGGGCGCACGCACGCACACACGCACGCACGCACACACACACACACACACACGTTGCTAAAACACCTTCTCCTATAACACATACAGTACACAACTCAGGCAACACTTCCCTGAATGTGCACACATCATGCATACCCACACGTCTCACAGCTGATCTTACAGACATGCTCAGTGCCTGATTTGTCCGAAGACATGATGAGCTGTTGGCACATTGTCAAGGCGGGGGGGGGGGGGGGAGAGAGAGAGAGAGAGAGAGAGAGAGAGAGAGAGAAGCACATAGAAAAGATATTTATACATCTTGAGAGAGAACGGGCAAATTAATTGCACAGGGAAAAGAAATAGGCCTCAGTCTGGGGGCCTTACTGTAACACTGATGATGTTACCGTGTAAAGAGAAATGGAGAGGATGATATGGAACCCTACTGTATGTTACAATGGGATGATAATGGAACCCTACTGTATGTTACAATAGGATGATAATGGAACCCTACTGTATGTTACAATAGGATGATATGGAACCCTACTGTATGTTACAATAGGATGATATGGAACCCTATACTGTATGTTACAATAGGATGATATGGAACCCTATACTGTATGTTACAATAGGATGATATGGAACCCTATACTGTATGATCCACTGTATGGGACCCAGTCGTACAGAGGAACACAGAGCTGGGACTACATGTGGCGGCTTGTGGCCAAACGATGGAGAGAAACAAGCATGGCGCTCGCAAGAACGACACACAGCGAGAAACGCTAAACGTCTTTGTGCACGCATGCAAGAACGACACACAGCGAGAAACGCTAAACGTCTTTGTGCACGCATGCAAGAACGACACACAGCGAGAAACGCTAAACGTCTTTGTGCACGCATGCAAGAACGACACACAGCGAGAAACGCTAAACGTCTTTGTGCACGCATGCAAGAACGACACACAGCGAGAAACGCTAAACGTCTTTGTGCACGCATGCAAGAACGACACACAGCGAGAAACGCTAAACGTCTTTGTGCACGCATGCAAGAACGACACACAGCGAGAAACGCTAAACGTCTTTGTGCACGCATGCAAGAACGACACACAGCGAGAAACGCTGAACGTCTTTGTGCACGCATGCAAGAACGACACACAGCGAGAAACGCTAAACGTCTTTGTGCACGCATGCGCAGCATTTACAGTGAGGATTCCTGCGTTTAGTTTAGTGTGCACACTGACTGCACACCGACTCTGCAACCCCTCACAAGGTGGGTGAGGAGAGGACAGGTCAATTATTGAAGGGCAGGAGTGTGTGCATGTGTGTGCATGTGCGTGCGTGCATGTGCGTGCGTGCGTGTTTGGGAGGGGGCGCAGGCAGAAGGTGTGTAGGTGACAGAGATGTCAACAGGATGTCAAAACAGAAAAAAAACGTTGTGTTTCTGCACAGAGCCATAGTGTGTATGTGTGTGGGTGCATGCGACTGTGCGTGCACGTGAACGTGTATTTGTGTGTGTGTGTGTGTGTGTGTGTGTGTGTGTGTGTGTGTGTGTGTGTGTGTGTGTGTGTGTGTGTGTGTGTGTGTGTGTGTGTGTGTGTGTGTGTGTGTGTGTGTGCGTGCGTGCGTGCGTGCGTGCGTGCGTGCGTGAATGTGTATTTGTGTGTGTGCGTGAATGTGAATTTGTGTATTTGTGTGCGTGCGTGTGTGCGTGTGTGCGACTGTGCGTGCGTGCACAGTTTGCTGCAGTACTGTATAGTAGCCATGGAAATAATGAGTTGCAATACAAGCCAAGAATGTGAGCATGTTAAATAAGTATCACCATGAATGATCTTCCATGATCCTGAACATTTACATAATGGATTTATGCAAAAACCTAAAAGCCTGTATGTGGAGAACACTTAGCATACTGTATGGACAAGTGGTGCACCTGTTGTTTACTGTATGTGTTATGCTTTATGCAGAATGAATGTGTCTCTACATTCTAAGACAATTGAAGAGCAGTGGTTCCCAAACCTTTCAGGTTGACACCCAAAAGAGAGATTATACGTTTGCCCGGCACCCAAACTATAGTGAAAATATAGCAGATCTACAAGCACACAGCGCATCACTTGTATAGATCGGCTATTTTCATTACTTCTTAAACATTTCGTTTTCTAATATAAGGAAATTCTTAGATTGTTCTTTTTTTTTTACTGGAGAATAATCATTGCATTTGTTTAGAATTCATGAAAAATGTTTTTTGAAATAATAATAATTAAGTGTTTTTTCTCCAGTTTTTATGTGTTTATGATGTGACAGTACTTCATTAGACCCCCTGGTGTGTGGCTGTTATGTGCAATGATGTCTTCCCTTTGTATTTAGGGTTTCTTCCTGTTGGCTGAAACCTTGACAGTCAAACGTGCCAAAGAAAAAAAAACAATGGTATGGTGACATCACAGTATCATCCCCTACCCTAACCCTTCCCCCTTTATCATACAACCACAGCTGTGGGTGTAGCTTCAGTTCAAGTGGATCACCACCTATTTCCACCCTGCAGGTATACTTGAACTGGTGGGCGTGTATACATAAAAACGACATTTTAACAAATACTGTACACTTTTTTGAAAAAAGTCTTCCTATAATAATACCTGATGATGATCATGTGTTAGGGTGGAAATCACGGCACGCTATCTTTAAAAATAAAAATAAAGGGACCCATAAAGATCATTGGAAACAGTGCCTTAAGGTGGTTGCAAACTGGACATGTTTTTCGGAAAACAGATGGAGAAACGCCACTAAAAATCTGCAAAACGCGTCCGATGTGTGGGGACCTTTAGAGTTCAGGAAAATGAGTGGATCCATGGGTTCATTGTGTATGTGTGTGCGTGTGCGTGCGTGCGTGCGAGAATCGAAACATAAACACACTGTTCTCAAAGTTGCTCTCAAAGTTGCTCAATTTGTCACACACGTTATACCGCAGTGAGATTTGTTCTCCACATTTGACCCATCTCTTGGAGCAGTGAGCTGCAGCCAAGGGGGCGGTGAGCTGCAGCCAAGGGAGGTGAGCTGCAGCCAAGGGGGCGGTGAGCCGCAGCCAAGGGGCGGTGAGCCGCAGCCAAGGGGGCGGTGAGCTGCAGCCAAGGGAGGTGAGCCGCAGCCAAGGAGCGGTGAGCTGCAGCCAAGGGGCGGTGAGCTGCAGCTGTGCCGCGCTCGGGATTCATTTCATTAGTTGATTTGACCCCCCCAATCCAACCCATTGATGCTGAGTGCCAAGCAGGGTCCCATTTTTACAGTCTTTGGTATGACCCGGGCGGGGGGGGGGGGTTAATTTAATTTTGACAATGAACACGCTTACCGGTATAGTAGGCTACAATTAAAACTAGTTTCTTCCTCACCTTCTCTCACTCAACACGGTGCTTTGTTTCACTTTAATCCTCACTGCCATATCATTGAGAGTAGAAGGATACGAAACAGCTGGAGGGGATGGTAAAAACAAGTAAAATAAATCTGCTCTAAGTCCTTTTGTTTAGGGAGCGATTAATTCACAGGGGCAGAGGGAGTGTTATTATTATAGTCTGCTCTCGGCATATATGATATCTGTGAGTTTAGTTTTCCTTTCATTTCTGTCTCTTTCTGTGACTTTTCAGTGAACTCCTTCAGTGCACCCTCCTCTCCATGCAGCAAGAGGCTCCCACAGTCTGGGAGGTGTGGAGAGCAGTGAACAGCTAGGGCTCTCACAGTCTGGGATGTGTGGAGAGCAGTGAACAGCTAGGGCTCTCACAGTGAGGAGAGCAGTGAACAGCTAGGGCTCTCACAGTGAGGAGAGCAGTGAACAGCTAGGGCTCTCACAGTCTGGAGAGCAGTGAACAGCTAGGGCTCTCACAGTCTGGAGAGCAGTGAACAGCTAGGGCTCTCACAGTCTGGAGAGCAGTGAACAGCTAGGGCTCTCACAGTGAGGAGAGCAGTGAACAGCTAGGGCTCTCACAGTGAGGAGAGCAGTGAACAGCTAGGGCTCTCACAGTGAGGAGAGCAGTGAACAGCTAGGGCTCTCACAGTGAGGAGAGCAGTGAACAGCTAGGGCTCTCACAGTCTGGAGAGCAGTGAACAGCTAGGGCTCTCACAGTGAGGAGAGCAGTGAACAGCTAGGGCTCTCACAGTGTGGAGAGCAGTGAACAGCTAGGGCTCTCACATGGGGTTTAAGCTTCCCCATGTCTTCTTTCACTTAATTTCCTCCTCTCGCCCTTCTGGGCGAAGCTCACTTTCTTCTGCCCGGCATAATGGATTTCTGTAACTCTCTCCACCAAGTATACTTTCCTTTCATGTGCCCCCCGTCTCCTTTTCACACTGTCCTCTCCTTTCGCCTTCTTTGCTCTGCTCCCCTCTCATCTCCTCTCTATACTACTTTCATCTACTCGCGTGTGGTTTCTCCTTCTCTTCTCCGCTCCGTTTCAACTTTTCACTCGTCTTGAGTTTGTGAAAACAAGCCCAAGCTGCCCGACATGTCTATGATGCAATGCAAGCGTCTGTTTTTGCAAGAGCACTCATCTACGTGCAGGCGTTGGTCTAACATGCGTTGCCTCCCGCGTGCGATTAGGGTTAGGGATTTGGGTAGGGTGTCGGTCTAATAGTATGTCCGGAAGTAGTAGAGTGTAACGACTTATACGAGTGTCCTGGTCAGTCATTAGACTCCCAATCCACACCTCCCGGGATCCACTCCCACTGCCGTCACTACTTTTCCAACAACCGCGGACTACAGGCACTGTCTCAAGAGAACTACAGGACTACAGGCACTGTCTCAAGAGAACTACAGGACTACAGGCACTGTCTCAAGAGAACTACAGGACTACAGGCACTGTCTCAAGAGAACTACAGGACTACAGGCACCGTCTCAAGAGAACTACAGGACTACAGGCACTGTCTCAAGAGAACTACAGGACTACAGGCACTGTCTCAAGAGAACTACAGGACTACAGGCACTGTCTCAAGAGAACTACAGGACTACAGGCACTGTCTCAAGAGAACTACAGGACTACAGGCACCGTCTCAAGAGAACTACAGGACTACAGGCACTGTCTCAAGAGAACTACAGGACTACAGGCACTGTCTCAAGAGAACTACAGGACTACAGGCACTGTCTCAAGAGAACTACAGGACTACAGGCACTGTCTCAAGAGAACTACAGGACTACAGGCACTGTCTCAAGAGAACTACAGGACTACAGGCACCGTCTCAAGAGAACTACAGGACTACAGGCACTGTCTCAAGAGAACTACAGGACTACAGGCACCGTCTCAAGAGAACTACAGGACTACAGGCACCGTCTCAAGAGAACTACAGGACTACAGGCACCGTCTCAAGAGAACTACAGGACTACAGGCACCGTCTCAAGAGAACTACAGGACTACAGGCACTGTCTCAAGAGAACTACAGGACTACAGGCACCGTCTCAAGAGAACTACAGGACTACAGGCACCGTCTCAAGAGAACTACAGGACTACAGGCACCGTCTCAAGAGAACTACAGGACTACAGGCACCGTCTCAAGAGAACTACAGGACTACAGGCACCGTCTCAAGAGAACTACAGGACTACAGGCACTGTCTCAAGAGAACTTGAGCCACGAGTTGCCCAGAGTCCCGCAAGTAGGGAAAGTCCATTTACACAAAACCGGCTCGACGCGAATGTGACAAATGTCTAGAGGCGAAGCAGTTCCGCGTGTGTCACAGAAGGGGACGGTTGGTAGGCCAATCAGAGAGATAGGCAGCTTGGCATTAGTCCGTTGCTGTATGTACAGTATACAGTGTTTGGCGTGCATACACATGGATTATCCAAATTGGGGAGGATCAAACGCATGCATAATTCATAGGATGTGGAACACTAAATGAGGGCAAAGATAGAGAATAGGAAAAGGTGCTGTAAAGCTTATTTAGGGCACGGTCACGCCAAAGTGTAATTCTACCTACAGTATGAGGGTGGATTGCCAATGCTTTTCAATGAGATTTTTTGCAGAAATCTGCAAATGGCAAGAAACCTCTCCATTCCATTGAAAGGCATTGGCATAATCCATTCTCATAGGTAGTGTAAAATGTCTCTAGGTAATAAAGTAAGTTTGCTGGTTGTACACCTACACCAGTATGCCTATTGAGCACCAGACCGGCTGGATGGTATATTTATTCAGGCTTGTACAAATGAGTAGGAGAACATGGTGTTGAGAATGATGATGGACATGATGATCATTTATAACTGAAGAAAAGAAAACAAGGTAACAATCAGTGCAAAATAAACAAATACTCAAAAGGACAACAAACAGAAAGGAGCAAACATACATAATGCATCAACTTGTGGCACAACTGTTCCCACAGTACTACTAGTAGAGAAGGTGAGCCTATGTAGGCCAGCCACAGGTGTGCCTAATTAGTAATCAGGATAGGGCCCCACCCACCACTAAATGAGAAATTAGGTGATCAGCTCCCACTCAGGGGGGCAGTCAGCCAGATATTTCGTGAAGCCTCATTTGAAATCGGTAGTTCATATAATGGCCTGTTGTGGCGCTGGACTGGACCCAAAAAGCCCCATAGCTCCATAGAGGCCCATGTATTTTGGCCCAACTTCACCTAGACTGTATTACCTTAATAAACATGGTCATGAATACTTTCTTCTTCCAGTCACTAGTTTAAAGTCTCATTTCTAATGTCATAATATTCTTTTTGGAAAATTATGGTCCCATTAATTAAAATAATGACCATAAAGTCGCGTATGTTCTGAGGGGCGTGGCTACCGTTACCGTCTATGATCGGGATTCCCCTCCCACTCAAGAGTCTTCTCCTCCCACTCGAGTCAAAATAAAAAGAAGGGGGGAAGTCCCGCCTCGTTGTCTGGGCAGCCAATGGCCAGCTGGACCCAAACGGAGCCAGCCAATGGCCAGCTGGTCCAAAACGGATATAGAAAGATGGCGATTTACAGTGCATTAGAATGCAAGGGATTTCAGGCTTCATTTTACGTTCATGTTAGACCCGGGGAACGCTTTGTCCATATTTTTTACAGTCTATGCTCCCACTCCACTCCACTCTCAGTTAGAGAGTGGGGGGATTTTGTACCGTGCCCTTAGGGAAGTTTTTAGCAGGAGAGAAATTATTGACACGTACATTTATTGAAAGGATATTTTACAGAGAGAGGATTTAATACACACCATGGAACATATAGACACTATAGACAGGGACGTTAAACACACCTTCATAGCTTTATTTACAGCGATTATGTCTGTCAAAATAGTATACAGTAACTCCAGCCAAAGAATAGATCCATGCAGCCTCTTTGTGTTATATAGCCCGCTATCCGACAAAACTCCAGATTGATAATCCATAACATCCTCCCTCTACGCAGGCGTCTCTCGATGTCTGTCAGCACCAACTGCAGAGCAGATCATTAGTGAGGCAAGAGGAACATTTATGTTCACTTGCTATAGGAGGATTTACGTTGACGTGTGAAGAAGAATGCATTCCCTCGATGCAAACATCCCCTCCGAGGTCTCCGCTTGATATCCGCCATGATGGCCGATTAACATTCCAGATACATCAGTATCAGTTTGCTACTGTTGTTGTCGTCGCCAGACCACTTGAAAAGACTCCTTTGTTTTGTCTCGCAATGCCTCGGAGACAGCAGTAATGATGGAGCATCCCAGATAAATAAATCGTTGTGAGTGAAATGAGAAATAGATGATGAAATAAAGGCTCACTGCTCTGTGCGTGCATGGCTCTCGCCTACGGATGGCGTACAGCAGCCCGAGACCAAGGCGGTTTCAGCAGAAAATTAGGCGTCTCTAATACCAGCTAAGCTCTTAAGCCGTTCATTTCTACTGCCTTTGTTACCTTGGTTTTGTGCATTCCCTTCCTTCCCTCACTCTCTCTTTCTCTCACCCTCTTTTCCTTGCACATCTTGTGTCTTTTCTCTCTTTCTCTGTATCTCTCGCTCTGTCTATATTTTCTTCCTCTGGCTCTCTGCCTCTCTTACTGGTTGGCCCTGGAGAGCTGCTGGCCCAGGGTTCGAGGGTTGTGGGCCGTGACGAGGTGGTGAGCCGAGCAAGCAGGTTCCATGCCAGAGAGCTGTTATTTATTTTCCTAAAATCTGAGACCTTTGCTCTTCTGGTTACATACGTAGCCTACAACACAATACGCACACACGCACGCGCACACACACACGCACACGCACACACACACACACACCTTTGGAGGAATTTTATTTTCACCTTCAAGCAAGTAGTGAAGAAGCTAACAGAAAGGCAGGATAACAACTGCTGTACAACTGTTGCATATTTGTAAGAGGTACACCAAAATAACTCAACACAGAAAGACACTGCAGATCATGAAGGGAAGGTGGAGAACAGCAAGCCTAGAGACGACAAAATAAACCACGGGTAAAGTCAGAGAGAGAGAGAGACTCTTCCTAATGTTTGTCAGCATTTTGTTTGCCAACATTAAAGGTTAGAGAGAAGAGAAGAGAAGAGAAGAGAAGAGAAGAGAAGAGAAGAGAAGAGAAGAGAAGAGAAGAGAAGAGAAGAGAAGAGAAGAGAAGAGAAGAGAAGAGAAGAGAAGAGAAGAGAAGAGAAGAGAAGAGAAGAGAAGTAGTAGACATCAGGACTTGTAAAAGCAAAGAGGTTGTTTTATATCATAAATCCTAGAGGGAGTTTGCATCAGTGACTCTCTCTCTCTCTCTCCCACTCCCCCAAATCTGCCAACAGCTCATCATGTCTTCGGACAAATCGGGCACTGTGCAAGCATGTAAAATCAGCCGTGAGATGATGTGTTACATGCACGTGCATGTGTGTGGGTATGTGTGTGCACATTGAGGGAAGTGTTGCCTGAGTTGGGTACTGCATGTGTTGAAGACATCAAATCGGAGTGAGTGTTTTAGCAGTGGGAAGCACATCCCCAAGAAGTCAAACGTTCTTACACATGCTGACTATAGGGATATGAGTTAGAGTAATTCAGTCCCACTCCCTATCGGGACATTAACTCCAACAGCGCTCAGACAAGTGGACTTCGAATCACTCGGCACGGCAACTCGCCTCGGCGGTGCCTCTCATGGCTCAAGTCCGATTTATATGGCACACCTCCGTCATTTTAACTGTTTCTTGGCAGACCGGTTGCAGATCCCAGCAAGCATGGTCAGGACCTGGACAAATTAGTGACGTCTCTATTGGGGCCAAATCAAGTCAAGAATATCACCTGATTTCAACCAACATAAATTCTGCCCACTACTATAGACATCCCTGGATGAATCAGAGAGAGTCCGATTGAGGGCATATCAACTTAAGTCATATCATAATTAGTCAGATCTGGCCCAGAATAAGCTAAATATTTCAACTGGTCCTTGTAAATGACGTAAAGATCATCCCCATATGGGCTGTGATCTGGCCTAGTCCTGAACGTCTTCAACATCACCGGAGGACGTCATCGTAACGTCATCATGACGTCATTTGGCTTGCTGGGATGGGCTATTTTAGCTATTGGTGAGGTGGAAAAACAAGAGGCAACCCAAGTACAGACCCTTGGAGACCAGTGATGTTTAAAACCCATTTTGGGCGGGAACCCCTTTTGGTGTTAGCATTATGTCATGCTTTAGCTATTGAAAAATAGCAGATCTACAAGCTCATATGAGCTTGTAGGTCTGCTATTTTTGAAAAATCGAAGAACGACTGACATAGAAACAACTTGGATGTAGAAGACATTTTTTTAATCTGATCTCAGGTCAAAATGGGTTAAGTGGTTAGTTAACCACTTCTGGGTTCAACTCCTTGCTGGGATCAAACCGGGAACCTTTCAATTCCAAGGCTCTACATTCTGAGCCACCGCGGCTGTCACAAACAGGTATACCCACGGAGGAAGAAGAAACAGACTCTAGATAGATTACGCATATGGAATACTAGAATTTCGCGGCCGCTCATCCCAGAGTTACGTTGCCGCGCACTATGGGAAGAAGGAAATTGCGGGAGTTTACTCCACATGTAGTAACGGATGGGTTTTTAGTTATTATTATGTGTCCTTATTAGTGTAGTGTAGTGTAGTCAACACGTTATGGCTCATACACACTGCCCAGTATTTGCTCCGATTATGCTGTCGGGGAGCATTTTTGGCGCTGGCCGACAAAACCCCTGATCTGACGTTAAGCGGTGCCCAAAAGTTATAGATCACAAAGGGTTTGCAGGTAGAGCACATGACATGGCCCTAAAAATATATATAATTTTAATATAAAAAACTATTTTTGCATCTGCCGCTTGAGATGACCTGAGATGACTTGATTGATTGACATAAAAAAGGGCCTGTCAGCTCAAACACACAATGCAATAGTTGTTGTTGCGTACAATCATCAGTAGAAAAGTCAAATCCCAAAAATAAAAACCCTACCATTACCATTTCCCCCCCTCTATTTCCCATTCCATGTGCGTTTGTCTTATAGTTTCTCTGGCCTCTGTACTACTGCCACCTACCGTCCATTCATTGTATTACACAGTGGGTGAAAAAAACACACCCCTTAAGACTAAACCCGACCCATCAGAGGTGTGGCTTCCAGAGGTACCTTTGACATGACATTTTGTGTGTGTGTGTGTGTGTGTGTGTGTGTGTGTGTGTGTGTGTGTGTGTGTGTGTGTGTGTGTGTGTGTGTGTGTGTGTGTGTGTTTCGATGTGCAGGGCGTTGCTGAAAATGAGCACCTGGGTAAATAAAGAAAAAAAAAGAAAGGTACCTTTCAAAACCTATAGAAGTCAGCCTGGTACAGACGAAGGGGACACCACTGTATGTAGCCTCAATTACATTTTGTAACTATTTTCTGCAATGGGATGATAGTTTTATTTGGTCGTTTATTTAGCTGGTCGTTTTGAAAGTAAAGTTTGAAGTAAAAAAAAAGTGTGGGCAGCCCTGGTATAGATGAATATATATATATATATATATATTCATTCCGTGGGTAAATCCCTGTAGGCTACCCACATATTGGTAGCCTATATTAGCCCAATATTGGCGTTATGCATTTCACTTGAATAATGTTGTGTGCGCACGTGCGGAGAAAGACAGAGTTATTTAATGAAACTGAAGATTATAACGTCCTGTATTGGTAGCCTATATTAGCCCAATATTGCCGTTACGCATTTCACTTGAATAATGTTGTGTGCACACGTGCGCGTGCGGAGAAAGACAGTTATTTAATGAAACTCAAGATTATAACGTCCTGTCTCGCTGCCGCGCCGCCGTGTGTGTGTGTGTGTGTGTGAGTGTGTGTGTGTGTGTGTGTGTGTGTGGCGAGAGAGAGAGAGAGAGAGATCGTGGCTTCCAGGCGTGCGTGTGTGTGTGTGTGCAAGCCAGGCGTGCGTGTGCATGCGTGTGTGTGCAGGCGTGTGTACTCGGCAGTTGGCTGGCAGGCGAAAATAGCAAAAGTGATCCGTGTAATCGTAATATCTAGGAACAAACAAACTACTGACAAAGTACAATGTTGATGTAACTAAGAGATTCACTGAGTGAGTTATAGTTTAAATACAGAGATTTAGAAGG
>NC_139697.1:8400300-8690300 GCF_964188405.1 Protomyctophum parallelum
CCCCCACACCCACACACATGCTCACTAAAACACCCCCACAGCCACAAACAGAGAACATGCTCACTAAAACACCCCCACACCCACAAACAGAGAACATGCTCACTAAAACACCCCCACACCCACAAACAGAGAACATGCTCACTAAAACACCCCCACACCCACACGCATGCTCACTAAAACACCCCCACACCCACACACATGCTCACTAAAACACCCCCACAGCCACAAACAGAGAACATGCTCACTAAAACACCCCCACACCCACAAACAGAGAACATGCTCACTAAAACACCCCCACACCCACACACAGAGAACATGCTCACTAAAACACCCCCACACCCACACGCATGCTCACTAAAACACCCCCACACCCACACACATGCTCACTAAAACACCCCCACAGCCACAAACAGAGAACATGCTCACTAAAACACCCCCACACCCACAAACAGAGAACATGCTCACTAAAACACCCCCACACCCACACACAGAGAACATGCTCACTAAAACACCCCCACACCCACACGCATGCTCACTAAAACACCCCCACACCCACACACATGCTCACTAAAACACCCCCACACCCACAAACAGAGAACATGCTCACTAAAACACCCCCACGGCCCACAAACAGAGAACATGTTCACTAAAACGCCCCCACACCCACAAACAGAGAACATGCTCACTAAAACACCCCCACACCCACAAACAGAGAACATGCTCACTAAAACACCCCCACGGCCCACAAACAGAGAACATGTTCACTAAAACGCCCCCACACCCACAAACAGAGAACATGCTCACTAAAACACCCCCACGGCCCACACCCAAAACAGAGAGCTAAGCACCATGCATGTCCCCACAGAGACTTGCATGCACATCTTTGCACCTACAGTACACATGCGTGTAGCCGCACACACACACACTGTATACAACACATCACGTGTATAGTCATGTGCATGGCAATACCCATAGACCACCTGTTTTTCAGCACACACGCACGCGCGCACACACACACACACACACACACACACACACACACACACACACACAGTATCACCAAGACATCGTGGTTAATGGGTGTCCTCAGTCTCCTCCACTCTGCTGGTCTCTCTGGTCCTGCTTTGCACTGCCAGGGGCCTGCAGTCAGCACGCACGTGTGCACACACACACACACACACACACACACACACACACACACACACACACACACCTCACCACAGGGTCCTTCTATCAGCTGCAGACTAAATGCCAAATTGCCAAGTCACCTGCCTAACCATGCAGAACTAACACTGTGCACACACACACACACACACACACACACACACACACACACACACACACACACACACACACACACACACACACACACACACACACACACACACACACACACACACACACACACACACACACAGTACACATTAAGGAGTGTTGCAACACTGAAGGGTAAACTGTAGTCTCTTAGTGAATCAGTGTTTTATTAGACCATTTGACGTGATAAACATGTCAAATTGCACGCAGCTCAACATGGCAGTATTTCACATCTGTCGGAGGGTGATGTGTGCTTGACCACTTAAACCCCATATGGTATAGAGCGGAGTCCCGCAGTGTTTATTCTGTTTTCTGTTATTGTGGGGAAAGCTTTCACTGAAAACAGCAGATCGACAAGCTTACAATATGTCACACTATCATATTGTAAGTATGAAACTTGCGAGTTGGTCATAAAATATTCTTTGAAAGGTGTATGAAGCACATTTTAAAGTCAAGTGCATTTATAGATGAAAGAACAGGACTGGACTGTGATAATGTCACAGATAGATAATACACGTATATACCGGTAAATGCATCTTTCTCCAGGACAAACATTCCCATCCGTCCGTCCTTCCTTCCATCCATCCATCCATCCATCCATCCATCCGTCCGTCCATCCATCCATCCACTCCCCGCTCTCTCCCTCCCACCTTCACCAACCCCCGGATCACTCAAATCTGTTTCCTGTCACATTGGTTCATCGTGCAATCCATACATGCCTGTTCATGCCATGCATCCTGTACTGTAGCTACGCACATCCATCTCTCTCAGGCGCAGTAAGTGTTGTATTCAGAACGTACATCATGCACCTCCATAGCCTTATCTGTCACCATGCTGTTAGTGTCTGTACGCAATCTGTTATGCCTGTCTGTCTGGCCAGTCAATCTGTCACCTGCCATGTCACGCTCTAATAAGCAGCGTGTTTTTCCTCATCTCCTGGGTCAGAACGGGAAAGAAGTGGTTGCTATTACTGTGTAGATATTTGAAAAAAAGGCATTTGATTTCACACCCGAGTACGATAACTATAACGATAACGATATACTGGCCACACTGATGAACGATATAACATTCTGTAAACAGTGGCACCATACGGCGGTGTTGGTGGTCAAGGCCCATACCACATTGGCTCCAATGCAGTGAGGAAGTGAGGAAAGTGAGGAAGGCACTTGCATGGAGGGCCCTGAATGGCATGGCCAGTGTATGGAACTCCAACCTCCCCCGACAAATCAAACTCAGCTTCTTCTACGCGACGGTAGAATCTGTTCTCTTACTGTATACCGTATACGGCAGTGAATGCTGGACCCTGAAGCCAACTCTGCAGAAGGCTCTAGACGGGTGCTACACCAGAATGTTACATACAGTGCTCAACATCAGCAAGAGTACACATGTTACCAACGAGAATCTGTATGCCGGAATATTCAGGGTGAGCGACAAAATAGCAGCTAGGAAAATGAGACTACAAGAGCTTCCAGCCAGCAGACTGGTGCTGTGGGAACCAACACATGGGCACCGGTCACGAGGACGTCCCATACTAACATATGTGGATGCACTCGAGAAAGATGCAGGAGCGTAAAGCACCAACGAGCTGGCCGGATGTATGGAGAACCGGGATGACTGGAGGCGACGATGGAGGGCTCTTCTGAGGACGACCTATGCAGCAATTTGTGGGTATGATTCCCAAGCCCGACGTCTTTGTGTGTGAGAGACAATGTGACCAACGTCACGTCGGACAATGGCTGACAACAACAGTCAGTATGTGGAAATGTCCATACTGGCTGCATTGCATGCTGTTCATAATGGCTGATGACAGAGATTGATAAATCCTGTGATAACTTCCAAAGCTACTCTACCACTGTTCTAATTAAATAAAGGCAGAAAAGGCCCAAAATATGAAGACTATAGAATCAAACAGTGGCACCTTTTCAGGCACGTGCTGGCCGTCCTGCTGTATCAGAGCCAACACACAGAGATCATCATTCATCAAATCACTCTGATAATAATCCAAAGTACATCCTTATAGTTCACCAAGGTTAGAACGACATTTTAAACGACAGAATACAGTATAGTTATCGGCGCGGCCGTGGCTCAGGGGTAGAGCGACCGCTTTGGGAACGGGAAGGTTCCCAGTTGGATCCCGGGCTCCCCCGGAGTTAGTGTCCAAGTGTCCTTATGAGCAAGATGCTGAACCCCTAATTGCTCTTCATTAGCAGGTTGGTGCCTTGCATGGTTTCTTCCGCTATCGGTGTATGAATGTGTGTGTGAATGGGTGAATGTAACGCACAAAAAGTAAAGCGCCTTGGATAAAGGAAAGGCTCTAAATATAAATGCATGCACCATTTACCATCTATAGTTATACATAAGCCGTGCACTAAAGTGTGTGGTCTTGATCCTCTCAGTCTGCTGGGCCAAGGGGCTGTCCCTCTCAATTACTAACGGAGAACAGGAAGGGTACTACTGTAAGTGTAGACATACATTAAACTAATACATCAAACTGAATGTGGTACAGTGTGGATCATGGTGCTGCTCCAAGTTGACATTTTAATATCCCTTGCGTTCCAAAGAATCTGCTCGTAGCTCATCAGAGAAACACGATGCGTGCTGCTGGCTCAATGCGATTATTTTCAGCACAGAAAGGCCCAGATGTTCAGAGATTAGTTATGTTGTCACTTCAGATGTTAGATTACAATCAGCATGTCAGCCAACATTTTGGAACAGAACAGCAGAGAGAGATACTGTATTGTTGGAGGTAGCCAGCCAACCTATTCTGATGAGACAGATGTTAGAGTGTGTGTGCATTACCCCACACATACTGTATACACTGCACACACTCAAAAACCCACATACTGTACTGTACTATGAAAAATGCAAACATGCAAGACCCCTGCGGTGCCTCCCCTCTCACATCATAGTGACTGCACACACACACACACACACACACACACACACACACACACACACACACACACACACACACACACACACACACACACACACACACACACACACACACACACACACACACACACACACACACACACACACACACACACACACACACACACACACACACACACACACAGAGAGAGAGAGAGAGAGAGAGGGTTGGCTGGCTCTGTCCAGTGTCAGGTACAGCAGAGTTTTCCTAGGGGAACAGCAGGACGGGAGCTATTCCAGGCAGCGGTTGGCCAGATTGAATTAAAGCCGGATTAATCCCAGCTGAATTTGTGTCATTCTCCTGAGCAACACTAAACCCAAATCAAATTATACCTCCCCCCTCCCCCTCCCACCCTGCTGCCTCAATACCATCTACTGTAACTGTACCATCAACTCTGTGTGTGTTTCTCTACTCTCGCTCGCTCTCTCTCTCTCTCTCCTTTCCTCTGTCTCACTCAGTCTCTCTCTACACTGTAAAAGACCTACACTCACAGAGTGTTAACCCATTCTGACCGGGCACCCATTTTGGTGTTGGCATCATGTCGTGCTTTAGCTATTGAAAAATAGCAGATCTACAAGCTCATATCGCGCCACCGAGTGGCGCGATACGAGCTTGTAGGTCTGCTATTTTTTGAAAAACCTCGTATGAATCTGATCTCGGGTCAGAATGGGTTAAATGGACACAGGGTTTTGCTGCATGTGTATCCATCTGTCTTTCAGTCCCCCCGCTCTCTCCTCTCTGCTCTCTACTATCCATCTGTCTTTAAGGTCCCCCCGCTCCTTCCTCTCTGCTCTCTACCCCATTTCTCAGCACAGCTCCCGTGCGCGCTCATCTCTGAAACAATCCCCGCCCAACCACCCACGCCTCCAGCTGTGACTGATGCGTGGGGGAGTTAATTGGTTGTGACGGCCCTAAAATGCAAGTAATACAAACTCGTCGGATGAAATTGAAGGGGTGGGTGCATGCCATGGTGGTTGGCTGGTGAAAAACACTCACTCGGGTCCAATGAATGAACAGTTGTGGCCCCGTGGTGTGAGTGCAAGACGGGGTTTACAGAGGAATGCTAATTTGTGAGGAAATGGAAGAGAGAATGAGTGGAGAAAGCAGCAAAGCAGGAGGGAGAGGAAGAGAGAGAGAGAGAGAGAGAGAGAGAGAGAGAGAGACATTTAACAACTTCTATTTCCTTAAAATAAAATTACATTCCTTCACATAAACATTCACAAACAACAATAGGCTACAAGTACATTGCCTTTTTCTTGCAGAGCATGTCATCTACAAATGTGAGTTCCTCATCATTCACAGAAAAAAGCACACCTTCAAAGTCCCAAACACTCCTAAACACCTCCAATTCCTCCATCTTTTCATAAAATGTATACTCAAATAATACTCTAAGTTACTACTACTAATACTACTAAGTTCTTAAAAACTGCTAAACAGTCAAACCTCTGCCCTCCATCCATTTTTCTTTCCTAGTTAAATAAATTGCCAACTTTGCTTATCCAAAAAGGTAATTCAGCAATCTACCGTTTTTCTTCTTCTTTTTCCCATATACATATAAACCAAATATAAACATATTTTTAGTAAAAACCTGTCCAACGGACATCAACAACGAACTAAGTGTCCTGAATTAAGATACCAATCGTAAACAATCTCTAGAGAGAGAGAAAGAGGTGGAGATCATGGTTCAGGTCTACACGCTGCACTGTTGGCCGACAGACGAGAGCTAGAGAGGAGAGAGAGTGAGAGAGTGAGAGAGTTGAAGGAAAGAGCCATGAGGGAGCTTGAACAGAATGTTACATCACAGGGTCTTGTTTGGGTCACTGTGTTATTGGGTCTTAGCACTACTCTTGCTATTCGTCATATGTCACATAGTACTATATATAGGGCTTAAGTGGTTACAGTAAGGTTTCTAAGCCACACTGCTGTGCACAAACCCACCGCATGACACTAATCTGGGAAAAGTTAATCTGCAATCCCTAGATTCACTTTGTAAATCGCTTGATGAGAATTCAGGACTGCTCCCTCAATGCTTTTTACTGTGCTTGCAATGCTTACTGTATAATAGCAGCTGTTTATAAGCTGGGCAGGTACGGTACAGTATGGCGTGCGAGTGCGCGCATGTGTGCGTGCATGTGTGCGTGCTGTCATAGGTGGAGTCTGTATCCTTCCACAGCACTGCTCACCAAGATGTGAAATTGTGTTACTGAGCATGAGAATAATGATGAGGTGCAATATATGTGTGTGTGTGTGTGTGTGTGTGTGTGTGTGTGTGTGTGTGTGTGTGTGTGTGTGTGTGTATGTGTGTGCGTGCGACGTGCGTGTGTGCATGCGTGCATGCGTGCGAAAGGGAGACACGCTCTCTCAGCTGTCAGGAAATGAACTAATCTCCTCCTACTAGCCCCACGCTATGTGCAGCTGGTATCACTCTCCCCACATCCTCTTTTCTCCTCCTCTTCAGTATGTCCATTAAACACCCGCTTTCATATGTTCCAATGTTATCAACCGATAATCGGCAATATATTTCGTTATCAGATCATGCAATGGAGCAATATGGACGATTCCTACATACTGCCTATACTGCGAGTATTGGCAACTAGGAAGCGCGGAAGTTGAAATTACCGCCGCCGAAGCAAAAACATTGTGAAACTGCGCTATACAACAACTTCTCTCTATGTTTACTTACGTGGCCGGTTAAGACTGAGGTTAGGGTTAGAGTTGGGCTTATATTAGTAATAGGGTTAGTAGTCGGACAATGGCTGACAACAAAAATCAATATGTAGGAAATCCATTGCATGGTCTTGATAAGAGCTGATGATGGAGATTAAATCATCTGATAACAACCGAAACCGCTACATCAAATGTACATTAGTTCTCAAACCTTTTCATGTCAGGGACCCTTGCATTTGGCCACAGACCTGAATCTGAAAATATTTATTAAATAGTTGTGTTATGTTTAGTTTTTTTTGCAAAATGCAAAAATCCGATGTACTGTATATGGGTCAAAATGTTATTTGCTGGGGACTCCCAGCGGTCCTTGGGGGTTCCAAGAGGTCCCCAGCAAAATGTATCTTGGCAAACACACAGGATGTGTCACACAGAAGATTATTTCACACGTCAAGAACCAGCAAGACGCCCTGAGGGCGAGAAGCGACCTCAAGGTCGCGTGCACACATCCGCCTGGGTGACGGCAGACTGCTGAGCGAGCGCCGGCGCTTTGGCATGGGGGTTCAGATCAACATATGGAATGAATAACTTTGGGACGGACCAGTCTAGAGTTTGAATGGACAGGCATCAGTTAAAAGGGAGACATCGAAGAGGAAAGACGTGTGGGGAGGATCAACATATGGAATGTCGGAACAGGTCAGCTCCATATGGAGATGTTGATCTGACACCCCATGCCAAAGCACCAGCTCTCGCCCAGCAGTCTGCTGTCACCTAGACGGATGTGTGCACGGGCGTCTTACTGGTATAAAGACAAAACATCTGATACATTCTGTCTATGGAGAAAGGTTTTATGCACTAACACTAATGGTTATTAGTTGTTTTTGATCAACCTGTTATTTTGATCACTTAAAAAGCCCTGCAATTTGATCACCCGTGAGATCAAACAAGAGGTCTTTCCTCTGTTTTAAATGGTGCATTTTATATAGCGCCTTTTATCCAAGGCGCTTTACAGAGATTGTGCATTACATTCACCCATTCATACACACATTCATACACCGATGGCAGTGGAAACCATGCAAGGCACCAACTAGCACTTCGGGAGCAATTAGGGGTTCAGTGTCTTGCTCAAGGACACTTCGACAGTAACTCTGGGGGAGCCCGGGTTCGAACTGGCAACCTTGCGGTTACCATCCAGGCACTCTACCGTTGAACCACCGCCGCCGCCTGTTTTAGTATTATAAGAGTTAACTATAAGGCAAGTGATTAATATGCCTCTTAGCACCTCTGTTCACTCCCATCTCCAATTCAAATGGGGAGCAATTTGCATTGTTCATTTGCTGTACAGTCTTTAGGGCCTTGCAAACAGGGAGCGATAAAACGCGCCTACAGTTCATTTTCAATGAGACCTGCGTTTTTGCTCGGCGACAACGCAAGCATATTTACGTGAGCACGGTCCCGTGCATTTGTTGCGCGCATGCGTTGTACGCTTGCGTTGTAATGTAATGCACAATCTCTGTAAAGCGCCTTGGATAAAGGCCTTGGATAAAGGCGCTATATAAATGCACCATTTACCATTTTATTTACCATTTTGCTGCTTCTGGTATATGCTATGGCAGGAGTCTTCAACATCTTTGACTGGGGACCCCTGAAAATGCTTTGGCCATGTCTTGGCTGGCTGGCTGGATGGATATTTTAATACAGTTCACAAGTTGTCCTGACCGAACCGCCCTACATCTCAATTGTCTCAACAGCCTATACCGGTATATGTCTGTCTGCCCATCTCTCTCTCTCTCTCTCTCTCTGACAGTCAGGCAGCTACATGAGGAAGTGAATGGTTTCTGTTTGCCTCCAGGGGCTTTGGGTTGACACTAACAGAGAGAGGAGGACACGCTAATGTAAGGAAACAGATGGAGACAGAAGAGAGAGAGAGAGAGAGAGAGAGAGAGAGAGAGAGAGAGAGAGAGAGAGAGAGAGAGAGAGAGAGAGAGAGAGAGAGAGAGAGACGTGTACAGCAGAGGTAGAGAGAAATCCCAAGAGGTAGAAAAAACAAATGCAAAAAGAAACCACAGTGACCATGAAAGAGAGAGAGTGAATCAGAGAAATAACTGAACACATAAGGGAGGAGGGGGAGAGGAGAGGAGTGGAGAGGAGAGGAGAGGAGAGGAGAGGAGAGGAGAGGAGAGGAGAGGAGAGGAGAGGAGAGGAGAGGAGAGGAGAGGAGAGGAGAAGAGAAGAGAAGAGAAGAGAAGAGAAGAGAAGAGAAGAGAAGAGAAGAGAAGAGAAGAGAAGAGAAGAGAAGAGAAGAGAAGAGAAGAGAAGAGAAGAGAAGAGAAGAGAAGAGAAGAGAAGAGAAGAGAAGAGAAGAGAAGAGAAGAGGGAGAAGGAGAAGGAGAGGAAAAGTGAATGAAGAACAGAAATTGAGAGATGGAGAGCACAAACACTATTAAGAGATTTAGGAGGAAAGAATAGACATAGAACCATGTAGTAACCTGTCTGTCTGTCTTGTTCAGACAGACATAATCAGAGAGAACACACACGGGCGCGCACACGCACAGTATAAGCACAGCTCCTCTCTAGCCCTGTCGAGGAACAAGCCGTGCTGTATGAAAGATGAGAGAAGAGATGAGTTGGATGGATGGTATCATTCCCCATGCTGCAGGTGTGTACCATTCCATCCTTGGCCTCTCTCACTCGTCTGCTCCAGGTCTTCTCAAACTTTGCCATGCCAAGGACCGCCAAATAGTCATACAGCTATATCTTGTGCCACCTCTTACACATTATCCCTAAACTTATTTGCCATATTTTACAATTTTGAAAGACCTTTTTAAACCCATTTACAGTTTTCTGAAAAACCTATGTTTCTATGTCAGTGGTGCTGAACCTTTCTCATGTCAAGGACGCCCAGAATTATGTATTTGGCCGCCGACCCCATCTGAAAATATGTAGTTCCAGGGACCCCCACAGAAGCAAAGATTTGAGTTAAAGACGTTTACTCTGAAAGAATAATATATTCAAAGATTTGCGCCACATTTTCACGATTTAAAAAAAATAGATCTACAAGCTCATAGCGCGGCACCGAGTGCCGCATTATAGGCTTGTAGATCTGCTATTTTTCCATAGCTAAAGTATACTGTAACATAATGCTTAAAACACCAAAAGGGGTTCCCGTCCTGAATGGGTTCAAATAGCTCTACCTGCTGAGCCACAGCCGCCCTACTATATATATATATACGTATATAAAGTAGGCTATACTAGTGTATATATATTATGAATATTTCTCTATGATTTTTTTCTTTCTTCTTTTTTCTCCCAGAAAGGCTGGGAGATCAGGAAGACACCATCTTTGATCTTTGTGTCTGTTACCCAAGAAGACTGGTGCTCAATGCTAGATATATTCTGTTATGTCCTGCATGGGTCTGATTGTTTTAGATGAATCCGGGGTTTTCTCTATCAGATAAATATTAGCTCAGTGACAGAACACCAGGCCAGGTCATATGTAGGAGCACTGATAACTACCACCATTGCTGTGGAGGTACAGTATGTTGTTTTCCAGTTTGAACCATGGTGTATTTCATTTACATTATAGGTCTTATGCAAGGTGCAAGCCTTTCTGCAGGAAGTATAACATAATAGTCTCTGTCGGGTGGAAACCTCATACATTATATGTGGGCAAAACAACTCATTCACTCAAATATCGCAATTTTTAATGCCACAATTTTAAGATCGTATTGTGAAGTTCGAAACGTGATTTAATTATATTTTAGCCAGGTTCTTTTTTTCAGATTTTTTACATGTTATTACTACTAGCCCTTACCCGTTGTGAGATATTTGCCCCCCCCCCCCTTGTGGCCGTGGGGGGTACTGCGCCCGGGTGTGTTTGTAATTGACTAATAAATTCATTAATAATCATTAATGTGTCAAAAGGGCTTCGTTAGGCTTCGTTACGCCCTCCATATTCATATGGTCAATGCCTGTGTGAAAAGTGGGAGTGATTGGTGCAGGCATTGAGGAGTTACGGCAGTCACAGTGACACACACACACACACACACACACACACACACTCAGACATTGTTAGAATTATAGTATGATTGTTATTATTTAAGTAACTTGTGGGGGAAGTTCTCAATAAATCGCAAATATAATTGAGAATATAAATTGATTGTATCGAATCGGGAGGTAAGTGAATCGTCCCACCCCAAATCTCCGAAACAGTAACTTTTCAGGCTTCAGATAAAAAAATAGCAAAAGTAGCAGGTCGACAAAACTTGCTTCGCGCCGCACTTCAAGCTTGTGCATCTGCTACGGTTGATGCTTTTGTGTGAGTACGATGATGAGTATGTGTGAGAATTTACAAAAAAAGACAGGTTCCTGCCCGAAAGCAATGATATCAAAGTCAAACACACATACTGTACGGGTCAGAATGACCTCTGTGCATATTGGAATATTTGAGTGATAAAAGCTTTTTTTGTTTTTTTGTGGCTTTCGCCTTTATTTTATATTTTTTATGGAGGGACAGACAGTAGGCTGACAGAAAATGGGGAGAGAGAGATGGGGGAGTGACATGCAGTAAAGGCCGTGTCGGGCTCGGGAGTCGAACCCGCGGCACACTGCCAGACTGGATTGCCAGCCAAGGTGCCTGGACCGCTGAGCCACGGCCCAGGCCAGTGATAAAAGGGTTAACCAATCTCTGTACTGCCACCGTGCGCTGAACTGTTAATCACGAGAATTAATTTACTACAGAGCCATTACAGTCATATACATTTTAAATACAGTAGCAACTACAGTTGATGAATATGAGATTCCATAATTCTGCAATATTACATGCCCTTGTGTTCTAGAGTTGAGTAGACCTATTTTTGGTGATTAGCACCTAGGGTGTCGGCCTTCTCAGGGTGATATATCCTGGAGCCGAATTCCGGTGGCTAGCCTATCTGTATAACAAAGGAGTTTGTTGACATGAAGAAAACAGACGGGTTGATCAAAGACTTTGGTTTTACATATGCAATAAATGTCGACACCCCACGCCAATGTACAGTGCTTAAGTAGTGACCAAGAATACGATCATTTGGTCAGTTGGGGCGCAAGCCTTGTGTGGCGACGTCAGCCACTCTGCTGGCTGGCGTGAGTCTGTCTATGCTGTAAGCTGTACTTCGTTGAAATAAACAACTCATGGAACATCGAATCTCGTCTGTCTGCCTTGCACATTTTCTCCTCTGTATGGTATAAAATATACATCACAGTATAAAGACAAGGCAACTGATATAATGCTGTCTAGACATTTGTGACCCACTGTCAAGAAGACCTCCCCACTTTATTTTCTTAAAGTCTATTGAAGTACTTCATGTACATACAGTAAGAGATACACGTAACCCCGGGCCCATTTAGAAAACTCAGATGATAGGACAGTTTAGAGGGGGGGGGGGGGGGGGGAGGAGAGGCTATGTGATTTATGTGGCGAGTGTATAATTGGCTGACAAAGCTGACATGAAGCCCAGCAAATGACGTGAGCATTAGATTATACAACATTCTGTATTTAACACCCAGAACTAGAACTACACGCGCCGATGCTCAGAGAGTGGCATCACAGCCCCTCCAACACACACACACGCACGCACACATTCATGTCAAACAAGTACGCACAAATGCACCACACACACACGCACACATTCATGTCAAACAAGTACGTAGACATGCACAAATGCACCACACACACACACACACACACACACACACACACACACACACACACACACACACACACACACACACACACACAGTCACCCTCCATAGCTGCTATGGTGCTGAACCCTATACTGCAGCTCTTGACAACAGCCTAATTGGTAATTATTCTCATGCTCTCCTCCTGGGAACAACCAACCACCAGCCTAATGAAACTCCTTCAGTGCCCATGCATGCAGACAGGTCTCTGAATGGCGCATCACCCACGCAGCCACGCAAGCCACGCGCACACACATGGTTACAAGGGATTTGGGTTGTGTTGAGGTCTGGAGGTCATGTGTCAAAGGTCAAGGGTTAAAGATGGTATATAAATCCTGCAGGGAGGCACGGACATTTATACTTGACCCTGACCCTGACATTCTGAGCCACTAATTTGATGCATTGTTGGGCAGTAATGGAAAAATGTTTCAAGCCTGAATTATGCATTCAATGACATACTTCAATAATATCCTCAATCGTGGAAACACACTGCCATCTGAAATGTCTCCAGCCTGGATCGTTTGATGCAATGCAAAATAAAATAAAATAAAGAAAAGCAAGCCATAAAAAACCACATACTAGGTTTCTGTAGGTGTCTGGTGATATCATTCTGGACACATTCTAAGTGCGATCCCATAGTCGCACTTGATTCATATAATGACTCACCCCATGCATTGGCTATAGTGCCATCTGTACTGCAGCCTGGAAGAAGACCACATGGAGAATACTATTCATATCTAACTTCACATCTAGACTGGCGAAAAATATCTAATCTCGTATTAAAATCTGCTGGCATCGCGAAAGCATCAGCTGTACTTTTGTATTCTCACTGAAATAAAATAAAGATTCTATAAGCTTTGAAATGTTTAGGTACTGTATATTGTACGGTATATATAAATACATTATTTGCATTATTTCATAATTATTGTCTCTGTCAGTGAACTGCTTTGACTGATGCTAAATAGGGAGGCGGGTAAAAAGGCTAGCAGGGACTGTGTTCCCTGCATGTAACTGTGCATGTTTGTTTATTACAGAAGGCATATGAAGGGAAAGTCAACCTGAGGCTCTTCATAAAATTGTTTTTTTTTTTTAATCAAGATCACCCGGGTTCCTATAGGAGCTTCTGTAGCAGATATTCTGTGGAAAACACATTTCCCAGCTACAGTATGAAAAATGAAAAATCCTAGCGCTGAACAGTTCGACAGAGCAAAGATTTGAGAAGAATAGGTACGCCTACGAATGCTAACCTCAACCAGTTGAGGTCTCAAAACAGATTTGTATTAGTTTGCCAGCCTTTGTCTCATTCGACACCCTGACCCCGTGCACAGTCCATTCGAGTTCCTATACCCTATTCTGTATACATTTTAATAAGGCATGCAGAAATGGAAAAAAAAGTAATGAAAAAAAACAAAAAAAAACACATTACACTAAGGAATAAAACATGAATACATCAACCTGTGCCAATACTGAAGTTTAGCCCTGTTAATGCCGACTTGAGGAACCAGGGGAGAATGCACTGCAGGTAATATCTGAGGAAGAAAATATGTATTCTGCATTGCCGAAAAAACAAAAAATAAATACAATATGGATTTCATGAATAATATAAGAGCCTATAGGCAGACTGAAAAAGAAAAATGAAAACCTGCCTTCAGAGGGGGTGGCTAAGAACCGAATGAAAACCTGCCTTCAGAGGGGGTGGCTAAGAACCGAATGAAAACCTGCCTTCAGAGGGGGTGGCTAAGAACCGAATGAAAACCTGCCTTCAGAGGGGGTGGCTAAGAACCAAATGAAAACCTGCCTTCAGAGGGGGTGGCGAGTAACCGAAAGCAAGTAATGAAGAGGAGCGAGGGGGAAGGAAATTAATGCACAAGAGAAAGTGGAACTACGTATGTTATGTCTGCCAAACCCCAAAGCTAAACCATCTCGTTGTGGTTTGGTTCATTTATCAATCAGTCTTTTGGTTGTACAGTAATTACATAGAAGCTTAACGACATTGATCAATGTGACATGTGAGTCTAATGCAAAGAGTGGATATATAATATTGCACGAGTGAGTGGGAACATCTGTCCCATTATACTACTGCACTCTTTATACGCTCTCCACACATGCGCTAAATCACTGTGTCATTCATTACCCCTCTGGGTGCCATCCTCTATAGTGCTGAAATGTGGCACAATCCCTATTTAATAAATGTGCAGACATATCCCATTAATATATTTATATCTGCTGCTTTTGCTCCTTGGCGAAAAAAACAACATCCAGGGAGATTTCAAGCTATATGAGCTTACTGCTTATCCGGGAAGACCCAGCATCTCCCCCACCCCTCCGTCTCCTCCCCTGAAGACCCAGCATCTCCCCCACCCCTCCGCCTCCTCCCCTGAAGACCCAGCATCTCCCCCACCCCTCCGCCTCCTCCCCTGAAGACCCAGCATCTCCCCCACCCCTCCGCCTCCTCCCCTGAAGACCCAGCATCTCCCCCACCCCTCCGCCTCCTCCCCTGAAGACCCAGCATTTCCCCCACCCCTCCGCCTCCTCCCCTGAAGACCCAGCATCTCCCCCACCCCTTCGCCTCCTCCCCTGTCTCCTGCTCTCCTCCACAGCATCTCCATCTCCCCCACCCCTCCGCCTCCTCCCCTGTCTCCTCCTCAACCTTCTCCTGCTCTCCTCCACAGCACACAGCCCCATCCCCAGCTTTTTTCCCTGAGCCTGTCTCATTCTTCCCTTTCTCTTAGTTTATTTTTTCCACACAGCAGAAGAATTGGGATGTAAGCTTTTTCGGGGGGGTTCATGTGCAGGGCAGCACAGTCTGGAGGACTTAAAAGTTTCTCTGCTTTTTTTCTCCATCCTTTATAGTTTGGGGGGAAGCTCTGTGCTCGGAGCAGGATGAGATGATATAAGAAGGCTGCATGGCTGGTATTGGCTAACCGGCTCCATAAACACCTACTGGAGCATTAACCCATTTTGGGGCGGGAACCCCTTTTGGTGTTAGCATCGTGTTATGCTTTAGCTATTGAAAAATAGCAGATCTACAAGCTCATAGCGCGCCACCGAGTGGCGCGCTACGAGCTTGTAAGTCTGCTATTTTTGAAAAATCGAAGAACGACTGACATTTTTAGAATCTGATCTCAGGTCAAAATGGTTTAATACGTAAACGAAGGCAGCCCAGGCTGTTTATTGGATTTTTAGAAACATAAATGCATCTACCGGTAATAGTACAGAATGCTCAGCCTCTTCCTTGCTCTCTCTTGAACTCTCTAAACCCTCAAGATCTGTAGCATTCATGCATTCTCTGAACAGTTCCATGAGAAAATATTATGTACAAAATAAACATGAAACACAAACACCCAGGGACTTTTCCTTGGCTGGTAAGCCAAGGCTTACAAGTTGTAGAGACTCAACTGAGAATAAAAGTTCTCAGTGAAGAAGAAGACTCAAAATGTCTAGTCAGTTTTTCCCCTTATAGTTGGTTCCTTGTACCGACACCTCGCACCATGAATTACAATAGCATCACATCCACCATGTCTGTCTGTCTGTCTGTCTGTCTGTCGGTCGTTTATGCTTCATCGTATAGTGTTGCTTGCCAAAACCTAAGAGATCTACAAGCGCACAATGCAGCTCACGATAGCAGTATTATGCTTGGATTATGCATTCTAGCTCAGACAGGGGAGTTTGTCTGCAACCACGATGCAACGTGGTTAGGTAGCCAGGGTGACAGAGAGGTGAAGGAGCCGTGTGTGTGTGTGTGTGTGTGTGTGTGTGTGTGTGTGTGTGTGTGTGTGTGTGTGTGTGTGTGTGTGTGTGTGTGTGTGTGTGTGTGTGTGTGTGTGTGTGTGTGTGTGTGTGTGTGTGTGTGTGTGTGTGCGTGCGCGTGTGTGTGTGTGTGCGTGCGTGTGTGTGCGTGTGTGTGTGTGTGTGTGTGTGTGTGTGTGTGTGCGTGTGTGCGTGACTGTGGACATGTTTGCCATGGCATTTGCTCAGCAAATTCCATAGAGAGTGTTTGACGGCTGCGCTCTCGTGTTCATGCTTTCATGTAATGCTAATTATTCCAGATGTGCTTTGTTGAGATCAAAGGAGGAAAGGGGGAATGATCTCTAGTGCCGAGGGGAGACGAGGAAAGCGAAAATAGAGACAAAAAGGGGACGGAGGAAGAGTGGGTGAGAGAGGGAAAGAGATGGAGGAAGAGTGGGTGAGAGAGGGAAAGGAGGAGATAAAGGCATCGGAGGAGAGAGGGGATAATGAGAGTCGGCTTTCTCTGAAGATTTCTGTGCCATGACAGTCACACCACGCCACTGAATAATGGCCAGTGTCTCTAGTGGCCATGTCTCCATTTACTTTGAGCGCTAGTTTCTACAGTCACACTAGACAGCCTGTCGCTGTTGCGATAACTTTGTATACAATGTTGCACAGTAGCCATGCAGCCACATGAGACAGACGATGCGTTTAGTTTTCTGGTCAAAATATATATATATTTATATTATGCTGATAGGACTATGAGAATGATGATGGTGATAATGATCGCAAAATTAAAGTGCTACCAACTATTGCAAATTGCTGTCTATTTTTGGTTGGACTGCAACAGTTAGCTCAAGCCAAGACATGCACAAGTCCTTGACTAGCCTCAAGCGACCACTCTTGCTCCATTCTGAATGGAGGTGTGGAGAAACTCTCATTTGAAACGGTGGGTAGAATGAGTGAACAGCTCACTCACTGGGGCATCCAGGCTAAACTGTGACTGAGTGGTAACGGCACCACAGTCATTCTGTGTTTATCAGACTGGATGGGAAACAGAAATGTAAAACATTGCCAAAGGCAAAATGAACAAACACAACACTTAACAGCTTTTGTTGAGGTAGCCTAATGTTACAACTAAATGACGGGTCGCACTCAGAGTGACAGGGGTGAGTTAGTTTAAAAAAGGACAAACGTCTCGGCTACCCAGGCTTCGTCGGTGGCAGTGCTGCAGTGCAGTTGCCATGTTTGTTTCACTGTGGTATAGGTTAATGTGGACATCGAGGTGCCATCCTAACCCCGGTATTCTCCTAAAACGATTCCAAAACTATGCCATTTTCATAGGCTTGATGATCATCTGGAAAATCACAATTGTTTGGTCTGATCATGGCATATCATCCCAGTCCAGGTCTAGTTTGTGTGTGCGTGCGTGCGTGCGTGCGTGCGTGCGTGCGTGCGTGCGTGCGTGCGTGCGTGCGTGCGTGCGTGCGTTTCATGCATGCCCTCCTCACCTGTGGTGCTGGTGTTCTGAATACTGATCACCTCCTGAAGACGGAGCGGGTGTTGTGTGCCACTGCGGTAACTTATGCAATGGAGACTGATGGATTGTCAGTCTGTTGTCACACTGAGGAGGCAGAGAAGACAGAGAGAGCTGTCAATGAGACGTCAATCTACTACACCAAAGGAACGGTGAAAAGGCTCGGTGGACATTTTATTGTCTTACTTTACTAATATACCTATTCTTACATTTGTGATAATAAATGAAATAACTTAGTACGCATAGCACAGTTAGTGGAATAATGTCTTACATAGAAAATGTAAACACTGGAATTGAACTTTTACAACCTCTCTGTTGCATAATAATAATTTACACCTTTAGTTGTTTTGAGAGTCACAATGTTTTGTGTCTTTCTATACCTATACTGTAGCATGTCCTAAGATGTGGTGCCATATAGGTTTTGGCAGCCATTTTCAAATCCGAAATGCTAATTCAACTCTGAGTGTGTAAAATGGACCAGTAAGAAGTACTAGGAGACAATAAAGACTATGATTATCATTAGTATTGAAGGTGGTAACAGTCCATTTTGATCAGTACAATATTTCGGGGGCATATTTAGAATGTGTGCAGGGTTGAGTACGTTGAATCTAGTTTACATTACTACGATCTCTAATGGAGGATTTAGTTGACACAATGAAATAAAATGGCGATAGTATTCAGTGTGGGGCAGACAGCCAGATTTGGGAGAGCAGTAGCTTTGTTGTTGCAAGGAAAATGAGACTTTAGTGGGTTTTTTAGTCTCACATCGGTTCAAACACCACTCAGATGGAGGGACACAGTTTAACTCTATGGGGACACAGAAGCGACACAAACAGTAGGACCCGGAAGTATCTCTGGAGGGGGCGCTTACGTCACGGCTAAAATACTGAATAGTCTCTATGAATGATGTGGGGGTTAACTGAGGCTTGGCTGAATAGAGCTCACCAGTCACAACATGGAGATTGATGGAAATATTTATAAATAAATGTCATGGCGTAACTGGACAGGAAAGATTTAAACAGGCAGAAATAGGCCGCTCAGGGTTTCAAAATCCAATCCCTGCACTCATACATATAAACATGCTTAAACACCAGCAGCTGTCACGGGGAGAACTCACACATTTCAGGAGGTTTCCTTTTTTCCCCATTTGAATTCAAAGTTGATGTACTTTTCTCTGTCGAGTGCGGTTTCTGACACTATGGTCTTCGCAGCCCTTCGTAAAACACAAGATGAGGTAAAACCCTAGTTGTATTATGCTATTTCTAGCCTGTATGAAGTACTAGAGTTTTTTTGTTTGAAATGATGGATACAGGAAGTGGCAACACTCGGCTGAGGCGAGTCATGAAATTATTACCCATGCAGGATATTACATTATCCAGGAACAGCAGAATATAATCTTGTTTCAGTATGCGATGCGATTGGAATTAGCTGGGTGGAACCGCTGTACATGCATGCCTTCTGCGGACGCTGAGGACATCACTGAAGACCTCTGCAGGTGTGACCGAAGACCAAGGAGGTGCTGTAAAACGGCTCCTTGTGGCGTAATAGGAAACGGTTTGAAAGAGCAGTGGCCAATGGGGAAACGTTCCGCCGGCCGACCAATGATGTGTAAGTCAGTCAGTCAGTGATGTTCACATTTAAAAGGCTGGCCCTACTGTTGCATGCCAGCCAAAACGAAGGTTTTCATCTGACTGCGCTGAACTGATTCATGCACTCATTCATCTATATAGCCTTTCTAGCGAGTTGACAACATTGGTCGTGCTGTTCAAACCCCTTTGGTCTGGTTGGTTTTAAGGAGCAGCGTGACACGACATATTGGTGCCACTATTTCAGGGGGAAAGTCAAACCAGCAGCTCAGTGATTGTTTGTAGGGGGTGAGGCATGGTGCAATTTACAACGACTAGGCCGATGCTCATTGGGAACGCATGAGTCTCCGGTTATGCAATGCCTTTTGCTTGTACCCGTCTGTCTGTTACTTACTTGTATGCCCATATATGGAGATCTCTGTGGATTCGTGGATTTATTGATATTTGTCGGACAACCAACCACCAATCTGACCGACTTGGCATTTGGCGATAAGCACACCGAGTTTGAAGGCGATCGTTCAGGCACTTCTCGAGATACACGGGGGACCAACTCACTTGCTGCACTTATTTATAGAAAGATGCATCTGCCCATATGGGCCCTTAGTTCTTGTTCTTATGGCACCATAATGCTCATTGTAGATAAGATATACTGTTGGAAAGAAAATGTGTACAGAATCAGATTGAACACAGCGTTTGCATGTCTGATTACTTTTCAATTAAATTATATAGTTGACGGAATATAATAACCAACATCATATTGCTATTTGCGAACATGGAGGATATAATCTACTGCACCTCTCAGCAGCCCACGTAACATTTAACCACAGGAAACACTACAGCTCTGACTGTGTGGTGACGCAGTCGAGAGGGCAGCAATTAGGCTAAATATATTTGAAGTGCAGGCTACAGCACTCACTGTGCTGTGATGTTTGCACTTCCCTCAGTCAGTATGAAGAGGAAATTGACTTCAGCCGGTAGAACATAATAATAATAATAATAACAATGATAATGTCTTAAAGACATTACTTCCCAGAAATAACATTCAAGATTGCCTTTGACTGCTTCTCGGTGGTACAGAATTACCAGTATGCGTCAGATAACTCTGAAAAGGCATGACTCACGTTAAGATGCACTCAAACACTGTCACCCTCCGTTCTCATATGTAGGGCACATCTGTGGTTTAGAATGCAAATTGCCCGCTCTCAGCCGATGGCACTGTGGATTCAGGCTATAGATTACGTTTTTCTCCCAATGACACGAAACGGAGAGAGAGAGAGGGGTGGAGACTGAGAGAAAGAGAGAGGAATGCATGGCAGTGGTGTGTTGGGGGTTAGGCCAGGGAAGGAGGGTGGATTACTGAAATCTAAAGTAACCAGCTGTCCTGGAATAGTCCCCCCATTCCAGCGTTACTATGTTTTTGCCTTGGCATGCAAGCACTTAGCCACCCTAGCCTCGGTCCCAGGCTTACTGTAGCCACCCTGACTTATTCAGCAGGGTTTGGAATGGATGGGGCGAGGGAGGATGGAGCAGAGAGAGAGAGAGAGAGAGATGGTGTGAGTATGGTGGTAGTGGTGGTGTGACACGAAGGGTTTAATGTGGGCATGTTTATACATGCATGCTCGCGTCTTTAAAAACAATTGTGGCAAGACAAGATTTGTATTGTTGTACGACGTCAAAACATTGTGAGCTTGCATGCATATCGTCTATTTTCTAGGATTAAAGTGTTTAAAATGAGTTTGAACACTTGAACACACACACGTGAAGAGTGTGTGTGTGTGTGTGTGTGTGTGTGTGTGTGTGTGTGTGTGTGTGTGTGTGCGCGTGTGTGTGTGTGTGTGTGTGTGTGTGTGTGTGTGTGTGTGTGCGTGTGTGTGTGTGGAGGGAATGAGAAAACAGAGACCATGCAGGGATGCACAGATGCGAGACAAAGCCCTCTGAGACGTGCGTGCATCAAGCATCAATAAAGAAGAATCTACGTGCATTCCTTGGGGGTGCCGTTGTCTGCATGTGCGCGTCAAGCTGTGCGCATGCGCACCTGTGCAAATGGCCCGTGATAAGTGCTGCCTGCGTTGAATGCAGAGCCACTCATGTAAATGTATTCTTTCTTTATTTTCCGCCACAGTCTTGTGAAATACAAATGAGAACATTACTTTGGTTTTCTCCCTCACTGAAACCATGTCAACGAGCCAAGAGGAGAAATACACACTCCATTTGCTATAGAGTGGTGTGAACACACACACACACACACACACACACACACACGCACACAGTCACACACACACATACACGCATGCAGAGACACACACATCACACACGGAAAACAACTCCCCCACCCCCCCCACCCATACGTATCTGTCTGATCCGTATCTCTTCTATCACCACCAGCCCCTTTCTATGATTCTAAAGGATATGATTTTATGGGGTGTACTGTGCATGCATTATTAATGAGTCACACACACACACACACACACACACACACACACACACACACACACACACACACACACACACACACACACACACACACACACACACACACACACACACACACACACACACACACACACACACACCGGTACTAGGTTGAATATCATTACCATGGTTTCACACATGAGCAATGCTATCATGAGCTATTTAAAGCAGCCCCCCCCCCCCCCCTCCTCTCTCTCTCCTCTCATGCATTCTACATCCCTCCCGTCTCTCCCCATCAAGTGCCTCCAACAAAATGCTTCCTGACGACACATCAGTGTTGTCACATCAGTGACAACTGATGTTCTCAAGTGGAAGAATGTCAGGTTTTCTTTGTGGCAACACACTAATGCCAATTTAAAGACTTGTTGTAGCTGGTGTGGATACATTGCATTACTGCATGCTCAGAGTCACTTACAGGATTACGACCAGACTAACCGTAGCAACTAACGCAGCGGGAACCAACCTACAATCATTTTCAATAGGACATCATGGAGGTTCTGTCAGCTTGTGCGCACGCACGTGTGTGTGTGTGTGTGTGTGTGTGTGTGTGTGAGAGCACATGTTTAGTGTCTCTCCTGTCATTCTGGTAATTGCTATAGATGAGTCCCACTGTAGCGGAGGGGCCTGGCATGCAGTTTTAAAGGCAGTAAACAATCTTAATGCCGTTGTGCACACACGCATGTATGCACACGTGTGCACGCGCACACGCACACACACACACACACACACACACACACACACACACACACACACACACACACACACACACACACAAACAATGCTAATTTATGCATTGCTGCTATGTCACCTATCATTCACCTGATCATCAGAGTGACAACCAGCAATAGAGGTCGCTTCACAGACTGCATTATCATGAGGACAAACGTGCATGCACGCATGCACGCACACACGCACACAAGCACACACTCCACATGAAATGGGTTATGGTGGGATGTTGCATTAATTTGTACCATTGCATGTGACTGTCAGTCACTGCAGGTGCGATGCGTGACCTGCATTGGTTTGAGAGGTTGGCCCCTGTTACCGTCCCTAGTGACCGCTGTGAAGGTCAGCAGCCACAAGTTCCAGGGCTGATGGTTACATTTACAGGCACACTTAAAAATGTAGGCATTTTCAATGCCAATTGTCAATTGTCGCTTCAGAAGCATTTTTATCCTGTCGGTCCCTTCCTGGATTTGGTGTCGGCACCCTGTCCTCCCCAGGAATACGCAAGCTGCTTTGTAGGCACAACATGTGGAAGTGTCCTTATGTGCCAGGCAAATGCACAAGCACATGCTCAGTGATTTCTCACTCTTGCATGTCCGGCATGTTGTTGTTTGGTAATATACGGTTACGGAGAGATGATAGAATATCATCCTGATTTTACATCAGAGAAACAGTGCCTCCCTAGTGTCTGCCCAGTGCCTCCACAGTGTCTGCCCAGTGTCTGCCCAGTGCCTCCCCAGTGCCTCCCCAGTGTCTGCCCAGTGTCTGCCCAGTGCCTCCCCAGTGCCTCCCCAGTGTCTGCCCAGTGTCTGCTCAGTGCCTCCCCAGTGCCTCCCCAGTGTCTGCCCAGTGCCTCCCCAGTGTCTGCCCAGTGTCTGCTCAGTGCCTCCCCAGTGTCTGCCCAGTGTCTGCCCAGTGCCTCCCCAGTGCCTCCCCAGTGTCTGCCCAGTGTCTGCTCAGTGCCTCCCCAGTGTCTGCCCAGTGTCTGCTCAGTGCCTCCCCAGTGTCTGCCCAGTGCCCCCCCCCTCAGTAACTGCCCAGTGTCTGCCCAGTGCCTCCACAGTGTCTGCCCAGTGTCTGCCCAGTGCCCCCCCCCCCAGTGCCTCCCCAGTGCCTCCCCAGTGTCTGCCCAGTGCATCTCCCCCCCGAGTGCCTCCCCAGTGTCCCCCCAGTGCCTCCCCAGTGTCTGCCCAGTGCCTCCCCAGTGTCTGCCCAGTGCCTCCCCAGTGCCTCCCCAGTGTCTGCCCAGTGCTTGCCCAGTGCATCCCCCCCCCCCCCGAGTGCCTCCCCAGTGTCCCCCCCAGTGCCTCCCCAGTGTCTGCCCAGTGCCCCCCCCAGTGTCTGCCCAGTGCCCCCCCCAGTGTCTGCCCAGTGCCCCCCCCAGTGTCCCCCCAGTGCTTCCCCAGTGTCTTCCCAGTGCCTCCCCAGTGTCTCCCCAGTGCCTCCCCAGTGTCCCCCCAGTGTCTCCCCAGTGCCTCCCCAGTGGCTTCCCAGTGCCTTCCCAGTGTCCGTCCCCCCAGTGCCTCCCCAGTGCCTCCCCAGTGCCTCACCAGTGCCTCCCCATTGTCTTCCCAGTATCCCCCCAGTGCCTCCCCAGTGCCTTTCCAGTGCCTTCCCAGTGCCTCACCAGTGCCTCACCAGTGTCTGCCACTGTGTACAGACCTGCCTCCCCAGTGTCCCCCCAGTGCCTCCCCAGTGTCTGCTCAGTGCCTCCCCAGTGTCTGCTCAGTGCCTCCCCAGTGTCTGCCCAGTGCTTGCCCAGTGCATCCCCCCGAGTGCCTCCCCAGTGTCCCCCCCCAGTGCCTCCCCAGTGTCTGCCCAGTGCCCCCCCCCCAGTGTCTGCCCAGTGCCCCCCCCCCCAGTGTCCCCCCAGTGCCTCCCCAGTGTCCCCCCAGTGCCTCCCCAGTGTCCCCCCAGTGCCTCCCCAGTGTCCCCCCCAGTGCCTCCCCAGTGTCTGCCCAGTGCCCCCCCCAGTGTCTGCCCAGTGCCCCCCCCAGTGTCTGCCCAGTGCCCCCCCCAGTGTCCCCCCAGTGCTTCCCCAGTGTCTTCCCAGTGCCTCCCCAGTGTCTCCCCAGTGCCTCCCCAGTGTCCCCCCAGTGTCTCCCCAGTGCCTCCCCAGTGGCTTCCCAGTGCCTTCCCAGTGTCCGTCCCCCCAGTGCCTCCCCAGTGCCTCCCCAGTGCCTCACCAGTGCCTCCCCATTGTCTTCCCAGTATCCCCCAGTGCCTCCCCAGTGCCTTTCCAGTGCCTTCCCAGTGCCTCACCAGTGCCTCACCAGTGTCTGCCACTGTGTACAGACCTGCCTCCCCAGTGTCCCCCCAGTGCCTCCCCAGTGTCTGCTCAGTGCCTCCCCAGTGTCTGCCCAGTGTCTGCCCAGTGCCTCCCCAGTGCCTCCCCAGTGTCTGCCCAGTGTCTGCTCAGTGCCTCCCCAGTGTCTGCCCAGTGTCTGCTCAGTGCCTCCCCAGTGTCTGCCCAGTGCCCCCCCCCTCAGTAACTGCCCAGTGTCTGCCCAGTGCCTCCACAGTGTCTGCCCAGTGTCTGCCCAGTGCCCCCCCCCCCAGTGCCTCCCCAGTGCCTCCCCAGTGTCTGCCCAGTGCATCTCCCCCCCGAGTGCCTCCCCAGTGTCCCCCCAGTGCCTCCCCAGTGTCTGCCCAGTGCCTCCCCAGTGTCTGCCCAGTGCCTCCCCAGTGCCTCCCCAGTGTCTGCCCAGTGCTTGCCCAGTGCATCCCCCCCCCCCCCGAGTGCCTCCCCAGTGTCCCCCCCAGTGCCTCCCCAGTGTCTGCCCAGTGCCCCCCCCAGTGTCTGCCCAGTGCCCCCCCCAGTGTCTGCCCAGTGCCCCCCCCAGTGTCCCCCCAGTGCTTCCCCAGTGTCTTCCCAGTGCCTCCCCAGTGTCTCCCCAGTGCCTCCCCAGTGTCCCCCCAGTGTCTCCCCAGTGCCTCCCCAGTGGCTTCCCAGTGCCTTCCCAGTGTCCGTCCCCCCAGTGCCTCCCCAGTGCCTCCCCAGTGCCTCACCAGTGCCTCCCCATTGTCTTCCCAGTATCCCCCCAGTGCCTCCCCAGTGCCTTTCCAGTGCCTTCCCAGTGCCTCACCAGTGCCTCACCAGTGTCTGCCACTGTGTACAGACCTGCCTCCCCAGTGTCCCCCCAGTGCCTCCCCAGTGTCTGCTCAGTGCCTCCCCAGTGTCTGCTCAGTGCCTCCCCAGTGTCTGCCCAGTGCCTCCCCAGTGTCTGCCCAGTGCTTGCCCAGTGCATCCCCCCGAGTGCCTCCCCAGTGTCCCCCCCCAGTGCCTCCCCAGTGTCTGCCCAGTGCCCCCCCCCCAGTGTCTGCCCAGTGCCCCCCCCCCCAGTGTCCCCCCAGTGCCTCCCCAGTGTCCCCCCAGTGCCTCCCCAGTGTCCCCCCAGTGCCTCCCCAGTGTCCCCCCCAGTGCCTCCCCAGTGTCTGCCCAGTGCCCCCCCCAGTGTCTGCCCAGTGCCCCCCCCAGTGTCTGCCCAGTGCCCCCCCCAGTGTCCCCCCAGTGCTTCCCCAGTGTCTTCCCAGTGCCTCCCCAGTGTCTCCCCAGTGCCTCCCCAGTGTCCCCCCAGTGTCTCCCCAGTGCCTCCCCAGTGGCTTCCCAGTGCCTTCCCAGTGTCCGTCCCCCCAGTGCCTCCCCAGTGCCTCCCCAGTGCCTCACCAGTGCCTCCCCATTGTCTTCCCAGTATCCCCCAGTGCCTCCCCAGTGCCTTTCCAGTGCCTTCCCAGTGCCTCACCAGTGCCTCACCAGTGTCTGCCACTGTGTACAGACCTGCCTCCCCAGTGTCCCCCCAGTGCCTCCCCAGTGTCTGCTCAGTGCCTCCCCAGTGTCTGCCCAGTGTCTGCCCAGTGCCTCCCCAGTGCCTCCCCAGTGTCTGCCCAGTGTCTGCTCAGTGCCTCCCCAGTGTCTGCCCAGTGTCTGCTCAGTGCCTCCCCAGTGTCTGCCCAGTGCCCCCCCCCTCAGTAACTGCCCAGTGTCTGCCCAGTGCCTCCACAGTGTCTGCCCAGTGTCTGCCCAGTGCCCCCCCCCCCAGTGCCTCCCCAGTGCCTCCCCAGTGTCTGCCCAGTGCATCTCCCCCCCGAGTGCCTCCCCAGTGTCCCCCCAGTGCCTCCCCAGTGTCCCCCCCAGTGCCTCCCCAGTGTCTGCCCAGTGCCTCCCCAGTGCCTCCCCAGTGTCTGCCCAGTGCTTGCCCAGTGCATCCCCCCCCCCCCCGAGTGCCTCCCCAGTGTCCCCCCCAGTGCCTCCCCAGTGTCTGCCCAGTGCCCCCCCCAGTGTCTGCCCAGTGCCCCCCCCAGTGTCTGCCCAGTGCCCCCCCCAGTGTCCCCCCAGTGCTTCCCCAGTGTCTTCCCAGTGCCTCCCCAGTGTCTCCCCAGTGCCTCCCCAGTGTCCCCCCAGTGTCTCCCCAGTGCCTCCCCAGTGGCTTCCCAGTGCCTTCCCAGTGTCCGTCCCCCCAGTGCCTCCCCAGTGCCTCCCCAGTGCCTCACCAGTGCCTCCCCATTGTCTTCCCAGTATCCCCCCAGTGCCTCCCCAGTGCCTTTCCAGTGCCTTCCCAGTGCCTCACCAGTGCCTCACCAGTGTCTGCCACTGTGTACAGACCTGCCTCCCCAGTGTCCCCCCAGTGCCTCCCCAGTGTCTGCTCAGTGCCTCCCCAGTGTCTGCTCAGTGCCTCCCCAGTGTCTGCCCAGTGCTTGCCCAGTGCATCCCCCCGAGTGCCTCCCCAGTGTCCCCCCCCAGTGCCTCCCCAGTGTCTGCCCAGTGCCCCCCCCCCAGTGTCTGCCCAGTGCCCCCCCCCCCAGTGTCCCCCCAGTGCCTCCCCAGTGTCCCCCCAGTGCCTCCCCAGTGTCCCCCCAGTGCCTCCCCAGTGTCTGCCACTGTACAGACCTGTAATGGTCCATTTTGAACTATATCAATACTTCATCTGCATGGGACCCCCCACCTAAATACAAGGATCCTTGGGGGTTGTTTGTTTATTTTCAGTTACAAGATGATTTAAAAATGATACACAAAGAGTCAGTAGAAATGTGAAGGAGAAATATCCTCCAGGGGCTTTGAGAAGTGGCCTTCTCAATATCCTATGAATATTTGTACATTCATAGGAAAATAAAATCTATGTTAAACATACACATCCATTACAAATACAGCATTAATAGACATGTCATACAGATGAAATAAATAACATGGACACTATAACACAGGTTCCCTGAACCCACTGTGAGAACCACTGTCAATCTCGCACTACACATCATGTGTGTGCCAAATGCCTAAATTGTAAGAACAAGGCTATACTTTTTGTGAAACAATCCCATTTCCTCCCACCAGTCATGCAAGATCTCACCTGTTATAGGCTTTGCCACTGTAAGCCTAATGTACAGCCAAGAAGCACGCGCACGCACGCACACACACACACACACACACACACACACACACACACACACACACACACACACACACACACACACACACACACACACACACACACACACACACACACACACACACACACACACACACACACACACACACACACACACACACACACACACACACACACACACACACACACACACACACACACTTGATTTGGTTCAGTGGTGTGAAACCACCTTCACATCTGTAGATGTATGCTGAGACTACAGATGTCGATCTCTATAATACACTTGTGTCTCTCATGCTCTCTTGTTCTGCCCCGCCCTCACCTCTCTCTCTCCCTTTTAGCGGGTTCCTGGCCTGAGGCCTTTCATCATAGCGGGCTGACTTGTCATGGCTGACATCTCTAGCCAGTCCTCTAATCCTAAGGGACACAGCTTGGCTTGTCTCCAACAAGTCATCGAAAAAGAAGTGATTGGGTTACAGTACTGTCAAGTGAAAAAGCACACGTGAATTTCCATGGGGTCCTATGGGCCACGAACCTTATGGAACCTTTAAATGGCCATGGAAAATATGATCGTAAAAAATATATATGAAACGGCTCAAAATATTGCAAAGAGCTAAATGCTTAATAACCTGTGTCTTTGAAAGAGCTTCTGAAATGCTATATGACAGGTGGCATTAATGCATGGCTGATAAGTTGCCCCAGTTCAGACAGGCCCCATATGGAAGCCAGTGAAGTGTAAATGCCATGGGGGAAGTTGTTAGCCTGTGATAGCACCAATGGCACCTATAACTCTAGGGCCCCTGAAAGCTTAGGAACCTTCCAGAATGGAACTGAACACTATCTCCACCGGCAACTGTCATCTATATTTCCGACTGAGAGTTTAATGACTATATTAAAAGCCCTATTAATCTTTGGTAATGGTACTGAATGGTTATTACCTTGTGCGTGCATGTGTGCCTATAATGCGTGGACTGTGTGTGTGTGTGTGTGTGTGTGTGTGTGTGTGTGTGTGTGTGTGTGTGTGTGTGTGCGTGCGCATGCGTGTGTTAAAGAAGATAGATGAAATGAATCAAATTTACTACAATCTGTCACTTTGAAGTAGAGCATATATTTGGGACAACATTTGGGAATGGGAGTTAATTAATGCCACACTCCGAGTTGGATAATACCTGATTGACCTGCAGGGCGTCAAACCCCATTCGACCTCTTCTGTCGTGTCACACGTTTGACGCGACAGCGCTGGATGGGGGGTGCGGAGGGTGCTCCAGCACCCCCTGCTGGTGGAGAGGAGAATTTTTTGACATGTCTATCAGAGCGTGCTGAATGCAGAATGCACAGCAAGTGAGTTGACAGATAGACACAACATGACGAGACAGCAAAAACCTATTGTAGTTTTACTTTCACCTGCACCAGGTTTAAAGAAATCTAACCCAAACAACAACACAATAAGAGTCACATACTGTTATTATGATTAACTCGGTTAACTAGGTCCTAAATAAGTCATTATTAGGCCAATTATACCCGAATAAGACCCGGTTTCTTTTGCGCGGCCTTGCTGCGCTCGGCCGCGATTTCCCTCCCACCCTTCAGCCCCCCCTGGTATAAATACCTTCCAGCGCCCCTGCGCGGCGACAGGCTCCCCTGTTCCGCCGCTTTTCAAACGACGTGACATTTTCAATACATTGACGCACCAGTGAAAACATTTAAGACATGCACACCGTCAGAACCAGACTTGAGCCCCGCGAGGCACACCTCAGAAACGTGCTAGCCGAGGGAGAGCCCGTGCAGAGGGCTGCGAAGCCCACTTCTGCAACTCAGCGCTGCTCCAGTTGCATGCGAACAGCAACAGTAAATCACGACGTCCTCGTCACTGACGCTGTAGCACAACCTGGGTGTGAGTAAGTGTTGGGTCTAACTAAACCTCAATGATACACAGTACCATTCTAGGTGCACTGATCCATTTGTAACTCTGAGATTGTACAAATACGGGCCCATTTTGTTTAATTGTATTTGTATACTATAGCTGAGTTAACACTAAAGGTTTTACAGTGTATTCTCCCAGGTTGCCTCTGTCTTGCTGCACTGCAACCCATCTGAATTTTATTATTTCCCTCTCAGGCTTCAGTATATATAGTATTTCCAATTGTAATCCACTCAGTGTCATCTACTGTCTGACACCTTCACCCTGGTCCTAGTATATACTGCCCTCCTCACTCCACATTGGGAAAAAGTTTGGTTGAATCAAAGTCAAAGTCAAAGTCGTACGATTTGTCACACACGTTACCGTAGTGAAATTTGTTCTCCGCATTTGACCCATCTCTTGGAGCGGTGACCCGCAGCCAAGGAGCGGTGAGCTGCAGCCATGCCGCGCTCGGGAATCATTTGATTAGTACCCAATTTGACCACCCAATCCAACCCAATGACCCGGCCCAGAGATCGAACCCCCGACCTCCCAGTTTCAGGGCAGACACTCTAACCACAAGGCCACTGAGCTGGTAATTATGTGGAGTCGAATCAAGGGCACACACACACACCAAATGTTTTAATTGATATTCAAATATATGTTCACCCAGGTCTGACACTCTCCTTCCAAGTGTTGAAGGATCACCCTGACCGATGTGAACCCTGAAAGCTTCACACGGATAGGAGTCGTTAACCCATTCTGACCGTCAGCATCATGTTATGCTTTAGCTATTTAAAAATAGGAGATCTACAAGCTCATATCGCGCCACCGAGTGGCGCGATACGAGCTTGTAGGTCTGCTATTTTTGAAAAATCGAAGAGCGACTGACATTTTTAGAATCTGATCTCAGGTCAGAATGGGTTCATCAGACCAGTGTGTGTCCGGCGGAAACCTCGTATGAATCTGATCTCAGGTCAGAATGGGTTAACAACAGAGACAGAGGGAAAGAGGGAGATGAAACAAATAAAGGAAGTCATGGAAAGAGCAGGGGCCAGAGTTTCAGCACAAGGGAGCCATGAAATGGTTGTTAAAAAAGGAGGCTGTGGGACTACAAAGGATGGAGAGATAAAAAGGAAGAAAAGAACAGAGGAACGCGAACGTAAAAGGCCTCGGCTTTCATGTGTTCTGTAATTGAGCCTGAAATCACCTCGTAATCGAACTTAATGGCAAACTCTTTGCTTTATCTCCCTCTTGCACTCCCTTTATCTATACTGTATATGTGTCACTTTAATTTGCCCAAATATCCCTTTGTCCCAATCCTTAGATGAAATCCATGGACCAGTGACCAGTCTATGTCCCAGGATATGAATATGAAATGAATGCTTCTCTCCACTTGTCTGTGTCCTATTGTCACCCACCCTCCTTTGTCCTCTGGCTGTCACCCTTGCCCCAAGACAATCATCCGTTATTACCTATATGTGTTATCATTTCATGTTCTTATGACCGTCTTCCCCCTCTCTCAACCTCTCCGTCCATTTCACACTCTGCTACCGTTAGCTCATTTCGAAACATTATTTCTTGAGGCGATAGTCTGGGGATATTAAAAAATGTGTGTGTGTGTGTGTGTGTGTGTGTGTGTGTGTGTGTGTGTGTGTGTGTGTGTGTGTGTGTGTGTGTGTGTGTGCGTGCGTGCGTGCGTGCGCACGAGTTTGCATGCAAGCAAGCACACGCTTGAGGGTAGCTGTCCGGTTGCACAGACCCCAGGTGCGAGTGAGATATTGAAATGCAGAAAGCCGCGAGTACGGTTCTTGTGCCAATACAAATTAGCCACATAGGAGGCAGACGCCACATCCACATCACATCAACACCATTTCTTCTTTATTTTTGTTTTGTGTTTTTGAGCAATGCTGGATTTATTTGTCGATAACATGGCTCTTAGATAAGCAGTTTTTATCTTTCATTTCAACAATTTAGGAAAGCAGGTATACATTTCAAGTGCCATTAGGCACATTTCATCTCAGAATGATTGCTTTTCCACAATGGTATCAGAACCCAGAGATATACTGCTGTGCCAAACAAGCTAATGGTTTATAAAGGCTCACACGCGCACGCACGCACGCACACACACGCACACGCACACACACACACACACACACACACACACACACACACACACACACACACACACACACACACACACACACACACACACACACACACACACACACACACACACACACGTTTTTCATGAAGAATATGGATGATGGAATTCCTTTAGGGAAAAACTGTGTCTCTGCAGGTGCCACGGATATTCCCATCCTTCCCTGAACCCATTTCCATGGAAATTAAAGCATGATGCAAGTTGTGTTTGCTTTCCTGTTTCTAATTTTAACATGCACAGTGAAATCCTGAGCATTCATTTAACTCTGAGTGTAAAAATGGATTGCTTACGGTAAAAAAAAGATTTTCCAGTGAGCACGCACAAGACATATGAATTCAAAAATGGAACCCATGAACATGAATTTCAACAGGGGATAGACGATTAACTGGAATGATAACGAAAGAGAGGAAATGGAATGTGTTGAAATAGATTCTCAATCAGAAGCCCTGGATGATCAACTCCTTTACTGTAATCTAACACCTGATGTTAGATTACAGTAAATCACAGAATGATGGAATTTGAATGTAACATGCAGTTTATAACTCAAACACAATGAGTGAATGCCAATATATAAATCTGATCTGATAAAATGAAGGTTCTGGTCACCCGACATAAACCCGGGAATAAATCCTGTTCCCTTATTTCATCTGGTACTTTGTGCTACAGTATGTGGTTTTCAATACGTGTGCATTTGGTTTCATTTCACGCTCTCAAGAGTAATATTGTTAAACATCTGCATTACTTAATTTACAAGAAGTCTATACATGCACGATTGTTATTTTAATCAATGCCTGTTGTCTCTCCTATGGTACCAACATCAATACAGCATGGAATTGTGGACAAAATCCGACTGAGAGACAAAGGGCTTTTTGCGTGTCTTAAGTGCCAGGTCTTATTCCCTAACTTGAGTAAACTAAAGACCTGGAGGCGTGGTCAATGCTCTTTGGCCACTCAGAATAGCCAAATCGCATTGATCACGCCTCCAGGTCTTTAGTTTACTCAAGTTAGGGAATAAGACCTGGTACTTAAGACACGCAAAATACAGCCATAAATCTCAACAAATGGTGGCTCAAATGCAGAATAAATATTTGGACCATGATATGAAAAGGGTTAGAAACCACTGTGCTACAGTATGTGGCAACACATGTGAAAGTTAAACCAAACCGATTTAGCCACTTTAACCCTGACCTCCCCATTTTGGGCATGTCATTATACTGTAGGTGAAAATGGTTGAAAGCGTGTTCAAAGAGTCAAAAAGAAATGTCAGATTGACTGTACAAGCTCACAACACGTGGCATCGTTGTTAGCGGTGTGTTTAACCCATTCTGACCTGAGATCAGATTCATAACGAGGTTTCCACTGGACACACACTGGTCTGATGAACCCATTCTGACTTGAGATCAGATTCTAGAAATGTCAGTCGCTCTTCGATTTTTCAAAAATAGCAGACCTACAAGCTCGTATCGCGCCACTCGGTGACGCGATCTGCTATTTTTCAATAGGTAAAGCACGACATGATGCTAACACCAAAATGGGTGCCCGTTCAGAATGGGTTAACATTGTGTGTGTGTGTTTGGGGGAGGGGGGGTTCTGTGTCTGAGTGTTTCTATCATTGTGTACTTGTGTGTGTGTGTGTGTGCGTGCTTCCCTCATATCCGTGTGAATATGTGTTGACGATGAGTGTAGTCAGCGCTATAATGCAATCACACAGGCACGCGTATGTTTGTGTCCATTAATGCATGTTTATGTTGAAATGCTTCACATGCTCATCACCCTGAGGGAGTATTACCTCGAGTTTGAAACGCACGCACGCACACACAAACGCGCACACACACACACACACACACACACACACACACACACACACACACACACACACACACACACACACACACACACACACACACACACACACACACACACACACACACACACGCACACACACACACACACACACACACACACACACACACAATTGCTCAGGGCAGCACAGGATGAAAAGAATTTTAAACACAGATTCGTCTGAAGGACGCCTCATTCATATTTCATCTCCTTCAGCTCACGTCGCTATCATCAAGCAGATTAATTGGACATTTACTCTCTGGCATTAATGGATTCGGAAAATATCTCTGTCTAACGTTTTCACTGGCCTCATCTGGCTTCTCTGCCTCTCACAACACGGACTAACATAACAATAAGCGTCATCTCAGGGGTTTAGATGGACGCCTGGAATGGATCTACAGCCGTGACATTTCCATGTGATGTCATGAATCGAATTACAGTATGCCATAACGGTTTGTAAAGAGAATTACGTGTGCACGTGATTGTTAACCACATAATATATTATAGCAAAATCATATCTCTATCCTCTCCCTTCTGAAAAAAACAAAAAACTAAAAACTGGAGCACGCACAAAAACATAATTTCACCACTTCTCTACACCTGTAAACCTGTGATGTGACAATAAAGTTGAATCTGACTGGAAGCGAACACAATTTCCTTTACTTTGGCTATAGCTCATTCATGTGTCTGATTGGAAAGCTCTTTAGCAGCCTACTGCCAGTGTAATGTAACTACTGTAAGTACTTAAGTATAAGTAAGTATAATGTTGAGATATTTGTACCTAACTTGAGTGTTTTCAATTTCCAATACTTTTACTTCTAGTCCACTATACATCTCAGATGTATAGTGGAGAGATGTATACATCTCACACAAATCCATTCTCCACATGGCATTCAGACAGATGACAGTGAGATGATATTAATCTAAAAGACGGACTCCCACTAATTAATCAATGCAGCTCTGATTAAAATAATCGAATATCTATTTTACCTCTGCAGGCGAGTGTGCAATTGTTCAATAGAAATGTCTCTTTCTAGGTATTTGCCAAGTAGGCCTATAGGCTATAGCCTTGAGCTTGAACTTAAATCAATACCTGAACGAGTTGGTTATGAGAGTAGCCTATACTTTATAACGTTCAGTCCAATTAACTGTTCTACATGAAGCTCATGCATCGCATGGAGCACTGCGTTCACGGATCAGTGCATTTTGCAGGCTATAACGATGACGTATTTCAGATATTCAGATATTTCCTGTTGCCTTAAATGGCATGGAATGGGCGTGGATGTTCCATTAAACCAGGCGACAGCAGGCAAATCGCTTGTGAAAGAGGCGGAAAAGGTACACCGGGCGATCCGCACAAATGAAGTGATTACACCACCTTCGCTGAATAACACGGGAGCTAATCGCAGCTTGATCGGACGGATAAATACGATATCATTACGCATCTCATTTACACTGTGGCGTATTTCTGCATTGTGAATGAGGACCTATATGTCCAGTGAGGGTAGTCACTGGTCAGGACTCAGCTGTCCTCACCACCATTTACATGGCCTTGCGATTGAGGATCAAATCAACTCTGTTAGGGAATCATTCATTGTCTGATATATGAGCGTTACATTTTGACTGTATATGAAAACATATTGGGCTTATGTGTTTTTTAAATACACACATATACTGTATAGTGTACAACAACTATATGAATATGCATTTTTGCAACCGCAGGTCACATTTACTATGAAGCCGTGCATGTCAGTCCGTCTGTCCGTTAGTCACTCCACACGTCCATATAGGGTCATGCCTGTGACATCATCAGGGATCTCCATATATGGGCATAGTAGTCGCGATGCAGACGACATCGCCAGGGGTCCTTCCCCATATATGGGAATGTCAATATACTGTATGGCCATATCATGCCTCCAAATATGCACGCCTCGTAACATCATGCCTCCATATATGGTCACGCCTTGTGATATCATGTGACATCATGGAGACCCTTAGACCTTGTGCATTTTTTGGTCAAAGACAGTGTGACCTCATCTAACCCTGGATAACCATACATATATACTAAATAAGTCCCTTAAATAAGTCCCTCTCCCTCTCTCTCGTCGTCTCTCCCTCTCTGGATACTACAAGCCTTCTGAAATAATCAATGATTCAATGATGTTTGGTTCGTCACACACTATCCTGTATTTACAGTAACTGTCCAAAACACGAAAGAATCTCTCTAATATATAATTTAATCGTATGATAAAACGTCATTTGACATTTTCGGGAAAATATGAAACCCTATTTCCTATCATTTGTCAGGACACAAGCTCTGCCACTGTTATGTACAGCCAAGAAGCACACGCGCGCACGCGCGCACGCACGCGCGCACGCACGCACGCACACACACACACACACACACACACACACACACACACACAAACAGCTTGCAATGACATAATTTCATTTCATTGGTAGATGAAGTGATCATTGATCATCACTTCATCTACCGATTTGCTATGACATCAGCATTCATCATGTAAGTATTGGACATGTACAGTACGCTTACTATGCATGTTTACTGCAACTGTCTGAAAGATGAATGAAATCACGTGAATGTACAATTTCAACCGATGCCTGTTGACTGTATGAAATCATATTGAGATGAACTACAATGAGGTATAGTTTGTATAATCAATGCCCAGAAATGGTTTGATATTGAATTCCTCATTTAATCCACGAGGAGCCATAGTGTTTAAACTATAAATATATGAGTCCTTCCATGAATGCAACCTCTCTCTCTCTCTCTCTCTCTCTCTCTCTCTGGATACAGTATAGCCTTCTGAAAGTATCTGAGATTCAATGACGTTTTGTTTGTTGCTCACGCATCATGAATTTACTGTAACCGTCTGGAAGAAGCCTGACTCAATTCTAACATATAATTTAATTGTGTGAATAAAACGTTTTGTAGTACCGTAATACATCTCATTTTCAGGAACACAGTCAAAACATAGCCTAAAAAAAGAAAAAAAGTATAATATTATTATAAGGTTTCAGTGACGGTTACAGTAAGTACATGATATGACTGAGGGAGAAACGTGCGTGTGCGTGTGCGGCTGCGTGTGTGCGTGCCTGCGTGCGTGCATGTCTTGATCCCATGCCCCGTCACACATGCATTGTGCATGTGAGTGTGTATTTCCCAACAGTGAGTGAAATCTCTGTCTTCCACTGATTCGCTCTTCCTCTGACAGGCACACGCCTGTCAGAGGAAGTAAGCAGAGACCAGAGAGAGTGTGCAGAGGTGGAGAGGAGAGGAGCACGTTTGTAATGAGTTGCCCAGAGGCCATAACAATCCAAACCACCTCCCTATTCTGCCATTAGCAGAAGGAGACAGACAGACTGAGGTCATTTGTATGTGTGAATATGTGTGTGGTATTTGTGTTTGCATGTGCATGTGCATGTGCATGTGCATGTGCATGTGCATGTGCATGTGCATGTGCATGTGCATGTGCATGTGCATGTGCATGTGCATGTGCATGTGCATGTGCATGTGCATGTGCATGTGCATGTGGCAGCTATAGATGATGAGCGCATGGAGCGTTGTGTAACCAGAGAGCACTGAAACACAATGCTGCGCTCCAATCGCATCTTTACTATGAAATGCATGGCAGAAAGGCGCAGGTAGGTAAGAACAAAATGCAAATTCTGTGGTCTAAACCCTCACACTACAAGTTAAGCGGGGCTCAGACTACAAGATAATCTGGGTGATTTGGGGGTCGGAAACAACCCTCCCGAGTTTCGAGAGGGCATGCCGTGCCGCAGCCTATCGGGAGCGAATCTCGGGCATAATTATCCTCTAGTGTGAGCGGTTCAAAGATCCAATCTTAAGCCCCTTGAGGTGCTCACAGGACGGTCAGGTCGAGAATGTTCAAGTATGTTTGATATTTTTCTGGATCACTACTGTCTGAATGGAACGGCATATAGCGGGAGTCGCTCGCAACCTATAGAGAAAGTCTACAAGCAGACAGATGTGAAGTGAATGAGTAGGCATTTTGGCACAGAGACTGCATGGTGCAAACAACCTGTGGATGTGGAGCACTGGACAGCTGAGGATTGTACTGTAGATACTGTATGAGGGGAGAAGCATACTGTACGAGCATATCGGACATATCACAACCGTTTGCCAGGCACATCAAATAAACAGGCTACTGTTGATGCTTTCCCATCGGGAGAGTCTGAATAGAATACTGTAGTCAGTGTAGTGTGTGATGCATCATTGTTTTAAAATCGTGTAGTGTGTGCAATTGTTTAATCTGATGAGAGAATCTTGTAAGATTATCCTGTAGATTTGACCAGATTTCAAAATCGTGTGAACCCACTCTACTCTCTGTTGAGGGGAAAGCACCCACTCGACCACACATACAATCTGCTCAGACTCCGAGATTCTCGAGCCAAAAGGAATTTTGTGTTTGGGCTGGATATAACAGGTGGCCCCACTCTACCAACTCCAGTTTTCGGACTACCCACATAATATATTATATATATATATACTAGGGCTGTCAATCGATTAAAATATTTAATCTGATTAATCACATGATTGTCCATAGTTAACTGTGATTAATCGCATATTTTTTATCTGTTCTAAATATACCTTAAATCAGTGGTTTTCAAGATTTTTCATATCAAGGTCCATTATTTATTCTGCATTTGAGCCACGGACCACCATCTGATGACATTTAGCCTTCCAGACCCAAACTAAAGAACTGTATTGATGTTGGCCAATGGTACCATTACGAGAGATAACAGGCCATGTTGATCAAAATAAAATAATGTTTTCTAAGTTTTCTAATTGTGTAGACTTAAATTAACTTAAGTAATGCAGCTGTTTAACAATTATTCAACTCTTTAGTGTAAAATTGCCATGCGTCTCTCAACCATTCTGTCAAACTTCACAGTGCGTTAATCGTGCGTCAAAAAAATAGTGCCGTTAAAAGGATTGTGAGTTAACTAGTTAATAGTGCGTTAACTTTGACAGCCCTAATATATACTGTATAATATATATGTCCTTATTTTAAGAGCACTGACTCTATGTCCGTTATTTAGCACCACAAATCTCTAATCCTGCAACACTAATAGTTTCCCTGGACCTAGTTTCACCCCAGCTGTGCTACACTCCACTGTGCTTGTCAGAGAGAGTGGAGGTACCACTGAGCATAATGGGGGGCTTGGTCACACATTATTTCTGCTTCATTCTTCATACTCCAAGACAGGTGACTCAGGCTGAGAGGTTATCACCATCTCCCTCTGTCCTTTTCAGGTTCTCTGTCTCTGTCTCTCTCCCACCCGGTACCACACACCCCCATTAATCGATTTTGGGCGGCAACCCCTTTTGGTGTTAGCATTATGTTATGTTTTAGCTATTGAAAAATAGCAGATCTACAAGTTCGTAGCGCGCCACTCGGTGGCGCGCTACGAGCTTGTAGGTCTGCTATTTTTTGAAAAATCGAAGAACGACTGACATGGAAACATAGCTTTTTCAGAAAACAGCCATTTTTAGAATCTGATCTCAGGTAAAAATGGGTTAAGCACAAGTGGTCACACACATGCAGGGTTGCATTCACACGCGCAAACACGCACACCAGCATGTCCCCCTTTCTCTCGTTAATAACCCATTTTCCTCTCTTTCTTCTATCAAACTGTCATGCAGGATTCTTGGTCGTAGGATGAATCTTTTGTAATCCGCAGCAGTTAGTTAGTTCACTAGCGTGGAAGATAAACACTGTGGCTGACAAAACAAACTGCATGGCGAGAAGAAAAGTGAATACAGGAAAAGCAATTTCTTGCCTCCCTCTGCATAATAATGACCTGAATTAAACACTTATTCCAGGTATGTGTACATATAGTATACGCATACTTTGGAGTGTGTGTGTGTGTGTGTGTGTGTGTGTGTGTGTGTGTGTGTGTGTGTGTGTGTGTGTGTGTGTGTGTGTGTGTGTGTGTGTGTGTGTTCTGCTGCTAAATCAATGCACAAGTTCATCCACAGTTCAATTCTATCAATGCCTTCCTTACTACTGTTAATACCACACCCAAAGTTTCCCAAACATACAATGCAGTAGGCCTACTGTATATTATATTGTGGATTTGTGGACTATTTAAAATGACTAAAATCAATATATCGTTGCTGTCAAAAGGAAACCACCTAACTCAATTTTTGAGTTGTTGTTTTTTTTCTCACTATTGTTGGTTACAAAATATTGAACCAATGAAAAGTAGTAAAAAGTGCTTTGGATTGTTCAGAAAAAACCTCTTAACTCCATTGGACCCTCAAACTGTCTGCTATTAAAAGCAGCTAACTCCAGCACCTCTCCCTCCCCCTCTCAAGTAGCCTAATAAGGTCACAAAACAAACTTTGATGAGGCAGTATTGCTTTGTTCTAAAAATATAAGGTTTAAAAAAAACTTCCTGAACATTTTGGAGTTAGGTGGTTTCTTCCCGACAGCAGCGATATTGTACATACAGTATAGTGTTTAATCACTAAATCCAATAACAGCCAGGAAAATGTTTTTGGTGATATGGTAATCCTGCTCATTTCTCAGACATATGTTGCTATGATTCCTTTCACTCCAAATCAAAGGTTTTGATTCACTATTGAAATGGCTTCACAGCAGGGTGTTAATCCTAAAACTGTGGATGCTGCTGCACACACAGACTGGTCTTTGATGGAAAACGCTCCTCTGGCTCCTCTGTGATTACAACACAGGGCTCCCCCTCAAAAGAGTATCCTGCGACGTTCCACATTTTTAAGACAAAGGCCTTTGATAGTTCTTGAGAATATTTTTTTAGTATACAGTAAGTATGGTGTTTTTCTTCTGAGAAGTACAATGCTATTTTTCTTTAACCCATTCTGACCGGGCACCCATTTTGGTGTTGGCATCATGTTATGCTTTAGCTATTTAAAAATAGCAGATCTACAAGCTCATATCGCGCCACCGAGTGGCGCGATACGAGCTTGTAGGTCTGCTATTTTTTGAAAAATCGAAGAACGACTGACATTTTTAGAATCTGATCTCAGGTCAGAATGGGTTGATCAGACCAGTGTGTGTCCGGCGGAAACCTCGTATGAATCTGATCTCAGGTCAGAATGGGTTAAAACTGGACCAAAATGTGTAATGCATATACAGTTCAGTGGTTTCTCACCCCATATAAGGTCAGAGGATGGCTTTATGTGACGCAGGAGGTAACGTACTCGCCCACCAGGCTGGATGAGTGTGAGTCTTTCACGTTGCCGCTGCAGGGTTGGCTCAGCCTTACAACAAACTCCATTGGGCGTGTTTGCACTTTGCAGGTGGGAAGCCGGCAGGGGCTTGTAATGCTGCACTAGTAACTTCTAGTTTGGTTGGTTTGCATGATCCATTATTATTAATATTATTATTATCGCGTTGCATTGTAAGCTTGTAGATCTGCTATTTTCAAATGGTCGAAATATAGGGCTGAAGTGGTAAATGTATGGTATGTAATGATAATCAAAATCTACAAAGTAACTAGTAAGTTTTAAATTAAATGTAGTGGATTAAAAGTACAATACTTGCATCCGAGATATAGTGGTAGAGTAGAAGTGAAAATATTGGAAATACTAGTACAAATACCTCAAAATTGTATACTTAATAAATTGTACTTAGTTACATTCCACCACTGCCTGGTGACTCCATAATGTATTACAGGAGGCATCTGGTTGTCTCCTCTCTCCCACGGGCACGCTGTGGGGGTTCGCGACGACAGGGAGTGAGTTGTAGTGCGTTTCATTGTTCAGGACGGAGGGAGAAAATGAAAATCAGCTGACATCGAGGGGATCTTAAATAAATTACATTCCGAAACGTTGTTGGGGGTATTAACCCATTCTGACCGGGCACCCATTTTGGTGTCAGCATCATGTTGTGCTTTAGCTATTTAAAAATAGCAGATCTACAAGCTCATATCGCGCCACCGAGTGGCGCGATACGAGCTTGTAGGTCTGCTATTTTTGAAAAATCGAAGTGCGACTGACATTTTTAGAATCTGATCTCAGGTCAGAATGGGTTCATCAGACCAGTGTGTGTCCAGTGGAAACCTCGTATGAATCTGATCTCAGGTCAGAATGGGTTAAGCAGACGTTTGTCATCCCCAGCCGAGACATACTGTAACTAAAAGTAGACCATGGCATACAGTGCCGTAGAGAGAAGAGAACAGAAGTGGCCAAAGTACACAATGATGTTGTATATATCTCTGCTGTCGGGAAGGAACCACCTAAATCCAAAATGTTTATTTTTCAGAAAATGAAAAAAAAAAAGGAAATTAAGACAACGTTATATTTTGAAAACAAAGTTGGCGTTGTGACTTTATATATTGTCAATTACTTCCATGAGACGGAAGTAATTGGTTCAATATTTTTTCGAAAAACAACACACAGATGTTATAAAGGGTGTTCAATAGCAAAATCCTCACAAATGGAGTTAGGTGGTTTCCTCCCGACAGCGACGACAGTATATTCCATATAATAATAATAATAATTATGCTGTATTGTACTGTATGTGGTTGGGCCTCCAGCGGACCCACAGGACAGACCTGCTGATCAGATGAATTTAGACAGGTGATGATAAATACTGTGTACATCTCCACAGGGGGGGGGGGGGGGGGGGGCTGGCTGGAGCATGAAAGAAAAGACCGGGGAGAGAGAGAGAGCGACGAGATGAGAGATAGAAAGTGAGAGATAACGAGAGGCGGGGGGGGGGGGTAAGGGACAGTGAGAAAGAGAGATGGTAGAGAAACGTTGGTGAGGCGAGAGAGCAGGAGGTAAAGAGTATAGGAAAGCGATGAGAGTCAAAGCCAAAGTCCCGTTCTACTGCCATTCATCAACATTTGTCTTTCCCCACATCCCTCCTTCTCCTCCCTCCCTCCCTCTCTCCCTCTTCCCCGTTCTGTCCTCGAGGGGTGGTTTTCCAATCGCACTGCCGACTCCGAGTGCCTTATTGGGATTGAGTGATAATTGTACTTCATGAATTATCATAATTTAACATTTTTCACAAAATGGCAAAAATGGATGATCTACAAACTTTTACACTTCTTTTCTTTTTGTTTAATAATTTTTTATCCCACGATTTTGCAACTCATTTTTTCACCCAGTGTCAATTATCTAATGTAATCCTGGGCGCTACACTTCCTCTGCCAACCTGGCAGAGGAAGGACTCCTCATGCTTCCTTCTATGCATGAGGAGTCCAAGCTGCTTCTTTTCACTTAACAGGGGGGAGTTTCCGACCAGTTCCTTTCCACTCCATCAGGCTTTCTCTACGAATACAGGTGTACCTGTATGTATACGATGTATGATTGTTGCATGCCTGATTGATTGATTGAAACCTTTATTTCAGGGGAATCCAATTGAGACCAGGGTCTCCTTTTCAATGGCGCCCTGTATACAAACAAGAACATTTACAGCAATGATTTTACATACATGACATGGACACACAGTACAACAAATATAATACACAAGCACAATTAGCACATACACACAGAAACAAAACCTTATAACCAAATATTACAAAAAGCAGGTGCATATGCCTTCCTCTAGTGTGAGGTCAGTTAAGAGTCCTTTAAAAGTAGTAAATGAAACAAGGACATTCAACTTCAATTCACTTTGCAGGCTCTGCACACGTAATATAAAAAATCGTATTTGAGCTCCTATTTTTTAAAGAAATCCCGGCGCTCTGTGTTTTTAACAGTTGGCCATCACTAATTGGGTCTAACCTGGGCATAGTCCTTAACGACCCCATGACTTTTATCTCGGGTTATTTGACTTTGAAGTCCTGCCACAGATACTCCGGGGACAAAACCTTGGAGGGTTTATTGATGTACATGAATCTGTTCAGGTGGCTCTCCTCCTGCCACGCTGCTTCTATTCCCTGCTGGGCGTCCAGATCAAAGTTGTGGCGGCAAGTGGACACCAGATCCTGGACATAAGGCCTTGGATGAAGGATGACTTGAAGCCGGACGGGACCACAGCTTGGGTCGTGAACACTCCTGCTAGCTGGGCTGCACATACCTTCAGCACATTATTCCATATTCCATAAATGTGGAGCATACACCCTAAAGGCAGTATCTCCCAATTTAGTAGTAGTTTTTGGTACCTTCAACAAAAGCTTATCTTGTGATCTGGTACCATAAGCTGATGTATTGAAATCTAGCAGTTTTGTTAAATACAGAGGTATAGTTTACCAATTATTGCTTATACGTGAACAGGGTAGCATGTTGTTTCCTTCTAAGAGCCAGAGAAGACCATTCTACTGAGGTGTATAGTGAACAGGGATGCGTTCTGAAACCTGCTCCTGTAATAAAGCGGAGTGCACTGTGATAGATTGCTGTCAGTGGCATGCATATACAAGATATCTCCATAATCAAAAATTGCCATGATTGTTGCTTAGATTAATATCCTCTTTCTATTCTCTTTAGGGACGCATCATCTATTACGATAGAGGAAGCCAAGTTTAGGTTTGATTTTCTTTGTTAGATTTTCTTTATGTGTTTTAAAAGAAGAATCGTAAAAGTACTTATACGATGAGACCCGCTCAATGTGTGCCCCTCTCAGAGACAGTATGGGGTGTCCCCTGTACACAGAAAGACCCGCTCAATGTGTGCCCCTCTCAGAGACAGTATGGGGTGTCCCCTGTACACAGAAAGACCCGCTCAATGTGTGCCCCTCTCAGAGACAGTATGGGGTGTCCCCTGTACACAGAAAGACCCGCTCAATGTGTGCCCCTCTCAGAGACAGTATGGGGTGTCCCCTGTACACAGAAAGACCCGCTCAATGTGTGCCCCTCTCAGAGACAGTATGGGGTGTCCCCTGTACACAGAAAGACCCGCTCAATGTGTGCCCCTCTCAGAGACAGTATGGGGTGTCCCCTGTACACAGAAAGACCCGCTCAATGTGTGCCCCTCTCAGAGACAGTATGGGGTGTCCCCTGTACACAGAAAGACCCGCTCAATGTGTGCCCCTCTCAGAGACAGTATGGGGTGTCCCCTGTACACAGAAAGACCCGCTCAATGTGTGCCCCTCTCAGAGACAGTATGGGGTGTCCCCTGTACACAGAAAGACCCGCTCAATGTGTGCCCCTCTCAGAGACAGTATGGGGTGTCCCCTCTACACAGAAAGTTTGAAAACCACTGTTCCATTCAGCAACACCCCTCCCCTTCCCCGGATGTAACTTGTGCCCTCTCACCTCCTCTCCCTCTCCACCCCATCCCTCCCTCCCTCCCTCCCTCCCTCCCTCCTTTCATGTCAACAGATTCACATGCAGTTCAGTCCGTCAATCCACATAAAACGTGCACCTTTCACACAACACACTCTATATCCATTATGCATAATGTGTCATGATGCGCCACATGAATTATGCACATTGACTTAGCATATAGCAGAGCTGTAGAATCAGGGATGCTGCAGGGCTGCAGGAGAACTCGCTCAATTCCTCATGGTAAAAGCCGCCGGATAGTAGGCATGTGTTTGTGTGGCTGGGTTCTAAATGAAGACAAGAGACATGGCATGACATCGAGCACGCCGTGAGCTAAAAGCACCACTTGCAGGTTTGGTTGTACTTTTTTCCTGAAAGGATTTCACTGGCTGTCATGGAGCCATTTTTGTAGCGATACAAGTTCTTGAACATGTCAGGGTTCACCTAAAGGGCCACCTTTTGGTCTGACAGGAAGTTGTCAAGAGGAGGCCCAACGCATGTTCAGAGAGATATGCGTAGAGTAGAGAAAGAACAAGGGACCAAGAGTGAAGACAAAGAAAAGAAGGGAGGAGGAGGAGGAGGAGGAGGAGAACAGATGACAGAACTCACTGAAGGGTGTTTGGAGGGTATGGTGGTGATGGGAGGTGAGGAGAGAGAGGAGCTATAAGCGTTGAATAAGATGTGATATTGTTAATGCTACAGTAAATTAATATTCGCATGAGGTCATCCATCAGCATGGAGAGCAGGTGAGCCGTGAGAAACATGATAATGGAACCTGTCACGAGGATGAGAGGTGTGTGTGTGTGTGTGTGTGTGTGTGTGTGTGTGTGTGTGTGTGTGTGTGTGTGTGTGTGTGTGTGTGTGTGTGTGTGTGTGTGTGTGTGTGTGTGTGTGAGTGAGAGAGAGAGAGAGAGAGCAAGTGGGATGAGAAATTAAGGCCTATGGGAGGGAGGGGGAAGAGAAAGGGACAAAGATAGCACAGAGAGAGAGAGAGAGAGAGAGAGAGAGAGAGAGAGAGAGAGAGATAGGAATTGGAAAACAGGAACATTCGGCTGTTAATGAACTGAAATAGAAGGCAAGAAGGGATTTATAATTGTATATGCCATCAAAAACAGGTTGACAATTAGGCAAATTAGGACAAAACATTCCAAACAGTGATTGAGCCAACTGCATTATCTGGCAACCAGGATTGGGGTCCTCTAAGGAAACACAATAATAATAAATATTCTATTCTCTATGGCAGTGGTTCCCAAACTTTTTCATGCCAAGGACCCCCAATTTGGCAATAATTAGACCGCAGACCCCCCAAACATATGCCAGGAGTAGTACAATAGGGCAGTTTATTTTCCAATGTTATTGTACCTTCTGCTTATTAATATGAGGGCAGATTAGTGGGCGTGGCACGTGGGCGTGGCGACCATTTTTTTTTTTTTTTTCCCCCCTGTTGGTGGGAGTTTGAAGGAACATGTGCTGTCAAAACAGGTGTGGGGGTGTGTCTGGGACCCCCGGGGTGTGAGAAGGGGGAAACTGTGACTATAGATTAGTGTCGATGTCAGCTTCCTGACATCCTGGCATCCTGACATCCTGACATCCTGGCATCCTGGCATTTACCTTTTAAAATGAGAACCTAATTTAAATGTCATGGGAGTATGGCTGTCTTCGTCATCCTGGGCGTGAAATAGGATAGGGATAAAGGCCTAATGAGGGTGTGTGGTTATTCAGAAAGAGTGGGTCATTGTGAGTGTGTTACTCCTCAGATCAATGTGATTTTTTTTTCTCGTCATGGAGGATGCTATAGAGACTATGTGTGAATCTGTCCTGCATTGTGACAGTGTCCTGTGTCTGACATACTAAATGATAGTATGATTATTTCATGGTTAAAAGTTGTTGGTATGCTAATAGATGTGTTTGACAAACAGGGGTGTGAGATCCTAAGGGGGTTATGGAAGTTCCCGGCAGTGGGAGAGTGTGAAAGCTTAGGTGTTGAAACCTCAGATGTTTTGTATCTAAAGAATAGCATTGATGTCAACTTCAGACAGACCAGACCGCAAGCACCTTTTAAAATTAGAACCTGATTTAAATCTCAGGGGGTGTGCCTGTCTACGTCATCCTGGGCGGGGGTTAGGGTAGGGATAAAGGTCTAAGGAGTGTGTGTGTGTGTGTGTGTGTGTGTGTGTGTGTGTGTGTGTGTGTGTGTATTACTCATCAGCTCATGGTGAATTTTTTTCTCATCATGGAGGCTGTAGATATTTTTAAATACTACAAGGATATTTTTTGTGAGATTTGTAACGCAGACACAGACTATGTGTTAAATTTGTTATACGAGGCAGAAGTAATCACATGTGTAGACCGCAGAGTAATGACAAGATTGATACGAAATGGAGCTGATGCATTTGGGGTGATTTATACAAAAATGCGTGAATTTTCTCATTCTGTCCGATTTCTTAACTTAGTTCTATCAGATGCGCGATTGATTAAACGTTATCCCCGTATGTTGGATATATCCTATAATCTGCAGACTATGTGTGAATCTGGTCTGCGTTGTGATCCTGTGTCTGACACACTAAATGATAGTATGATTATTTTATGGTTAAAAGTTGATGGCATGCTGCTAGATGGGAATTTTAAAGAGAGATGTTACTGCTGGCAATTAGACGGATAATGTGTGTGTGTGTGTGTGTGTGTGTGTGTGTGTGTGTGTGTGTGTGTGTGTGTGTGTGTGTGTGTGTGTGTGTGTGTGTGCGTGTGTGTGTGTGTGTGGGGTGGGTGTGGGTGTGGGTGTGTGTCATGTATAGTGATGTAGATTCACCCACATTTCCTTCCTGACTCCTCCACCTGTGTCTGAAGGCCTGAATAGAATATCTATTCTCTGCACTGCATGAGGTCCGCATAGGTGTTTAATGATTATGCAACAGTCGTTAGGAACCATTTGGTTAGCAGGAGGTGGAGTTTATTTTGGCAGAGGATATAAGGTGTACCTTCTTTTTAGCTCATTATATCAGAACAGCATATGCTATGCTACTGAGTGTACTGGTCCACCACAGACTGAAGTGAAACTCTATTCTGTACGTTGACGGCGTGTCTCTGCTGTGTTCGTGATCACTTTAGTGATCTTTACTATTGGATCCGTGAACCATTTGTATCCAGCTGGCAGAATGGTGTTCATTGAGAAACTAAAAGGGTAAGTTTTTCGTTATATTTCATATGTCAGGATGCAAGTTGATTTACCGTAACATATATATGTGTGTGTGTGTGTGTGTGTGTGTGTGTGTGTGTGTGTGTGTGTGTGTGTGTGTGTGTGCGTGTGTGTCTGTGCGTGGGTGTGTGTGTGTGTGTGTGTGTGTGTGTGTGTGTGTGTGTGTGTGTGTGTGTGTGTGTGTGTGTGTGTGGGGAAATGTCAATTTCTATACTATCCTTATGAAACTAAACACTGTTTTTCTCAACCCCAGCTAGTTCACGAATTCATCTCGTCGATGAAAATCGGTCATCAGTTTCCGGTCCTGTACCCCCCGTTCAACGTACACAGGGGAGGTTGTCGTTGAAGAAAAACCGTTCTGCCCATCTTATTGAGATTAACAACGCATGTGACAAAATCAACCAGCCGAAGAGGCGTAAGACAGGTATGTTTCATGACGATTTATTCATGATGTACTGGATATATATATATATATATAGGATACTGTTAATATTAATATAGTTATTATATAATGAAATAAGTGGTGTAAATATAGTGTCCAATCTGTTAATATAGTGTTCATTCTATTAATATCATTACAGATGCTGTGAACACATCTACACCATTTCCTCTGAGAGGTACGGCACCCCATGCGTTGACTCCACCGAGAGCACTCCGTTTCGATTTGACTGCTCTACGAGATGACATCACGTCGCTGCAACACGCACTAGAGGCTAAAAGACAGGAGATCATAGACATTACAATCGCCCTCGCCGAAAAATTGGACGATCTTGAATGTATCATACTTCTGGAGCAGACAGACGATGTACACTCATCAGGACCTCCGAAACCTGTAGCTATTCCTGAACCGATTCCTCCCACGATTCCTGTCACAGTAAGTCCGTCTGTAGACGTACACTCTAGCACACATGAATCTGTGAACATATGTGTAGACATCCGCTGTGTTGATGTTGCGCCTGTTGGGAAAATCATACATGTTGATGTTCATAGTTCTGATATAATTGAAACCGTGGGGTGTAGTGACATTATAGAAAATCATGTGGTTAGCTGTGTAGATGTGGTGAATTCTACTGAGAGCGAGGGGGTGGGAGACGTCGAAAACCATAACGATTCGACCATTTCTGTCATTGTGAATGAGGCTATAGCCGCAGCTGCCGCTCCTATGGTTGCAAAGTCTCTTAATTTTGTACATACCGAGGTAAGGGACGCTGTTTCAGGCGCTGTGTCTACCTTGAAGGGGTATGCCTGTGACTTAATGCACAAACAGGCAGACATGATTATAGCTGGTGTAGGGTCCGTACTATCTGAGTGTATCAAGAAACAGAACTTAGAATTAACCCTTGAATTTCGTAAGATATATGCAACAGTTATATCCATACTAAAACAGGGATCTGTGTCTATGGATGTATTGACAAAGATCGAACAGCTTCTAAGGCCTAAAATGAACAAGCTGAACAAAATGGGTAAAATGTGATCAGTTGTAATCTATAATTACATATGTATACACATTAGTACGTGGTATTTTCCTGGATCATATCACGATATACATATATATTATTTTTTTTCTACATTCTTCTGATTGATTTTTATTTTTATTTCTTATTTTTTTGTTAATCTTCTACGTATTATCTACTCAATTTCATGCCAAACCACGATTTCAGTAAATCTATATATATGTACATATATAGTGTATGGTTTAAAAATTAAATAAAATTAAAAACACATCTTTATCTTGGTAAATAATGTGTATTACACACTGACATATTTGTGTGCGTGTATCAGTTAGATTATAGATATCGGAATATTATTTATCATGGCTGATCATCTGATTGGTGATAGCTATATAGGCGAGGGCTTAGATCCTATATTGGCCGCATACGATGTTGAGGCTATGCATTTATGTCGTGAAAATGAAGATAGAATTGCAGATATACTTAGAAGATTACAGGAAATATCTTCTGATGACTCAGACAGTACCGTCTCGGCCTCGGAGTCAGCAGAAGAAATGTCTGATTCTGACTCTGAGACTGTGTCTATGGTAGAGTTAGACTCTGATCTGTCTGGCGTAAATGTTTTGCCAAACAGTACTGATTCGGTTGATATCTCCGTACATATCGATATTGTACCAACAATTAGTGTTATACCTGTGGCAGTCCCTACATTACAGACAGGATCAGGTGTGGTCAGGCCCTGTACCAGCACTGCAGATAACTCAATTGATGGGGGTCAGTCCGATTTTAGTGTATATGTATCAAATGTACCCAAATTTAAGGGGAATACCGTAAGAGCGGCTATAAGTTTTGCGGATATTCCATGTGAGAATTTGGAAATTTTGGGGAGGCTGATTAAGGAGCGTATTTCAGAGCCAATTAATAGAGCCTTAGAGCTTTCTACCCCAGGTTCTACCTTGAATGTAACACTTGACGGTCCGTCATTGGCTAGTGGTGTACATACAGTAGTTATGAGCGACACTCCCGATATTGCTGAAACATTTCTGGAAGAAATCATCAATGTTGTGCAGAGCAATGAAACAATTATGGGTGACTCTGATTTGTCCATGCGAATTGACATTGCTCATGTGTACAGCGGTGGTGGTCGTGATCGACAACCCCTTGGTGGAATTCCTTATGATAAGATACGGTCTGTAAGAGTTCGATCTGGTGCACTGTACAACCCTTTTAATACGGATAACATATGTTTTTCACTATGCATTGCTAAATATATGAACCCTCATATGGCCCGTGCGTCACTACGCCAGATTGCAGTAGATATGCATACAAGCGTTGGTCATGACATCAATCATAAAGTATCACTCAGTGACATTTCGGCCTTCGAGATTAAGCTGGGGGTAAAGATAATTGTTTTTCATCACACCGATGATAATAAACAGTTGACCTTATTCAGGACATCTGATCGTATTAAAGAGGGTGAATCAGTTATACAACTGTATTTGCAGGATGATCACTATTGTCTCATATTAAAACCACATAAGTTTCATGGTACATCTTATGCATGCAATGCATGTTTTGCAGGGCATAATGACAGGACCAAACATAATTGTCCTATGCTTTGTGGCGTTTGTTATACTGACTGTGCAATCCGTCCAGGTGTGCGTAAAATCTGTGAAGTATGCAATCAGAAATGCAAGTCTACCTACTGTTACGATCAGCATAAGTTGATGTCGCCTTTAGTGAACTTTGTATCGTGTGAAAAAATGGTCTGCTGTACAGAATGTGGTGAGGTTTACCCACAGATCGGTCGAAAACGGAAACTAGACGACAAGACATATGTACGAGGCCATACATGTGCTGTGAGGACCTGTAGGCACTGTAGGGAAGCATTACACACTGGTGGTGTGCATGAATGTTTTATAAGCAAGCCTAAAAAAAAGAAACCGCTCACAGACAAATACATTGTATATGACTTCGAAACTCAGGTGATTCAAGGTATACATGTAGCTAACTATATATATGCGATGAGCCTAGATGGAGTATATTCTTTCGAAGAGTACGGTGTAGGCTGTGTGACAAAATTTGTAGACTACTGCAGACAACCTCTATTTTTAGAGTACGGTTTCATTGCTCATAACGCAGCAGGTTTTGATAACCACCTAGTACTGAAAGATGTAATTAAGAGGGGAATTTTGTTCCAGAGTATTATACGCGGCGCAAGAATCATCACTATGACCGATCAATATTTTGCTCAGCGTTGGATCGATAGTTACAGCTTTCTTCCTATGCGACTAGCTGACACACCGTCTGCTATGGGGTTTCAGGATCTATGTAAAGGCTTTTTCCCTCATAAATTCAACATACCCCATAACCAGAATTACGTTGGTGCATATCCGCATCCTCGCTACTACGGATATGATCAAATGCGTATGCCAGACAGAAAAGCATTCATGGCATGGTATGCGACGGTGAGCGGTATGACATTTGATTTCAGAAAAGAGCTCGCTTTATACTGCAAGAATGATGTCCTGGTTCTACGAACGGCAGTGATGAAATATAGAGAGGCATTCACTCTAATAACTGGTCTGGACGCATTCAGTTATGCAACATTAGCGAGTGCGTGTATGGGTGTTTTTAAGTCTAACTTTCTGACCGCACGTACTATAGCTTTGACTTATGATGGTGCCTATCTAGGACTGGACAAAACATATTCTACTGTTTCAATCCAATGGCTCGAATATCTGATCTATTCTGAGAAATTGAGCATTCAGCATGCTTTAAATGGGGGAGAATATAGATTTGGTCCATACTCCGCTGATGGTTATGATGAGGATAAAAACCGTCTTTACTCCTTCCTTGGATGTTTTTGGCATGGGCACTGTCATTGTACAGTAGCTAGTGACTTCAATCCGGTTACTAGAACCACATATGGCACACTGTATCGACGATTTTTGAACAGAAAAAAATATTTAGAAGATGAGCATAATGTCGAATATATTCCTATTTGGGAATGTGAATGGGCTGAGATGAAACGGTCAGATCCCGATGTGCGGGGTTTCATTGAAAATGTGTACATACACCCCGAACGCTTGAATCCTCGTGATGCGCTCTTTGGCGGACGAACAACCGCTGTGAAACTGTTCCATGAAGTCAAGACGCTTACCGCGAAGACAATGTATCTGGACGTTACCTCATTGTATCCATATGTTCAAGCCACAATGCCTTACCCCGTGGGACATCCTGTGATTATTCTCAAGGATTTTGCGCATATCAGTACGTACTTTGGATTTGCTAAATGCTCGATTCTTCCACCTAGGGGGCTATATCACCCCGTTTTACCGGTGAGAGCCCATGGGAAACTTATGTTCCCACTATGTGCGAAATGCGTTTCTGATTTAAATCAGGAGACAGTGTGTGCTCATACTGACAACGAGAGAATGTTGTCAGGGACCTGGGTGATACTGGAAATTCTAAAGGCTCTTGATAAAGGCTATGTGATGTCAGATATCGTTGAGGTATGGCACTTCCCTGTGCAAACGAATGAAATGTTTAGTGGCTACGTCAAAACTTTCATGAAATGCAAACAGGAAGCTAGTGGGTATCCGCCAGGTGTCACAACTGATGCCGAGAAAGAAAAATACATTGCCGATTACCAAGCTCACGAAGGTATTCTACTCGATCCCACTAAGATATGCATTAATAAGGCTATGCGGAACTGCAACAAGCTCTTATTGAATAGCTTATGGGGTCGATTTTGTATGCGCACTAACCTGGGTAAATGTGAGTTTGTGAGCGATCCAGCGCGTTTTTCTCAGCTGATATTTAGCAATGACTACGTTGTCAGTCAGTTCTACTTTATTACCGATAAGGTAGCTATGGTACAGTGGACTCACCGCCATTCACAGGCAGGTAGATCGGCCGATGTGAACGTCTTTATAGGTGCGTTCACGACATCGCATGCTCGCATGGTTTTATACTCACTTCTTGAAAAACTAGATCGTCGTGTGTTGTACACAGACACCGATTCGTGCATATTTACATGTGAAGAAGGCGAATGGGTACCGCCAGTAGGTCCATATCTAGGGGATCTGACTGATGAGATTAACAATGGATCAGGGGATGATTTTATTGTGAGATATATTTCTGGGGGCCCCAAATCTTACTGTTACACAACTAAGCACGGTAAAACGGTTGTGAAATGGAAAGGTGTAACGTTGAATCCAAATAATGCTGCAATACTCACACCAGACACACTACTGCGGCTGGTTGATTCGTTCATAGCTAATCAGAAGTCCCCCGCATGTGTTCATGTATCTACAAATACTATACGCAGGGACAAGAAGCAATTAGAACTCAGAAACGCTGTGGTGACTAAACGTGTCCAGGTCGTCTACGACAAACGCGTGTTGACTGATAATTATTGCACTTTACCCTATGGCTACTAGTCAGACAACTGTTATGGATGGTGTTGGATATCAGAACTCATTACAACATCCTTTCTCAATGTTAGTCAGTGGACCTTCGAATAGTGGTAAAACCCATTTTGTATCTAGCCTCATAGAGAATATGGATAGGATATTTTCTGCTGAAATACATAACATAATCTATCTGTATACATGCTGGCAGCCCCGTTTCGATCAGTTGCTGAAGATTCGTGATATTATTTTTATTAAAGGGATCCCAGAATCTCTAGCTGATGACAAGCTAATGCCTGTACACTCAAATAATCTGCTGATTATTGACGATTTGATGAACGAGGCATGTAGTAATTTGGAAGTACAAAATGTTTTTACACAGTATGTACATCATAGGAACATGAGCTGTATCTATCTTGTACAAAATATTTTCATTCAGGGAAAAACCAGTAGGACTATTAGTCTTAATACAAATTATATGGTTTTATTTAAAAATGCTCGTGACACATATCAGATATCACTGCTTGCTAGACAGATGTACCCTGGTAATGTACGTTATTTCCTGCAGGCATTTACAGATGCTACTAGTAGGCCATATGGCTACCTGCTTATTGATTTTAAAGCGGCTACACATGATACTTTCCGTCTCAGAACAGACATACTCTCAGACAGACCAGTTGTGTACGTACCTAAAAAAAAGTAGGAAAATATGTCTGCGAGGGTCCATAGAAATCTCGTTATACTAGAAAGGCTATATAAAGCCCGTCCTGCTATGCGTAGGGTTATTCTAAAGAATTCAGGCCCTGACTTCCTTAACACCTTATGCGAAATAGCTCTCAACATACTTAATGGTAAGATACCATTAACTAGGAGACAGTACAATCAGTTACAGAAGAATAAGACACAGTTACGGACCCTAGCATCCAAAGCTATTAATGTTAACAGGAAAAAGAGACTTGTTAATCAAACTGGTGGAGCTTTTTTTCTACCGGCTATCGCAGCTGCAATACCATTTCTCATATCACTTTTTTCGCGTGGGTAACTAGCCGTCCAATACTATGGACCAAATACAGAAAATGTTTATGGTCTCACAACGTGAGGTAGATCGTTTGAATCATACATCAGCCACCCCAGCTTTGGATACGCCTATACGTAATGTTGCTGAAAGCGTACTAGACGGTGAAATACGACGACTCCTTCTCACCCCTAATATAGACATTCATGAGAAAGCGAAGAGATATTCGTCTATACTCCAACGTTACCTCTCACTTGTAAGACAAGGAGATAATGAAAAGAGCGTCCTCACACTAACAAAGCCGCAGGCCATCGAGACTGTTATTGGCGACGATTTTATGGTGACAGATATCGTGAAGTATATGCCAGAGCGTAGCAAGAAGAATGCAATGCATATTGTAGACATCCTGTCTAAATCTAAAAATCATATTACGTGGGACCCCCAGGGTGAGTTGATCATAGACGGTAACCCTGTAGTAGGTTCTCATGTATACGATCTACTAAAAAGTATAACGACATCCCATCGTGTGTCTGATGATAGCAGACCAGCCGGTTGGGATGTATTTCTAAGAAAAATAGCTGCTCTGAATGTTCCGGTATCTGTTATACCTAATTCTAAAGTAAAACGTGAAATTATGGCTTTGAGGGGGGTTGCCAATTCCCCCGATGATCAGTCGAGGGATAGTAGTGCTGAGATAACCCCAAGGGTAAAGACCAGGGGTAGACGTGCATCTGCTCCATGGACAACATACTGATATGTCATACCTTATTCCCTTCTTATTTTTATGTTTTACGAAATATGTTTATGCTTTCTTTTCTTTTTTTTCTCCTTTATTTTATTTTATTTAGTTTTATATCATGTTTTGTTTTAGTTTTATGCCTCTGGTACTGTGTATGTATACGTCTTATGCTACAATGTTGTCTATGATATGATCTTAAACTATGATGTATTACTATCTACGATCTGATTTCGTATTACTAACTGTGTAAATAATGTGTCTATATCTATGTCACTCTTTTTTCCTAAATAAAATAATGATTGTAAAAGCCACAGAAATGTTTCATTAGACTTTAATACCATAATCATCGGTGTGTGTGTGTACACACACACACACACACACACACACACACACACACACACACACACACACACACACATACAGTTACATTCATCGTCTAGCATACTGTACACATGTAGATGTATGGCCCCTACATAAGTGGGGGCGTATTCGCTTAACAAATGAACATACCATTATGTCATTACATGAGAGAAAATCTGAATACAATTTTAAAACACTGTGGTAGGATAGTCCGTTCTGAATATTACTAAGAAAAAAAATACAATGTTCGCCACAGGTAGTGGCCTGTAAATCCTGTACCTGTATTGTTGAATAGGATATCTTTACACAGTTCTTACACAGAAAATTAAATATAGTTTTAGGGTATTCTGCGTATGTCGGGGGGTGTCCAAGAGAATCAAAAAAATATCCATGTTTGTCATACGTGATATAGATTGCCAGCCAATGTGTGCCTGGTAATGACGATGGATCTGTATTTATAACAGCTAACATTGGTAGATTCACAATCAACCCTACTGGTAACTCATCACACGCTAATACACCTAAGGTGTGTGTCCTCCTATCAAGCATTTTTACAATCACCCCGTGAATTTCCAGAGTATTCATGTCCAAGTCTCTCAGTGATGCTGTTTTAATAATGGTCAATTAATACCTGTCTCCTCCCAGAGATCTCAACGATTGAATCAAAGACAGCGTAACATATCAGATTAACCGTTCGGGGTAATGCAGCTCGGAAACGGGCCTCCAACCGGACGTTCCCCGAGCGTATGAGTGAAATATGTGAAGCAGAACCTCCATCGGCCTCCAGATTGAAGCAAAATAAAGTGTAACCATCCCCAAAATCTTTCCTAGTTATGCTCAGAGGCCGATCTTTCAGGTATCTCCCTGTAGCATCAATCATCTGGAAGTATTCCCGGGCGTAGTGACCGTTAGCGAAATCAGGCTGAAATGGTCTTGATGGATATGCTTGACCATCAGCATGTATGCATAAATACTCAAGATTGTAATGATGAAACAGGAATGGATTACGTTTATAACTCCCTGTGAATCCTTCATTATCAACGAAAGCTATGACAATGAATTTTGGGATCTGACCAAGAAACAGATTTTCCTGATTACACACCCTAGTTCCAGCTGGTATGGAGAAGTTTTTTAAACACACCCTGTTTATAGGGTATTTTGCATTAGTATGCGTTATAGCTTTAGCATGTGCTAGTCTGACTCCAGGTGCAACAGACACCTTTTTTACGTAGAGACTAGCTGATACGATTTTTAATTTGAATCCTTCAGCAGCATCGTCAGCCATTACACAGAACTCATCTTTCGCGCGGATGAATTTAATCTTAACATCGATACCATTTATCAATAGTTTTTCCTGGAAAAACATGTCGGCATGGATCGGAGCAATTAACTCAACAATCTTGCTTCGTGCTGTGTATGCAGCCCTCCGAGTTAATCCAGTGTTTGTTCCACCGGGGTCGGTTTCGTCCATTGACCCTGGTGAGTCTTTAATGAATAAACCACACCCGAAATGTGTGGTCAGGGTGTCATGTCCGTAATTCAGAAGGCACTCAATCATACCTCGATACGGATAGGTCGAACTCGAATGTGTTATTAGCGTATCCCCTAGCATGATATCTACTTGCGAGAAGAGAGTACATCCGGGATAATTCACTAATCCTACTTTATCATCGTTAGCAATATCCGTTCCGTCACGTTTTGTAATCTTTGCCTGTACAAGAATATACGTGTTGTTTAAATCCATATATTCCTCGCTACTACCGGTAACGTAGAATTCTATAGGACCTGTATCCGTTATTGCAGAAACTGGTGGAATTTCCTGATAGGTACTCCTATCAATCGATATTTGTGTTAGAGGAACTGTGTAGATATCCAGTTCCGTTTTGACACATGTCTCCGACATATTATGAAGAAGAGACATGATACCGATTCAGTGGTCTAAAAAATGTCTCTATTAAAGTTAATCGTCTGCACACTCCTGCGGCGTTTTGGTTTTGGTTTCTTACCCCCTCGACCTGCACTTTTATGTGTTTTCCTCCGGTTCCCTAACAGTAGGTCACGCCCCTGGAGTCCTTTTGGGGGACGTTTTACACCCCTTCGTCTGTTAACCACGAAACCGGCCCCCTCTTGTCGTGGATCTGTAACTCGGGATACCAGTCTTGTTACAACGTCACTGGCTATATTCTTCGCAGCTGTTTTAAGGTGAGGTCTAGCTATATTGAATCCACGCCGTAGTAGAGGCAGAGCAAAACGAAACAAATTTCTAAATACGCCACCAATCCCAGCTCCATATTGGGTAGGTGAGCCTGCAAATCCAGGTAGTCCACATCCGGCCTGGTTAGTATAGTATTCCATATATCGCCCATCATCAGCTATGTACGGCACACCGAGCATCGTACTAACGTTTTTATTTTTATTTATTTTTTAAAACCTATCTAGAAAATAGAACGTACAGGTCTAAAGTGTAGTTTAACTATCACCTTCCCGTACGTGAAGCGTACGTCGTGATTTTGATCGTTTTTTATAGAGATCTGAATGTCGTCTATGACCGACTTCGAGAGAGTTGTGTAGTGAGGTCTGTCGTACAGAAGAGTGACAATGTTGCGTGGGTCATCGGTAATATTTATACTCCGAAGAAGTGGTACATATGTATCGCCTACCCTCTGATAATCAACGATGTCCGTATATATAAACATACTATAACATCCTCCGTAAATATCCGCCGGGTGTGGCGCATATCCTATGCTGACGTGTATGGATGATGGTGGTTGTATCTGAAACTCCGCCATAGGTATAAATCCGAGGATGCGTGCTAGGCCTCCTCTGAATACAATGGTCGCTGCCTCGTCTCCGATAAAGCATACGCGATTAGTTATACCATCATACAGCATGGTCAGGGTCTTCGAATGCCTCATAATACGACTGTTTATTTCCTGTACGATTTTAGGTATGGTATCGTAATGACCAGAAGGTAAGTTAATTTTCACGGAAGTTCCACCCAATGGTTTGTTCAATGTGAGTAGAATTCGTCCATCTTCCTTAGAAAAGCTCACCCAGCTTTTAGGATACTGAACTTCAATGATCCCAACCTGATATGGCTGATTGAGTATAATAGGCTTAGCCAATTTTATCCGGTAATCCCAGATCTTATTCCCTGGGTATACATCTATTGACGCATTACTGGGCAATGTTATGTAAAATTCCTCTCCGCGAGCTGTATCCATGACGTCTGATAGGTATGTATCGTTGAACGTTAGCAGGTGGTATGGTCTATCTAGAGGTCAAGAGTTAGCATTTAAATGCTTGAAATATCAGTCTCCGGTATCCACGAATTAAATTTCTGAGGCCATCCAAGCCAACGTACATGGATGTATTTCACTCCACGGCGTTTTCTTGTACCGAGTATCTCCTCTATCTTATACAATTTTCTTTTACCCACTATGACACTCTGTAACTCTTTTTCGTAGAACGTCCCACGTATATCTTCGTCTGCATAATCTTTCAGTCTGTATACAACCGGTGTTCGACCTAAACACTCTGTTATTATAAAGAGCTCATCTGTAAATGTCTGTTCATATCCTTTCCTGAATATACCACGATATTTTGATATCCTAACCGTATCCCCTACATTATATTTAAATATAGGGAATTGCGTCTGTTTTGTTTTATACAGATTGTTAAAGACCACCGCCTCATTATCTGTATCCACATTCACTGGAGCCATCTTTATGGAACGATGGTAGCTACTGTTATATGCTGTCACCAAATCCTGTAGAGAGTCGATATATCTCCGCGAATTGATGGCTGTTAAATACCTCCACATAACAGTTTTCAGTGTTCTGTTCCATCGTTCAATTATACTACATTTCGTTTCACTAGCTGTCGAAAAGTGTATGATATTGTGTTGTTGAATCATATCCTGAAACGACTTATTATAAAATTCCGTTCCCTCATCTGTTTGCAGTTTACGGGGTACCCTCCCTGCAGCTAGAATATCTTTAAAAGCTGATGTAACACACCTAGCCGTTTTGTTTTCAAGAGGGCGTACCCATGCAAATTTGGAGAAAACATCTATACATGTTAAGAGAAATCTCACTCCATCGTTTTCTTTAGAATACATAGACATATCTACTAAGTCTGCCTGAAACTGGATATCGATTCCACTAACCAATACCCGATTTCTAGGGAAATGTCTAGCAGCCGGTGCGTGTAGGGTATATGCATCCTCCCCCGCTAACCATTTTTTTACATCGTCTATTTTCACTGGGTTATCCACGTCTTTTTTAACCCCTGCAATCAGCTTGTCTACACCCCCTAAACCAGATGGGTTGCTTGGCTCATAATATAGCTTTCGTAGAGCTGTATCCATGATGACTGATAGATATCAAATGACAGAGACTCCGTAGCTCTTGAGTTTTTATTTCACATATTCTGATATGACATACACAACATCCACCATCATCGATACATAATGTCTTCAGGCATCAATGTTCATGATGCGGATCACCCCCCATCCATAGAAATACACTTCTGTCTAGTATACGTGTGACGTGATCCCCACCTTTAACTTTTACATCCTGGTCCAATCTTTCAATTATGTACGGCTCACCCCTCATTTCACTGAGTATAACCTCAGCAGCTCCAAGAAGTCTAGGTGGTATCACTGTTTTACCACTGGTTGCTAGTACTGCATATGCTAAAGCGTACGCCAGCATGGGCGTGAACAACAATACACATACATCGTCATAATGACTCTCAAAATAAAAAACGGGGGCCTCGTATAGACAACTATGATGCCTCTGCGAAGGGTGATCCACACGACATCCATAACATTCGTCCGTAAGCATACGGGCCAACACTTTCTGCACACATAGACCTATAACAGCTTTTAGAATGGCTACATCATCATGCTTTAAACACACATCTACCGACTGTGGCTCTATGAGTGAACATTCATCTATTGGGGTAGATGTGCCTACAGGTTCCATCAGAGACTCCCCAAACTCGGATATGTATGTGAGGTTCTGTGCGCCTAGATTCACGGCATATTCGTGGTTTAACCAATTGGTGGCGGCAGCTTCTGTGGAGCACTGTGCGTCTTCAGCTGAGGCTATCGCAGAATGCAACATACAGATCTCTGGAGACAGATGGTTCACAATGAGAGGTTCCACAACACTCTCCAGGGAGATGATGCTCGCAAGAGTATGATCTGTAATAACATAAGAAACCTGTTAGTATGATCTGTAATGTGGGAGGAAAAAAAAACAAAACTTAGATTTCAACAGTAGACCCATATACGTATTATACACATAATTTCCTTCTTTTCATATTGTCAGAATGTTACATAGTATGCAATTTATTTTTACCCTATCAGATCGCATGTGTCCTCGCTGTTGGACCTTCTCATATGCAGGCATGTGAAGACAGGTAAACAGAGAACGAAAGCACCAATCTTCCATAGTATGGATCTGAACCAACCTCTAACGTTAGTATCGTCTAGAGACATCACAGACTCCGCAGACGGTTGAATGATAGGTTCCCTCACTCGTCGTTGCCTCTTCTTAGGTGCACCCATCTGGTCAGCAAGCTCGAAAATATCATCCTCCATATAAATAACAGGTGTGGTAGATACCATGCCAGATATAGTATCATCCATGATGAGAAAAAATTCACATTGAGCTGATGAGTAACACACTCACAATGACCCCACTCTTTCTGAATAACCACGCAGACTCCTTAGACCTTTATCCCTAACCTAACCCCCGCCCAGGATGACGTAGACAGGCACACCCCCTGAGATTTAAATCAGGTTCTAATTTTAAAAGGTGCTTGCGGTCTGGTCTGTCTGAAGTTGACATCAATGCTATTCTTTAGATACAAAACATCTGAGATAACACCTAATCTTTCACACTCTACACTCTCACAGTTTCCCCCTTCTCACACCCCGGGGGTCCCAGACACACCCCCACACCTGTTTTGACAGCACATGTTCCTTCAAACTCCCACCAACAGGGGGGAAAAAAAAACAAAATGGTCGCCACGCCCACGTGCCACGCCCACTAATCTGCCCTCATATTAATAAGCAGAAGGTACAATAACATTGGAAAATAAACTGCCCTATTGTACTACTGCCAGGGACCCCCACAAGAGCAGATTTTTACGGCTCTAGCAGTGATTCTCAATTAACCCGTTTAATTTCAAGGACGCCCAGTTTGACATGCATTTGTCTACGGACCCCCATTTAATGGCATTTTTCTATCTCTGAGACCCCAATTTATATATAGTAAAATCAATGTTCATTTAACGGTGTGGTCCATGTGTACACTCTCAGAGTTACAGACCCATAAGCGTCCATTTGGTTCCAAACTATCATTTAGCTGGAGACCCCCCATGGAACTCCCTCAGGGACCCCTGGGGGTCCCCGGACTCCGCTTTGGGAACCACTGCTCTATGGCTCTACAGTAAATAACCCATTCTGACCGGGCACCCATTTTGGTGTCAGCATCATGTTATGCTTTAGCTATTGAAAAATAGCAGATCTACAAGCTCATATCGCGCCACCGAGTGGCGCGATACGAGCTTGTAGGTCTGCTATTTTTGAAAAATCGAAGAGCGACTGACATTTTTAGAATCTGATCTCAGGTCAGAATGGGTTCATCAGACCAGTGTGTGTCCGGCGGAAACCTCGTATGAATCTGATCTCAGGTCAGAATGGGACAACATGGCAGAGGACCATGATGACTGAGAACAAACAAAAGAGCAGCAAGGCTCAGACTCAGGCCATGGACAAAGGCAGGCATAGACAAACATGGCCGTCCAGAGAGGAGGGCAGGCTGCATATAGTCTCACTCCACCACAAGGAGTGATGATGGAGACAGCTCCACTACTGGACCACATGTGGCAAATACAAAGATATACCGTGAGATACGGCGAGAAAGATGAATGTGCATGTTTGGCAGCAAAGTATATATATGTGCACGAAATGAGAGACAATGGCTGTCTACGATGAACATGAGCACAATATGTTTTGTCTTATCTCGTTTGTATTGTTTGTTATGACACATATTGTGTTTTGTATCCTATAATTAATGGGAGAGAGGGAGGGAGAGAGAGAGAGAGAGAGAGAGGTGCAGTACAGAACAGAGGTGGAGCGAGGGAGGCGAAAAAAGTCTGAGAAAGTTGGTGGTGTGTGTGCGCGTGCATGCATGTGTGTGTGCGCGTGTGCATGTGTGTGTGTGTGTGTGTGTGTGTGTGTGTGTGTGTGTGCGTGTGCGTGTGTGAGAGAGAGAGAGAGAGAGAGAGAGAGAGAGAGAGAGAGAGAGAGGTAACCATGCAGAATTAATCTACAAATTAGAATGAATAATTAATAGCTGGAAGTCCCATGAGGACAGAATGGAATAGTAAGAAAAGGAGAGAGAGAGAGAGAGAGAGAGAGAGAGAGAGAGAGGGCATTCTTCTAATGACATTTCTTAGGTAACCCTTGACATAGCAGCCACAGGGAGGGATTAAAGGCGAGAGAGAATATAGTGAAACCGTATAGAGGAGAAGAGAAGAGACAGAATGGACAGAAGAACACCCTTGAATTGCTTAAAGGACAACTTTAGTTTTTTTCAACCAAGGTTCATGTTTTAGTTTGTTATTAGAGAAAATAAAAGGTGAGTGTTCATTTTCTTTCATTTGCTGCTTTCTTTCGTTTTAGGGATTTTAGCAGTTTTTGACAGGGGGGCGGGGGCATTCGAGCATGGGGCTTAATATGTATTTTTTAACACAATTTTATGGTGATTTTTTTTTTATGGTTTACTATAGTCCTAATAAACGCCAGGAAATTACATCTGGCCACAAAAGATCACAGGATCTATTGAATGTGACAAACTGACATATTGAGCCTATACACACAGTATAAGCCTTCACATTCAGTAGATCCTGTGATCTTCTGTGGCCAGATGTAATTTCCTGGCGTTTATTAGGACTATAGTAAACCATAAAAAAAGAAATGACCATAAAATGTTGTAAAGAAATACATATTTAGCCCCATGCTCGAATGCCCCCGCCCCCCTGTCAAAAACAGCTAAAATCCCTAAAACGAAAGAAAGCAGCAAATGAAAAAAGATTAACACTCATCTTTTACTTTATCTAATAACAAACTAAAACATGAACCTTGGTTGAAAAAAACTAAAGTTGTCCTTTAAGGAAAATTATACTTTTTGAGGGGCTCCTGAATTCAGCTATAGTGTAGCTGAATAGCAAACATTAAATTCCCATTGACAATGAACGGAGAACTTACGCCATATGTGGACGAGCAACTTGGCTATTTCTGTCCTACACAAAAATTAAGTTCCCATTGACAATGAATGGAGAATTTACGTCATATATAGACAAGTAAATCGTCAATTTTTGTCCTACACAAAGAACAATTAAATTCCCATTGACAATGAATGGATGATGTACGATGATAAGAGCACCCCTCACTTCACACGGGTGTGATTTTTGAAGGGCGAGCTTCTGTCCACACACGTCTCATTATTTGCCATTGACAATGAAAGGAGAAATTGGGTGTCAAATGTCCGCCAAATATGACATACATTTGTACGATGACAAGAGCGCCCCTCACTTCACACGGGTGTGATTTTTCATACATCACTTAGCAAAAATAGCTGATCCACAAGCTCACAATGTACAATTATGTGATGTGGTGTGAGCTTAAAGATCTGCTATTTCTGAAAATGTAGTCAAATTAAATGTAAACTTTTAGAGTTTTGGGGGGGGACGATTTCATGTACTGTACATGATTTTCATTCCACTATATGCCCTGTCCAGTGTCCACTAGTCCTATATCTGAAGTGTTACTGTAAATACTGCTGTAGCATCCAATACTGTATGAATTCAATATAGATTTTTTTTTTATCGATGGCTGCGCATAAAAGCAGTGCAGATATGGCTGCTGTCCATTGTTCTGAAGTAACTGTAGCTGTCCATGGTTCTGAAGTAACTGTAGCTGTCCATGGTTCTGAAGTAACTACTGTAGCTGTCCATGGTTCTGAAGTAACTGTAGCTGTCCATGGTTCGGAAGTAACTGTAGCTGTCCATTGTTCTGAAGTAACTGTAGCTGTCCATGGTTCTGAAGTAACTTTACAGCTGATGTAACTGTAGCTGTCCATGGTTCTGAAGTAACTGTAGCTGTCCATGGTTCTGAAGTAACTGTAGCTGTCCATGGTTCTGAAGTAACTGTAGCTGTCCATGGTTCTGAAGTAACTTTACAGCTGAAGTAACTGTAGCTGTCCATGGTTCAGAAGTAACTTTAGAGCTGTTGTCCATGGTTCTGAAATAGCTGTCAATGTCCATGGTACTGAAGTAGCTGTCCTAGCAGCTGCTGTTCAGAATGCGTGTGCGTGTGTGTGTGCATGTGTGTGTGTCATTGTCTGCACCATGACCACACTCCAGTTACAGAAACACTGTCACATATTCTTAATGGCTGCTATGTATATAAGGGAATGTATATTGCTAGGCACGACAGAATTGTTGACCTATTAGCTAAGGACATAAGTTCATATGTTTCATCAGCCGCCAAAATGTATAAGCACTCACGTGTTTCAACTGACATGTTCATGCCAATAATGAAAATTATGCCTTTTCAGATGTCACAGCTAATACACCAGCTATTGTTGTTGTTGATGAGGACAGTAGAGAAGTGACCATTTTGGAAGTGGCATGTACATTTGACCACAGTCTGGAAGAGGCATTCCTTACCAAGGTGTTTAAGTACCAGCATCTTAAGGATGCTATTATACAGCTTGGCTACAAATGTAAACTACTTGTGTTCATATTTGGAAGCCTCGGTAATTTCCATGAATCAGTCGTGAGGGGCCTGCAGATTGCAGGCATGCCCAAGCCGAGGCAAAATTCAGTGTCTGCAATAATTGGCAGTCGCCATATATGGAGAAGGCGATGCTTTCTGTACCCATGATCTGTATCCTGAAGGACTTGTTGTAGAGTTTCTTTCAAGCTTGCGCATCCACTATTGTTTGTGTTCAAGAAATTCCTTGTAAAACGTGAATGCAAATAAAGATGTTAAATGTGTGTGCTTGTGCTTGTGCGTGTGCGTGTGTGTGTGTGTGTGTGTGTGTGTGTGTGTGAAATACACGCTCTACGCGGCAAGGCAAGCATAAAGCTCTCTTGTTGACTAGTTTGAATGCAATGTATTATGTGCCTTTGAATGTGTAACAGTGTCTTGCAGTGAGAGAACATCACAGCAGTCAGATGTTTCAAAGGACACAGTGGGAGAGACAGCAGGTGACAGGACACGACAGACAGGACACGACATGTGTCTTCCCTATGCGAGCGGTCCCTCGTTAACTTTGCTATCGTGTCTCAAATTAAGGCATAGCCCAAAATACAAAACAGAATGTCTCATCAATGTCACACACACACACACACACACACACACACACACACACACACACACACACACACACACACACACACACACACACACACACACACACACACACACACACACACACACACACACACACACACACTCTATCCACAGAAATGTTCACATGCTGCAAAGAAAAATCCGTAAGAAATACACATGCATATGAGTCAAGATACCACAAAGAAATAATACTTATGGACACATCAAGTAGTCCATCTATCAAGTTAACAAAGCATACAGTACCGACAATACTGTAAATGTACTGTAAACGCAGGGATGCAAGCACAATACAAACCAACGCATGCTCATGCTGCACAAACAAAGTATGCAAATACAAACACAGGTCCTGGAAGCCCCTTTAAAGTAGCTGATGAAACGCATTGTGAGCTCATAGATCCTCCTTTTGTTTGTGTGTGTGTGTGTGCGCGTGTGCGCGCGTGTGCGCGCGTGTGCCGTGTGTGCGCTTACATGCAGGTGTGTGTACGACTGTACGTGCATGTGTGCATCCACTTGTGCTCCTGTGTGCAGTATCACACACGAGGGATGTGTGGGAATATATCATAAAAGCAAGCATGAGAGCTCCCATGATTCTCCTCATCATTTTCTCACCAGCAAGATCTAATTGAATCTAATTGGCACAATTAAAGTGAAATTGGACCAGAAGAATGTATTGAACCGGTTATCTGTTGTAATTAGACTGTAATTTGCCTATTGTTATCCTCACATGTCTCCAGGATGGAGCCACAATGGTGTGGCACACAGACCTGTGCATGAGCCTGGCACATACTGTTCTGTATGTGGGGCTGTTATACGACCTTATATGACCTTATATGGTGTCTAGGCTCCAAAGGAGTAACATACAGTATGTGGCTATCATGGATCACAAACCATAACGAGACAGTGTACATTTATTGAGAAAATGTTGCTTTGCAGCGGCTAGAAGATAGGGCAAGCACAGGAGACGTCAGGGTAGCCAAGGCCAAAACAAAACCCCAACCCTTATGTACTCAATTCATCGAAACAATCAATGACAGACAATTATACAATACTATGCAAAACATAAACAGTTTGAAAACAAAAATAAAAAGATGTAGGGGAGAAATCCTCTCCCATAGACTGACGGAGGCGGCGCCGTCTCGACCGAACCTGAGCCACGAGAACCCGATCTCACCCAAACAGGGTGAAATCAAAATGATTCCGTACATACAATACTGGTGATATCCACGCCGTGGTCAAAACCATGGTCAAAACAGTATAGTATAATATGTACAGATTTTGATATTCTCCAGGCGTGTACTGTATGCGTGCTTGTAAAGACAAGCACGCTGCTGATTCCACGTCCGACACAACACCAGAAGGTGCCTTGGCTCAGTTACTGGCATAAACGGATGGCCAATTAAAGGGCTCTCTGATAGCTCTTCACTGCCTCTTTAATTTGCCCTCCACGGCTGACACGCTCTCACTCTCAAACTCTGTCTCTCTTTATCCGTACGTGTGTGTGTGTGTGTGTGTGTGTGTGTGTGTGTGTGTGTGTGTGTGTGTGTGTGTGTGTGTGTGTGTGTGCGTGTGCGTGTGTGTGTGCATGTCCATGGAAGCTATTCATTAGCACATCAAGTTCGGCTCCTCCTTCGTGCTTGTGCGTTTGTGTGATATTAGCCAGAGGGTCCAGTTCGCACGCACGCACGCCCACACACGCCCACGCCCACGCCCACGCCCACGCCAACGCCCACGCCCACGCCCACGCACACGCACACGCACACGCACACGCACACACACACTTACGGTGCAGCAAGGTTGTTACATCCACAACGTCAAGGCCTACAGTATGTCCTCATGACCCAACAAGCAGCATTGTCTCCGCATGGCGGCTGACAATCATAGCAGAGGCAGCACAACACTCTGCCAGCCCTCCTGCCTCGTTTCTGGGCACCCAAAGTTGTTGGAACACCCTCCAACAACCAGTCCGCGGGCATATCCCGCAGGCTGGACCACCAGACGAAACAGAGTTCCCAGTCCACTCCCACACTGCCCCCCGCTGTCAAAGCGCTCTCTTGTAGCAGTATAGTTTTTATCCAAAGGCCAAAATATGTTGGGCAGTCATGCCTTTATTGATAGGACAGTGGGCTTATAGTTACAGGAATGGGAAGAGAGATATATGGGGACAATTTACAATTTAGGCATTTAGCAGACGCTCTTAATCCAGAGCGACTTACATTTAAGCAAGAACAAAAGCATGGGAATACATCACATGAAAGCATTTATCATGAAACATGCGTAAGCTAAGAAAGTAACAGTGGAATATCTATATAATGAAACTATACATACACTATGTATGGGACCTTTGCATGCAGCAAAGGTCGCCAGGATCGGGATCGGGATTCAAACCCGCGACACACTGTTACAGTAGTCTGCATTGCAACTTATAGGTAGCCTGGTTAATAAACCAGACCGAATCAGCCGTTGACAAAAAATAAATTGCCTGCGTGCGATATTAGTCTGGTTTATTAACCAGGCTAACTTATAGGTGCCCGGACCGCTATACGGCAGCAGCCCGGGCCAATGACGGAAACCTTAAACAAGCACATGCGTCTCTATGACCTCCGGCATGGATACCTTCTCCAAAATGACCATGTGATGAGCGGCTGTGCACGGGTGCATACTTTTAGCTTTTTCTTTAAATCAAGTTCGATTGACGGCCGAAAGAAGGAATAAAAGAAAAAAACGCAGGGTGGAAATAAAGTTCACAAGATAATTATGGAAATAAAAATACATTTTTGGTCCTGCTGTGAACTTCACTTCCCCTCTTTCTTTATCTATCAACCCGCCATGCCACATCCTTCTCCCACACCCTTTCATCCCTCCTCTTAGTCTCTCTCTCTCTCTCTCTCTCTCTCTCTCTGATCATGCACCCCCTTTGACTGCTTTTTAACTCCCTGACACTCTCTCTCCAGTCTCCACCCTCGTTTTTTTTACTCACAAACTCACACTCATTGTCTCTGCTTTGCCTTATTTCTCCTTAACCTTACCCTTACCCCAGGCAGCTTTCAACTCTCTCTCTCTCGTCCTCTGCCGAGGGCGAATCAATAAGAAGCTACAAAGGCGTGACCCAGAGTTAAGTTCACATACACACACCCACTGTATCTCCTATCCAAGCTGACATTCTGTGACCTGTGACTTCACAGCACTGTGAGGTGCATGCTAGCTTTTGGCTCAATACTTTAGATGAAGCACTAGTTCATACCTATATCCATCCAACTTCTTAACTAGCACACGGTAACGCACGGATGAAAAGGTGAGGCTCAAGGTTGAGGAGCAGGTTGAATCAAACGTCAGTCTCTTTCTTATTCCTGTCTGATGCTTCTTCCCTCACTCTGTGTGCATCCCTCATTCCTTCTCTCCGTACGGCGTATGCATCAATAGAATTGCCCATCAGTCCTCGAAAGCATCTTCACTCAAAGTCTAAACTTCACGAGAGACTCATAACCTTGTAACCTCAGCACCTGCTGGCTCGGGGAGGAGTATTGGCGCCTCGGAATTGAAGAAGGCAAAGGGCAGTGCCCCCTCTGCCATTAGGCTCCTTATCAGGGTCGGTGCCGGACAGTTACGGAGGTCTAATAGCCTAGACTATAGACCTCTAGAAGTATAGAGTTACCTTTGACCAGCCACTGCACCAACCGCTGAGTTGCTTGTCCTGAAAATCCACTTTGAAACGGTGTAATCGCTTGTTGTTGTGATCACAGCAACAGCCCGGACTGGGCGGCCGCACGCTGCTAGGAAACTTTCCCATTGTAAACTACAGGGATTACATTTCCCATAACCCTTTGCACACCGGCGCCACGGACCTTTTTGCGATGACGTAATCAAAACGCGCCTCTTATCTGTCCGGTGGATTGCCCGTATGACTTAACCCATTCTGACCTGAGATCAGATTCATACGAGGTTTCCGCCGGACACACACTGGTCTGATGAACCCATTCTGACCTGAGATCAGATTCTAAAAAAATGTCAGTCGTTCTTCGATTTTTCAAAAATAGCAGACCTACAAGCTCGTATCGCGCCACTCGGTGGCGCGATATGAGCTTGTAGATCTGCTATTTTTCAATAGCTAAAGCATAACATGATGCCAACACCAAAATGGGTGCCCGGTCAGAATGGGTTAAAACTGATTACAAACGTGGATTAAACAATGAAAACAATGAATCGCAACGAAAGTGTTCTACAATTAATTAACTTGGTCAAACTCGTGAATAGTATTCAAAGTGTTAATAAACACAACACCCCTATCTATACCTGATCAACCTCACCTGGTCGAACTGGACTTTCAGGACCGTGGACCTGGATCTGTTGCCTGATCATTAGGCCATGCAGTGGGTGCCCATGGTTTTCTGTTTCTAAACATCATAGGTATAACACACACACACACACACACACACACACACACACACACACACCAACCATCAACAAAGCTAGCTACTGTATAAGACCAGATCCACTTAAGGACACGCTGCACTTGTAAAAGGCTGTATAGGGTCATCCAACCTTCACACTCGCTTGAAACAATTTAGCAGCGCTGCAGCATTTCATCAACTCAGCTGCTTCTTGACCTGTAGTGATTCAGCGTTTCTAAGATTAGTTCTTCTTTTTACTTCTCGCTTTCTATTTCTGCATGGCTGGTGGGACTTAGATCAAATGAGATATAAAGTCTCCGGAGGCTTGAATGAATGAATGAATATTCCCTGAAAAAAACAACTGTAATAGAATATTCCACGCACCATTTTTGCAGGTTGAGCGCAGACATTGATTATCAATAGCTTTATTGCAGCTTGGACTGAACAGCGCTGAACAGCGTAAAGCAAGCTTATCTTAGAAAAAGGATAAAATAACAAGCAAGAAATATGCACAAACAATCAAAGCGCTCACGCACGCACACACAAAGCCCTCCTAGTTGCTGGCGAAAAGCTGAACGGCGAGCGTTTATCTGCCTTTGCCACACACACAGACAATGGGGAGATTTAAGATCACTGACTGTCGCACTCTCGCTGTTCTGTTTCAACACAATTTATGATAATGCCTTCACACAGCCATGTTCCCCGCTGGCCCTCGCATGCACGGACGCGCGCGCGCGCACACGCACACGCACACGCGCACACACACACACACACACACACACACACACACACACACACACACACACACACACACACACTTCTCCCGCTGGGAATTTGTCTATAAGTCACCCATAAGCCAGATAACTGTGCACATACACATACACACACACACATGTCTGATTGGGCACAGATATATAGATGTATAGACGCAGCATTGGACAGGCAGCAGCGGGATGGGAGAGCAGATGAGGGGAGTAAGTGTGAGAGATTGAGATGAGAGAAATAGACAGTGTGTGTGTGTGTGTGGGGGGGGGGGGGGGGGGGGGTGCAGGGCAAGGAAGAGAGAGACAGGAAATGTTGTATGTTTTCTCTATACAGACATTATTTTAGGCGTCTGTTACACCACACAATAAAATCACAACTTACACTGTAGGAAATGTGTTGTCAATGTTAATTCAACAGAATTTACCTCTCAGTGTTACATGAATACTCATGCGTGATCGTGCGTGTATATAGTGCATAGTAGTGATGCGTGGGGAGGGTAGAGAGAGAGACAGAATAGGAGAGGGAAAGAAGGTATACCTGAATGCTTTTAGTTCTCCTCCTTTATATTTGGGGGGTGAGGGGTTCGCCCCGTCACGCGCCCGCCCTGCGGTAATTGCGCTGAAAACCTTGACCCGTCTGCTCGCCCCGCCCCGCGGGTAAAACTGCAGGACCTGCGGGCAACGGGCTGGCCTGCGGCATATAGTGTATACGTGATAGTCCTCAATTTAACCCATTCTGACCTGAGATCAGATTCTGAAAATGTCTTCTACATCCTGACAGTTTTCTGAAAAAGCTATATGTTTCTATGTCAGTCGTTCTTCGATTTTTCAAAAATAGCAGACCTACAAGCTCTTAGCGCGCCACTCGGTGGCGCGCTATGAGCTTGTAGATCTGCTATTTTTCAATAGCTAAAGCATAACATAATGCTAACACCAAAATGGGTTCCCGTTCAGAAATCCATCCATTCATTGTTTCCTTCCTAATTATAATGTCATGTCCTCGTACAGTAATTATAATCCATGCTACAGTATAATGGTATGCTGTATATATATGGATGGAGTTGGACTACCATCTATTATTATGGTATGCATTAAAGGAGAATTCCATACTAGAATGCTTTCTTACCTTTATTTGTAGTTGTTACGTCCCCACCAAAGAGGTCCAGGTGTTATTTTGTGCAAAAGCGCATTATTGGCTATTTCCCCTACCCTCAATGAATTGCATTGAATTGCATTGGATTGGATTGAATGGGGCTATGGGGTGTTGTGCTAATTCGCTTATTTCCATTGCTCAAAACTCTATTCTTTTTGTATACTGTATCCTCTCTTCATAATGTAAATAGTAACCCAAGCGGCACACTTTACTACTTATATCGATGGAAATAAGCGAATTAGCACAAAAACCAAACCCCCATTGAGGGCTTATGGTAGGGGAAATAGCCAATAATGCATTTTTGCACAAAATAACACCTGGACCTCTTTGTTGGGGACGTAACAACTACAAATAAAGGTAAGAAAGCCTTCTAGCATGGAATTCTCCTTAAGTGGATGCAGTGCCAGGAACCATGGATGCATTTATACTGTATTATGTGTGGTCTGTAGAGGAAGGGACATCATGTCGTCTGTTCCATTTCTAAATGGACACGTGGACATAAATGCCACGATGACTTCTCAGGTTTTCATATTGGGTTTTTTTAACACAACATCACAAATGTATAACTTCATAATGTCATGTCATAATGTTTTAAACAATGGCCAACAATAGTGGCAGCACCAATGGCAGAAAATCATTACAAACTTGCTGGAGGTACTGCCCCAAAACAAACAAACACCACGTGTGTTTTGAGCTGATTTCAGGGTTCCCTCCGAGTGTGGACACGCGGCTCCACCAGATCAGAAGGTTACGGGTATAGGTGCATTTATTCACTGACTAATCATGTATCGTCACATTGCATCCTTATAACCCTGTAGAGCACATATACTCACTCACACACACACACACAGGGGCGGCGGTGGCTCAGGGGTAGAGTGCCTGGATGGTAACCGTAAGGTTGCCAGTTCGAACCCGGGCTCCCACAGAGTTACTGTCGAAGTGTCCTTGAGCAAGACACTGAACCCCTAATTGCTCCCGATGTGCTAGTTGGTGCCTTGCATGGTTTCCGCTGCCATCAGTGTATGAATGGGTGAATGTAATGCACAATCTCTGTAAAGCGCCTTGGATAAAGGCGCTATATAAATGCACCATTTACCATTTACCACACACACAGATTACCTTGCCATGACCATCTGGGCGCAGTACTCGCTGAAACACCCACTCAACCATCAACAAAGGTAGCTAAGACCTCACACACACACACACACACACACACACACACAAGCGGGAGAACACTTCTCCCGCTTGCATAAAACGGGAACAGAGTTCAGGATAAACAGATGCAAACACTTTCTCTGTCACACGTATACATTCACTTTCTCACTCACGTGCAAGAATACTCTTTCCCAAGGTGCAATGTCCACACACACGCACACGCACACGCACACACACACACACACACACAGTTCCCAGCAGCAGTAATGAGATGTGGGGTCTCCTGTGTCTGTGGCTGGTGGGAAGCAGTGGAAGCTGTATAAGGAAAGGATGGAAACACCTCAACTGCATAAACAGCCTGCAGAAAAGGCACGCTCACACGCACGCACGCACGCACACACGCGCACGCAGGCACACACACACAAAAGGGTGAGCAATGCTAGAGGAGGATGAGGAAGAGAGAGAGAGAGAGAGAAGATAGACATCTCATTCTCCAGTAGAAGCAGAGGCACTGTTAGGGCCTGTGGTTTGGGAGATGAATAACGTAAAACATACTGTATGCTATGCATGAATGTATGAGAAGAGGACACTACAGAGAGGGAAAGAGAGTTGGAGAGAGGCGAGACAAAAAGAGAGAGAAGGAGGAAGACGCAGATGGAGAGAGAACCCACGGACAAACGGACGGATGGACGGAGAGACAGACATCCTCAACCGCTTATCCGTAGTCAGGTTGCGGGGGCAACAGCTCCACCAGAGTGCTCCAGACTTCCCTCTCCAGTGACTTCCTCCTGGGGGATCCCGAGACGTTCCAAGGACAGCGAGTCAATGTATTTCCTCCAACTGCGCCTTGGTCTGCCCCGGGGTCTCCTCCCAGTGGGAGGTGCCTTGAGGACCTCCCTAGGGAGACGCCAGAGAGGCATCCTAACCAGATGCCCGAACCACCTAAGCTGGCTCCTTTCCAGGCAAAGAAGCAGAGACTCTACTCCTCTCTACTTTAAAGTTTCATTTATTAACCCTTTCTGACCGGGCACCCATTTTGGTGTCAGCATCATGTTATGCTTTAGCTATTTAAAAAGAGCAGATCTACAAGCTCATATCGCGCCACCGAGTGGCGCGATACGAGCTTGTAGGTCTGCTATTTTTGAAAAATCGAAGAGCGACTGACATTTTTAGAATCTGATCTCAGGTCAGAATGGGTTGATCAGACCAGTGTGTGTCCAGCGGAAACCTCGTATGAATCTGATCTCAGGTCAGAATGGGTTAACATAGTGCTTTTTCTGGGGGGGAAAACGGATCAAACTGAGACTGATCAAATCTACTGCACGCCGCTCTCAAACTGTTCACAAAACAACACCTGGAAAAAATACAAGCTGTGCTTCCTGAATCCTAATCTTTATTTATTTTTTGTCCTACACCTGTTGAATGCTTTGATGTGCATGCATTACCTTGACACCCCATTCGACCGTTATCATACCATTAAATCGGCGTTATCATCCGTTATCATCACCATCGAATGGGGCCAGTAAGGCCATACTGGCATACTCACCGTTTCAGTGCCATGTCATTATCACCGATTGTGACGGTGATAATGTCACTGATGTCCTGATGGAGGTGCGCCGTGTCTGGTGGCCTTGAGCCACGCGAGGCACCGCAGAGCGAGGCGCTAGCTGAGCGAGTCGCCGTGCCGAGCGTTGTGAAGGCCACCAGACCCGACTCAGCGCCGTCCGAGTTACATCCCGATAGGCAGAGAATAGTATATATTAGTAGCCCCTAGTTTGCCGACAAGAGTTGGAAATTCCAGTATGCCAGTATGGCCATACTGGCCCCATTCGATGGTGATGATAACGGATGATGAACGCCGATTTAATGGTATGATGACTGTCCAAACTAGGCAATACGTTCATTGACAACATAAATGTTTAATAGCCTAAAACATTGCTTCTCAAAGTGGGGGTCCTTGGGGGGGTTCCAGGAGGTCCCCAGCTAACTACTTTATCCATGTATATGTTGGCTATTCAAAAATATCAGATCTACAAGCTCACAATGTGTCAATTCGTGCCGCGGCGCGCTGCCAGCATATATACTGTACATATATGCTATATATTTAGAAAAATATTGAAAGTATTTGGGACAAAACCTTTTCAGATGGAAAAAAGTTTGAGAACCACTGGCCTAAAACATTGGCTGGTAGTTCAGCGGGTGTATTGTTATTATTGTATTATTAGCATAAAGAATACATAAACCAACATTATTAGCATAAAGAATAACAAAACCTGGAGGTTGGTAAAAATAATATTGGTCTGTTGCAATCAGCAATCAGTAGAGAATGCAATCAGCAATCAGTGGAGAAAGACATTTCCCCTGTGATTCTAGATTTTCTTCCTCTGTCAAAGACAGTTGGGGTCAAGACGTGTGGAGTGAAGACGTGTGGTGACGCCACTGGTCCAATGATGCTTGTACATAGACATCACACAGCACACTCAGACGTACTCCCACCTCACCAAACACACACAGTGTGCTACCATTGTTGTTGTTGCCACTATTGTTGGTAATTGTTTACAACATAATGAGCTAAAACTTTTGAGTTATGATTTTGTGGTTATTTTTTGTGGTTAAAAAAAGGCCTCACTCACCCGAACGCGCGCACACACGCGCACACGCACACACACACACACACACACACACACACACAGTAAATCAATTGTTAATTATGATGCTTTAACCCATTCTGACCTGAGATCAGATTCATACGAGGTTTCCGCTGGACACACACTGGTCTGATTGACCCATTCTGACCTGAGATCAGATTTTAAAAAATGTCAGTCGTTCTTCGATTGTTCAAAAATAGCAGACCTACAAGCTCGTATCGCGCCACTCGGTGGCGCAATATGAGCTTGTAGATATGCTATTTTTCAATAGATAAAGCATAACATGATGCTAACACCAAAATGGGAGCCCGGTCAGAATGGGTTAAACAGATAATGACAGCTGCCCATCATCATGCACAGCAGCATGTTGTCCATTTCAACTGGACCATCTTTCGTCACAACTTTCACAAGTCGGCATCTGCCAGTATTTCCTGTGTCAAGGTGCCACATCGACTGGCACTCAGTTCCCATGGCGACTCGCAAGAGCTAATACTGCTAATGCCTGCCTGTCATAGTGTGATGTGTACGTTTGTACATGTTCTGTTTTTGTGTGTTAATTTGTCTGTGTGTTTTCTCCACCAACCTTCTTTGTAGGTTGTTAGTGTACGAGTGTGTGTATATATGTATGTGCGTACTGTACATGCGTGCAAGTGTGTGTGTGTGTGTGTGTGTGTGTGTGTGTGTGTGTGTGCGCGTGTGTCTGTGTCTGTGTGTGTGTATTTGCTTGTAACTGAAAGAGGAAACAGCAATGACAGTGGAGAGGAAGCAGTGATGACAGGGTCGGTATGTAGCCAATCATCCTATTGTTGTCAGGGCACCAATCAGACCCTCCGATGGCCCGCTGGTCTCTCATCAACATTCCTCCTGCTGGGGGTGTTTGGAGGTTCAGCCACTTAGTGTGCGGACCACATTCTCCTTGGGAGGCCGCAAGAACCCACGAGTTTGAATCCGATTCCCGTCATGTCTTGCATGTCTCTCTTCTTGCTGACCTTGGTTTCATGTCTCTCTATACACTCTACCAGCTATTGCCCCGCATGCACCCCCCCCCCCCCCCCCCCAAAAAAAAAACATTCCTCTTTCTGTTACAGAAGTCACCCAGTCTTCCAGTCGTGACTCGGAATGTTATTGAGTTCTGCCATTTTGACAGACGATTTATAGCTTTCTTGTCGAGGAGAGAGGTGTCTCTTACAATAACTAGGTTTGTTGTATTTCAACACAGTTCATGTCTTTAGGTTTATGAATAAAATGAGTACACCCCTACAACCTCATAACAATATGAACGTGTGAATTATACTTACAAATTCAATAATGGTTTGACTACTGTTATCTTTAAACAAACCTTACAGCAGCTTGTTGCATGTCAAACAGAGTAGTTCACCATAGGGCCGATTTTGTATAGTAATAACTTTACAGAGAAATATAGTGTCCAATACAACGTGACTTCACAAGAGGAAAACAAACTGTAAAGACTGTACAAACCGACACAGAACAATCATGTTACAAGGCCAGCTGTGTAGCATGTCATGACATCACTTCAATATGACACAAATTGAATGATGTCTCATTTTACAAATCAATCCCACAGTCCTTGCATCTTAATCTCGTGTAGCTCACTTGCAACTCTTCCTCACATTTTAGCACATGAACACTTAAGGCTTATATATCTTTTCATACAACAAATACATTTGCAGTGAGATCGTAGATGATTTATTTTTGCTATTAAAAAGTTGTTACCTTTAATGATAATAATCATTACAGGTAACAACTTAATATTATGACCCAAATAAGGATGGCTAACTGGTTAACAAGATGAGGAAGAGATGCAAGTGATGGAAAAAAATAAGTATTTGAGAAGAATCCCATGTCGACACAAATAAACATGGAGACATGGCCTATACAGAGAAGTGAGAAGCAAAAACAGGGAGGATGAAAACGACATTGTAGACAGAAACAGAGAGACAGTTTAGAAATCGTACGAGATAAGAGCAAACCGTTTACAGAGATACAAATATCAACTCAAACTTTGTGTCTGTGGGTTTATACTTTTTGTCTGTCAGACTGTTCTTTCATCAGGATGACTTTTTTCCCCCTTATTTGCCGTTCTTGCCTTCATGACATTATGTCTGTCGTCATCTCTTTTCTCTCTTGTCCTCCCGAGGTCGCTTCACACTCCCACCAGCTCATCTTGTCTGCCTATCTCCGACCTGGAACCACCCTGCTCCATCTCTCTCTCTCTCTCTCTCTCTCTCTCTCTCTCTCTATCTCTCTCTCTCTCTCTCTCTCTGCCATCTCGCCTCCTTCATTCCCCTCCATCTGTCTCGGTGGAGACTAATGTGACCTTTATGTGCTGTCAGTTGTCGGTGTGACCGTCAATCATCATCTGCTCCCATTAGGAGAATACCTCTATCAGGAGCTGTCAGCACCATAAGGGCTGCCAGAGATACAGAGAGGCAGGCAGAGAGAGAGAGGTACAGATGGAGAATGTGGCGTTAAAAGGAGGTCTTAAATGGTGTCTGAGATTTTATGTGAAGTCTTCCTGGGAGGTTGCCACACATTTTTGCTTGTTAAAAGAGTAAACAGCCTTGGTTCCACATTTCACTCTCTATCTCTGCTTCTCTTCATACCTCCCTCTCAACTCAATTCTCTTGCTCTGTCACACATGCACGCAAACACGCACGCACGCACGCTCACAATCCCTGGTCCCTTCGGTTCCTAGAAATTAAAAGCAAAGCATGGGAGATGTCTGCCAGGCTGGCAGGGAGCAGCTGTGTGATGTTTCAATCTGGCAGACAATGACTGTTAGCTCTGTGAAATAGACCTTACATCACACACAATTAGGTTGACACAGACTAGAAGGCAGACACAGATAGACTGCCAGGCAGGCAGGCAGGCAGGCAGGCAGGCAGGCAGGCAGGCAGGCAGGCAGGCAGACAGACAGACAGACAGACAGACAGACAGACAGACAGACAGACAGACAGACATACATCCCTCCTGCCCGGCTGCCCCCCCCCCCCCCCCCCCCTCTCCCAACAACTCGCGTATTTGAGGCTATTTCAGGCTATTATCACAACTTCTTCTTTTATAGATGTTATACTATGCAGAACTTTGTTGATTACTCAAATAACACTGCATTTTGATAGACTTATAGTTGCTTGACCACAACTGCTAAGAATGCTCCGTAGAATAGTCTCAGTTGGGCTCAACTGACTCCCGAGCCCGACGGCCTTTTGCCACGTGTCATCTCTCTCCCCCTTTCCTGTCTGATTATACTGTTCAATAAATCAATAAAGGCATAAAAAAAGCCCCAAAAACACATCTTTAAAAAAAAATCATCAATTTCAGAGATTGAAGTCTGAATGCATGTCTGTCAGGAATGCTCTGATTGGATGGGCTGTAACAGACTGTGGTTGTGGTACTGGTACGTAAATGCACTCTATGTCCCCCTCGATCATCTTGTTTTTAAACGTGTCGACGTCTGGCCTACTGTACATTGAGTATGACCGTAAAGAATTTGATTTGATTTGATTTGATGTCAAGCAAGAAAAAACAAGTTACATCATATTCATATTCATCTAAGAAGAGTCAAGGATAAAAAAACACTAGTCTCTTCCGACTTATTTTCATTGTGGTCCTTGGTCTGGGACAAAATACATACAGGCAAACATTACATAACATGGTCAGGTCTGCTATGCTGGCTCTGGTAAGATGGGAATGAACTTCACTGCGCTTTTGAAAAAGTTTACAAAGGTACTCAGGGGCGCCGTTGATATACGTACGCCATGCACTATTTTGTTCAGTTGAAGTTGAACTGACCTGGCTGCTAAAGGGAGCCAACCCAACTGCTGAAAGTGCATTTTACCAACATAAATGGTAAATGGTAAATGGTGCATTTATATAGCGCCTTTATCCAAGGCGCTTTACAGAGATTGTGCATTACATTCACCCATTCATACACCGATGGCAGCGGAAACCATGCAAGGCACCAACTAGCACATCGGGAGCAATTAGGGGTTCAGTGTCTTGCTCAAGGACACTTCGACAGTAACTATGGGGGAGCCCGGGTTCGAACTGGCAACCTTATGGTTACCATCCAGGCACTCTACCCCTGAGCCACCGCCGCCCCATGGTCCCTTGCAGACAGCCCCAAAACGAGCCTGACCAGCTTGAAGAAGAAGATCAAACTACATTCTTTGAATTACATGTACTGTAATTTATGACGATAAGGAACTGTTTTTCATCAAGTTATTGCAAGCCACACGCTGATGAGAGCAACCACATATACTGTATATAAATTGTTATTATCACTCTGTATCTCACAACTTTAGTACGGTGGTTCATCATCTTCCCTCACCAGAGATCTAAAGCCTGCGCTGCATTGACTTCAATTTATTTTTTCTCAAATAGCCCTGTTTACATACATATTCTGAAAGCATACCTCATTTCTCAAAGCTCTGAGCACAACTCAAAAACACACACAAAATGCAAAACTCAACTTGAAAACACCATAAAAGGAAAACACTAACACTAAACTAAGTCTGAATGCCCTATCAGGAGAATATACATCACAGCAAACACATCTATGTGTACAATGATTTGCACAGAATAACCCATTCTGACCTGAGATCAGATTCATACGAGGTTTCCGCCGGACACACACTGGTCTGATGAACCCATTCTGACCTGAGATCAGATTCTAAAAATGTCAGTCGCTCTTCGATTTTTCAAAAATAGCAGACCTACAAGCTCGTATCGATATGAGCTTGTAGATCTGCTATTTTTAAATAGCTAAAGCATAACATGATGCTGACACCAAAATGGGTGAATGGGATAGAATGGGATAAACAACAGAAAATAGGCCTGCAGAGTAAAAAAAATCACAGCGTGGGCGCTATTATCATCGTACATCATCATCGCAGACTTCTTACTGACAGTTAAGAAGTTGAAAGTTGAAAGAAGAAAAGAGAATAATCACAGTCATTACTGCATGTATTATTTAGGTTTGTTTGCACCCAACCTCCCTACCCAAAAACATTGCCTGTTACATGAACTAAAACAAAACAAAAGTTTATATTCATTTATTACATCTTTTGATGGTTTTAGCCTGTCGTTCCTCTGTACAAATTAATATTGGATGGAGATAAGTCACCTCATCCACCAGAATGTACAAACACCACCTGGCAAAGAAGCTGGGTTCACTGAGCCTAGGTGTGTGTGTGTGTGTGTGTGTGTGTGTGTGTGTGTGTGTGTGTGTGTGTGTGTGTGTGTGTGTGTGTGTCAGGGTGTGTGTGTGTGTGTGTGTGTGTGTTTGGGGGCGGGTGGAGTTGTGAGAGCATCCAAAGCATTAGGGAACAGAGACCTGACACTGGGCAGCGGAACAGATGGTGTTTTTTAGCATGCTTGTGCATGTGCGTGTGTCTGTATACAGTATGTGTGCGTTTGTGTGTGTGTGTGTGTGTGTGTGTGTGTGTGTGTGTGTGTGTGTGTGTGTGTGTGCACCGGTGTGTGTGTGTGTGCGTGTGTTCTTTGAGGGAGCTGAGGGAAGTGATGTGAGGTGAGCTGATAATGATGTGTGGGTTTCATTTCACGTGCCCACTCACACACTGACCTCTGCATACAGCGACCACTCCTCCATTTCTGCCTTCCAACTACACTCTGCTGCGACTAAAAGCTAAAGCAACGCTGCTCTCACAGTGACCCTCACCGGCATCATCTCCGGGGGTGCAAAAGAGCAGCTGCACCCACTGTGGCATTCTGTTTAGCTTTAGCAGAATATGCACCCACTGTCGCGACTGTCCTGAATGAAATGTCACGTAGTTACATACCTTGTGCGGCGGGCGCGGGCCAGATAGGTGTTGGGCCGCCTGACGGAACCTGACGCGGCTGGTGAACCTATGTGTACATACATTAGCAAATATACTACGCTGGAGTATTTATTTTAGAGATTACGTCATATGGCAGCCACGTCTGTGGACTTTTTTTATGGCGTAAAAAAAAAAGACAGCATCGCCAACGTGAGGCAGCCAAATATATGGACTTTTAATGTTTGATTAGTGGTAAAGTGGTAATTAGTGGTAATTAGCTTGCGCGGGCCGGAAATTGGGGAGATTACTATAGTAAGTACTTCCGTTTTCCCCGCTCGCTGCAGACCTCCATTGTAGGAAATGGCTAATGTTAACATTAGCTCTTTCTCGAGAAATTTCAATCGCGATGTGGTGAAACTTTCAGATCCGAACCTCGGATGTCTGATCAGCACAACGGACAGCACCGTAGTTTGATGTCTGATCAGCACAACGGACAGCACCGTAGTTTGATGTCTGATCAGCACAACAGAGAGCACCGTAGTTTGATGTCTGATCAGCACAACGGACAGCACCGTAGTTTATCAAGAAAAGAGCCATAGAAGAGGGTGATTATAACAGTAGTCTATATGCGTGAGCACGTTCCGTGCGTGTGGGGGTGAGCAAGGTGTTGCCTATAGCAACCGGCTCAGGGCTAAAAGTAGGTTTTTTTTAACGGTGCCGTTTCAGATCCATATGAAGCGATATAAAATGTATTTATACGTCAATCGCAGACAATAGATGGCTATTAAAAAACGTATATGTAAGCTAGGTCAACAGCAGATAATGATATACTATCATTTTTATTATTTATTTAAATTCAGTTTTTATACTGAAACTATACCGAATGTACATGTGATGAAGCCAAAGTTGTACTCTATATGAACATCTTTCACAAGACTACAGATCAACGTTGAGCTATGTGTGGCACTGTGCCATTTGACGCAATTGAATTGTGAAAATGTTTTGTGTTTTCCCTTTTAAAGGACCACTTCACCACTTTTCAACCTATCTTCATATACTAGGTCCTGACTAATAATCATGATAAAATACCACCATTTGTCTGTGTCTCATAGGAGGGCTGTGGCCCTGGGCAGTTCAGAAACGCGTCCACCGGTGACATCATCGATGGGGAGTCCAAGCTAATAGAAACGGCATGCTTTCTATAGTCCTAAAAAGTTGCAATGCGAAAATGGAAGAACATCATTCTCACGATAATACACATTTTTGTAAAAAAATATTGTTTAAAAGAAAATCTGCCTAACGATGGTGGACGGGTTTCTGAACTGCCCACAGCCCTCCTATGAGACACAGACTGAGTAGAAAAAAATTGGTGCCATTTTATCATGAATATTAGTGACATATACCTATAATACCTATTATACTACATGTATGTATAGGTTGAAATGTGGTGAAGTCGAAGTGGTCCTTTAAAGGAAGCTTTAGAAGCTTATTCACATGGGCCAAACCCTTGATGATCAGTTGACACTTGACAGACAAGAGTGTCTGAAAAATACACTCTGGCCATCTCTCTTTCTGGGTGCAAACGGCCCCGAGAGTGTCAAACGGTGGCACAAACAGGATGCCCTTGAAGTCGGCCAGTCTACGCTCAAACATGCACAAACACACACAAACTCATAAGTGTGTGTGTGTGTGTGTGTGTGCTTGTAATGTCGATCATATATTTGTGGTGCGTGTCTGTACAGTACTCTCACGGCACGCTACTAAATGAGGCATATGCTGCTCCGTTTCTCCCCATCTCTCACAGCTTGTCTATTAACATGCATAGCAGCGGCAACCTTTTATTTCCTAGGTTTAATGAAGAGTCGAGTGCTTGAAAAATAGTTTATCAGCTTTTTGAGCACACCCACAATTTACGTTCTTTCGTGGTAGGCTATAATGGCATAATTTGGCTGATGGCGACGGAGACTCGCCCATACGGATATGGATAAATGGATATTATGCTGGAGTTCATTAAAACAAATCAGCTGCGCCTCTCAGAAATTAATAGTTGTTTTCAGAACGGATTCATTTTGAGCAAAAAGAGCTTGTAGATTGGCACAAGTAATAATAAATCACCCATGAGTCGAACCCTAAACCTTAAACCTCTAAATGTCTAACCCTGACCGAAACATAATATTTTCCTTCCCCAAATCTGTTTTAACCATAAAACAATCATTTTCTCATGGAAATGGTCCTCACAATGATGGTTTCTCAAATTCTACTACTGTACAGTATTGTGGTGATATAGTAGGAATACAGCACAAGTGCGCGCACACGCACACACACACACACACACACACACACCGACATGTGCCACGCATCCTCACACAGTCCCACATTACATTACTGATACACTTTATCTGCCCGCTCTGCATTATTCTCCCTCCATCCCCCTCTTTCTCCTTTCACTCCTTTCTCCAACTCCCTCTCCTATCCTCCTCTCTCTCTCTCTCTCGCTAATCTCTCTCTCTCTTCTTCATTTCTATCCATTAGACGCTTCACTCCCTCCCTTCTGTTGCGTGTTTTAGTATATCTGCCTCAGTCCATCCCTCCTCATCTTCTCCAACCTCCTCCCTGTTTGTGTTAATGTTACACTTGTTCCTCTTAGTTGGAGGATGGAGGTGCTGTGTGTGTGTGTGTGTGGGCTGATCATGTCCGTACAATGTGTCTCAGACCACACACACACACACACACACACACACACACACACACACACACACACACACACACACACACACACACACACACACACACACACACACACACACACACACACACACACACACACACACACACACACACACACACACACACACACACCTCATTCCCTCAGGGGGCCTGGGCCAGAGTTAATGGGATGAGTTGTAATTAAATTTGCTGTGTCAGGGGAGAAAAGTGGAGCATACATGAGGGAGAAAGACGGACGGACGGACGGACGACAGACAGACAGACAGACAGACAGACAGACAGACACACACAGACACACACACACTGTACAAACAGCGGAAGAGAGAGTGAGTGGGAGTGATTGAGGTCAGGGATCGCCAGTGAAGATAGGAGGAGAGAAGAGGAGAGGAGAGGAGAGAGGCTGCATGGGGAAGACAGCTTGCCTCTTTGGCCCTGGCTGGATAATAAGAACCACTCAGAAGCAGCTCAGGATGACCTCTGGTCAGTTGACCCTGACCCCAACCAGCCACGGCCTCTCCTGAGCTCTGATCCTTGGTATCAATTAAAACACCAGAAATCGGCCTGGGCCATGGCTCAGTGGTCCAGGCACCTTGGCTGGTAATCCAATCTGGCAGTGTGACGCGGGTTCGACTCCCGATCCCGTCGGCCTTTACTGCATGTCTTCCCCCCCCCCCCCCATCTCTCTCCCCATTTCCTGTCAGCCTACCGTCTGTCCCTCCAGAAAATATATAAAATAAAGGCGAAAGCCACAAAAAAACATAAAAAAAAGAACCCACCAGAAATCGCTGCACAAGTTGCTACTGTAAGTTATAAATGGGATGCTTCTCAACGGTCGACATCAGCGTACACTCTCGACACAACATGAACATTTCTTCAAAAGTTCTCTCAAGAGTCAGCTAGTGTGCTGAACATGCAAAGCATTCATACCAGAACTGTTAAAATGGCTGTTTTGGTGTAATGGCCATGAAGCTATAGTTCGCTAGCCTTGTCTTGGCGCCCAAGATAAGCAGCGGGCATTTTGCTGGTGGGTCTCTGGCAGGAAAGAATATAGTAATAACATTTTAATGAACCACACAGTATAAAGATAAGAGAAGATATTACTCATTTGGTTCCCAGGCTAAAAGAAAGTTTAACACCACTTGCTAGCTTTAAGTTTCTCATTTTAAATCCATCAGCTCAACAACAAAAAAAGTATGGGTAAAAGTAAACCTAAAGATTCAGTTCATAGTTCATCTATACTGTATGTTTGTCCCATAAACATCGACTGTCCTTGTAATGCTAATATCCCACGTCATCAAGTTACAGAAACTGCTGTGATACATCCACGGCCATCCTTTGGTTTTATACATGCTAGAATAATCTAAACCAGATTGATCAAGTCTCTGCCAGACACATGATATCCGCACCACTTAAATTCAGCATTAGCATAATTCGATAAGTTATCAAAGTGTGCTAGCATGCACCAAGGACAAGTGTTTACAGTGGATACTTCTGAAAGTGTATAGAACAAATTGACTTTGGGGACTACAGTAGTCATGTCATGCATGAATTAAACATGCATATGATTTGGCCGTGACGTGCACTCGCATGATTCGCGTTTGTATAGTTTGCGTGTGTATTTCGTTTGAGTGTAAGTGGGAAAATATTGACTGCTCAACTCGAGGTTATCTTATAATTGTTTGACAGCAGATAACAAAGGCACTCAGGCAGAGAATTGTGTTTTAATTAGGAACATCATACTCCAATTCCCCCTCCTTGTTAACGTATTATTGTTGTCTATTTAGAACAGTGGTGGTGGTGGTGGTGGTGGTGACGGGGGGATAAACGATCGTAGCCGTGACAGGGTGATTATAAAACAAGCGATAATATTCCCAGGAATAGACTAAATGTTTTCTCCAAAAGACCAATGGAGTGGAGTTTCTTCTTTGAGTACACACAATAGGCCTTTTTAGTCTACAAAAAGTTGAAGCTTTTCATAATTTGTACAAATGTAACCAAAATAACGGACGGGTCCCGACGGACGGACCAGTTGCTTATGTTTATACATTCTCAGACTTATCAAATAAAAGTACTGCGTACTACTACACCATCTGTGTATAAAGTACTGCGTACTACTACACCTTCTGTGTATAAGCTCCCACACTCCTCGCTAATCAGCTGAGCCTTCTGGTATAGAAAAGGGCAACAATTCGACCGACAATTCCTTTGAGAAGTGAAGCCACAGTGTTGTTGCAGGTCCCATGCTTCTAGTACAGCATCTCATCAACTACACCATAAACTTTGAATGGAAAGAAGAAGAAAGAAATCCCCTTTTTCATCGTCAAGGGATCTGGCAGTCACTGTTTTTTTTAGGGGTGACCCTAGGACGGTATCCTAATGAATATGAAATGCTATTTATCTTTATTCTCCATATCCATCATGCCTAATAGGAATTTACTCTAAGTAGGTCATGCAGACACTGTGTGTATTGATCACTGTCCTTGAGACTGCATCTTTGTGTGTGTGCATAGTTAATAGGGGGGGGGGGGGCTAAATATGGGGGTCGAAATACTTTTATATATCACAAAGTTGTTGTTGACAATGGCTGTGTTAAAAAATATATATACTGTGAACTTTAAAGCAGACTGGACCGAACGACGAATGTACATTTCAGTTTCAAGGGGCCTATATCTCTCAGTCAAAAGTGCAAGAGACAATAGAAGGAAAAGGAATTAGGTAGTAATACTGTAGGAGTCAATGATAATCACATATGCCATATTTGCTTACCGGATAACCAGCACTCTGTCATGGATTCAATCTTCAGAGTGACCTTCCAAACTCTCTGGCTGCTTTCTATTCGCCGGCAGGAACTGACTTCTTGGTTTTCAGAGCAGCTAACGAAGCCCTGTCTTAATGATGCAGTTCTAAAGAGAGAGGGAGAGAGAGAGGGAGAGAGAGAGAGAGAGAGAGAGAGAGAGAGAGAGAGAGAGAGAGAGAGAGAGAGAGGAGTCAGTGCCGCAGAGGGAGAGTCAGCGGTGTGTCCCAGGTAATTGATTGAAGCTCCTGGAGTGCATCTCTGTAGACAGTCTGTGGACGGTTTAGTCTTAATTGATTAAAAGCAGCAATTTAGAAATCTCAGCCTGAAATCAGAGTTTGGAGAGAAACACATCTACCCTCATGCCCTTCAAAGGAAACGTAGCTATACGCACATCGACTGTGCATGCTATGTTAGTCTAAAGAGGCTTCGGTTCAAAAAGTTAGAGCCTGCACACCAATGCAGATAAAACGTACGTCTTTATTACAAAACTGACACATTTTCATCTGTTCGTGGATCTTCTTCAGGTCGGACCAGTGGTACTGTAGCTGTATTTCACTCGGAATAATAGGCATGTCATTGTGTTAGCAGTGTTGTGCCTGAACGCGTTCAATGAACGATCGTTCGTGAACTGACTGAACTCGTTCATATTTTGGATGAACGTGAACTGAACGTACTGTATTCCTGCTTGATTAACGTTATTGTGAACTCGTTCATTCTGGGCTTGTGTTTGAACGTGGCTCTCTCACAGTATAACTTTGTTCAAGAGTGTTCCAGATTTCCATGGAGCCTATACCCACCATGAACAGGCCTTAATATGTAGAGTAGCGAAAAACCCACCAATAAGCCCAAATCTGTCAGCAACTGCACTTTCTCTGGAGCACGCAGTGCCCAGCTTACTACTCGATAATGATGTGCGCTGGTGCTGATCTACGCAGACAGCAGACACGGAACATGTCCAGACCCAAACACTGACGTAAACTTGTTGTTTGGTTAAGCAACACGGAAAAATAGCTTCCAAGAGCTTGTTATTTTTGGGTCGAGGAGCGCTGTACATTCATGGTACATACCAGAACCATTGAAAGGAGAGTTCTAATGCCAATGAGGGGGCTGAAAATAGTTGATCTGCAAGCTCACAATGTGTCACGTCAGCGACACGTTGTGAGCTTGTAGATCAGCTATTTTCAGCACGCGGAAATATGCAGGCTGTGAGAGTGACGTTCAAGAAACTTTTGCCTTCACAATACAGTAAAAGCACATCAGCTTTCACAAATTGGGGCTTCATTGCAATGTGGAAAACGATTACGGATTCGGTGGCATTTCACATTGCAAAAGGGTGCAGGAGCATTGTGGGCACCTCAGTGTTAAATTGGCTACAACATGAATTAATTTGGATAATGGTAATGGTCATATTTTAAAAGTTGTCACTTCATTAATCCCAAAGGGATTTTTAAAGGTTTGGACTTATTCCCAATATGAATAAAGTCGGTTGGGCTGTATGCAGCTCTTGCAATACTTTTAACAATAGTTTGCAACTATGTACTGCACTAGTTCTTTTTACCAGCTGCTGTGTAAGCACAACTGCTGCATTTTCTCTCTGGAGTGCTTTGACGACCGTAGTGACGACCTGGCGTCCTGATTCTGGGCTGAAACAGTATGGCACGGGTGGAGTGTGTTCTCTCGAGTATTGAGACAGAACCAGCCCTTCACCAAGCGCACTGCCTTGTTATTCAGTTCTGTAAGGGTGTTCTGTGGCAAATGGATGTTCGAGAATAGATGTTGAATTTTGGCGAGTGCCAATTCTCTGATTGCCTGCAATTTCATTCGGATAGGGAGGGGGGAGGAGTCGATCAAGTCCAGTCTGACAAAGTAGACATCATACAGTTCTCTGACTTGCTCTTCCCAGTCGCCTGCAACATTAAATGCAAACATTAAATGTGTGTGTGTGCCCCACACACACACACACACACACACACACACACGCACACACAATCCATGTAGAAGTCGTTGTAAAGACTAGACAAAAATAATAATCTGGACGCCGCCATGTTGCCTCAGATTTCTTTAGGGTAACTAATTTTATTATAACAGTGCAGCGTAGTCCCCCGCTGTACCCGGACCCCCACGCAGACTATCATGGACCCCCACAACGACGACCTCCGTGGGAAACCCCCACTGTACCCATGGACCCCCACACAGACTATCATGGACCCCCACAACGACGACATCCGTGGGAAACCCCCACTGTACCCATGGACCCCCACACAGACTATCATGGACCCCCACAACGACGACCTCCGTGGGAAACCCCCACTGTACCCATGGACCCCCACACAGACTATCATGGATCCCCACAACGACGACCTCCGTGGGAAACCCCCACTGTACCCATGGACCCCCACACAGACTATCATGGACCCCCACAACGACGACCTCCGTGGGAAACCCCCACTGTACCCATGGACCCCCACACAGACTATCATGGACCCCCACAACGACGACCTCCATGGGAAACCCCCACTGTACCCATGGACCCCCACACAGACTATCATGGACCCCCACAACGACGACCTCCGTGGGAAACCCCCACTGTACCCATGGACCCCCACACAGACTATCATGGACCCCCACAACGACGACCTCCGTGGGAAACCCCCACTGTACCCATGGACCCCCACACAGACTATCATGGACCACCACAACGACGACCTCCGTGGGAAACCCCCACTGTACCCGCGGACCCCCACACAGACTACCGCGGGACTTCTTTATACCTGCCAAGCCAATGTCAACACTTCAACCGACAGCTGTGCGTGCGGTGCGATATAATTGATGGTTTGGAGAATGGGGTCCTTTTGTAGTAGGCTCCACTCTAAGAGTTACAGAGTCACCTGGACAGATGCTGTTGTTTCCACACACACACACAAACACACACACACAGATATTTACATTTCATAGCTCAATTCAGCAGATATAATTATATGACTATGTCATCAATTCTTGTTTTAATTTGGGAACTGAACTTTTAACTAGAACTTTCCCAACACTGTGTCTTAGTGTGCATGTGTCTACCCTACCCACACACAATTAACATTGAATGTGTTAATTTAATGAGAACGAAATGTAAATGAACACTACCTGTGTAGTGGCTATACTGAGCTCTAAAATAGAGCTACTGCACTGTAACTATATAACCCGGTGATAAATGTGAACTTGTGACAATAAACACAGCTACAGCTGGATGTGCGCCACAGCTCTTTGTCCCACAGCTTGGCTCCATCAAATATTGATTGCACTGAGAGCCTTTGCAAAGATCAAGACGTCCCCCACAAACAAAGGAGCCTTCCTGCCAACCGGTCGGCTTTCGAGGGAGCCTTTGCTTGGCAAACATTTCCACCTCCAGACTTTCCCCCGCCACAGATCATAAATCCACACCATATTGTGGGAAACAAAGGACTTTGTGAGAGGCTTTACAACGGGCCTTTTGAACTACAACTATCAGTGGTTCTTTGCTAGAGAGTGTCCCTACGGCGTATGCTGTATACTGTACACAGACAGTGTACATTATTTCTATAGTCTTAAAAACGTTTATACCTTCCAATTTATGCCAGTGCAGCGTTGAATTTTACAATACGTTTTGACAAGGTTTTGGGCAGACATAAACCATGCGATTTTAAGCCTGAATTTGTTTAAGCCTGAATTTGACAACGACCACTTTGGTGTCAGTGCCTTTTCTTTCCTCACTGCTGCGTGAAGCAGGGGTGTCAAATTCATTTCAGATCACAACCTATATTAATCAAAATTGGCCTTCCTGCCAGATAACCTTTTGTTTGGTTGGTACTCTGCATGCATGTGTGCTCCCAAAGCATCCATTGCTCATGAGTTCACTTCCTATGTCAACCTGCTCGGCGCTCGCACGTCTCCGCTATACATTGTAGAACTTGTGAATTTAGTTTCAGCTTGTGAAGAAGATTGACTATAGGAAGCATGGCATGACTTTTGTGATCTGTATTCTATTGCTGTCATGGTCTGTCCCCCTACAGACCATGTTTTCCTTGTCAGCCACTCCCACTCTCCATTCCATCTCTCAGTCATTGTCAACACACCTGTTTCCACCCCCTCTTCAGCCCTACAGTGCCATGCCCATTCCACACCTTTGAACACTCCTGCAATTACCCTGCTCCCTATAAGACTGGACTCATTTCAGAAACAAACTGTCAGATCATTACTTCCTTGTCCCCGAGTTGTTCCCGAGTTCCTAGTGCTTTGTATTCCTGAGAGGTTCTGCATTATTTGTGTTTTCTCTCATGTTCCACTGATTCCTCGTCGTGCCTAGAGTTTTGCGTCTTGGACTTTCTGCTTTGAGGTCTTTGTAAGTTTTGGACAATCTGTTGACTTTTTGAACAGTTTGCTTTTTGGTTTTGCTGATTTTGCTGCAGTGCTACTCTTTGTTGTAAGCTAGTCTGCTTTCTGAATATTAAATCATTTATTATGCACATTCCTGCTCTCTTGTCCTGCATTTGGGTCCTACCCTCCCTGCCTATCGTAACAGATTGTCCAAAACTTACAAAGACCTCAAAGCAGAAAGTCCAAGACGCAAAACTCTAGGCACGACGAGGAATCAGTGGAACATGAGAGAAAACACAAATAATGCAGAACCTCTCAGGAATACAAAGCACTAAGAACTCGGGAACAACTCGGGGACAAGGAAGTAATGATCTGACAGTTTGTTTCTGAAATGAGTCCAGTCTTATAGGGAGCAGGGTAATTGCAGGAGTGTTCACAGGTGTGGAATGGGCATGGCACTGTAGGGCTGAAGAGGGGGTGGAAACAGGTGTGTTGACAATGACTGAGAGATGGAATGGAGAGTGGGAGTGGCTGACAAGGAAAACATGGTCTGTAGGGGGACAGACCATGACAATTGCAGTCATAGTAGGCCTATAACAAGACAGAAATTAAAACAAAAGAGGCTATAATAAACGATTAGAAAATTGAAACTAAGCTCATACAGTACAAATGTAGACCTATAGGGCAGCCCGATCACTCAAAAGTGCATAAGTGCATAAGATCAATATATGGCCCAGTGCATAAGATCAATATCTGGCCCAGTCAGGTTTGAATACAGCCCAAGGGTCTTTTCTGCATGTCATCCCCCTCATTGCCCACCTTTCCCATCTCACTGTTCACTGTTTGTCTGGAGCAAAGAATATAATGCCAAAAGCCATGTACGTCTAATTTCCTAATTTCCATTAACTGTCCAGCAATTCCTTTTCTTGTTGAATGAATGAATGAATAGTCCAATTTCCTGTGTCGTGTCCTATATTATTTTCAGACAAAAGAGCATGAAATTGCCAACGGTTCAGTCCCTTGACCATTTTCATTACTACATCAATGACATTGTCCATTTTCAGGCTTTACTCAAATAACCCTGGTGTATGATACAACCCATGGCCGTGCCAAAGGCAGGCGGTGTTGCGAAACACAATAGTAATCCCATTCAGGACAAGAGGAACCGCAGGCTCGGACAGGGCCTCGATGAGGCTAAATGTCGTTAGCCACAATGGTGTATGTCAGGGGCATCAACACTACACATTATTCCATGACTATCAGACTATCAGACATGTCAGTGCTATCATCAGTTGCAACAGAGAAACAACTTAACTTTGTCTTTTTTGACTATTTAAATCCCTGATTGTCTTTGAGGGCTGAGACGGCCAAATGTATACTTATACTGTATGCATATACTGTATGCATATATACAGTAATAACTGGAAGTGAATAGTTTTGTTAGAAAATAGTCCAAAATATGGTTTAAAAAGACTCAAAAGAGTTAAAAGACCATAATTGAAATCAAATGATTAGCATTGTGCAGGCTATACACCCTATGGTCCTGATTCTTCAAAAACGAAATGCGCCAGAGTGTAACGGTGACGGAAACAGATATCGTATTAATCCGTCCGATCAAGCTACGTTGAGATGACGTGTTATTCAGAGAGTGGTGTGTACCACAGGTGCGCTGGCGTATCGCAGGTGTATGTCATACTGAAAGCAGCGGGTGCAAAGTGATCGGAAAAGCAACCGACAACCTCATCTGCATTGATCCACGCCCCATATCGACCATAAAAGGCTTCAAGCATGACTCAGCAGACAGCAGTTTGTCTGAGATCACAGCCGCGGTCACTGCTATATCCAAGCTTACAACGGCCGCGTGCTCCGCTGAAGCAATATAATTATAATTTATTTAATTAAGTTCGCGACCAAGGCGGGTGCTCACTCACACCTTTGCAGAGGTAAAACATATCCGATATTTAAAATATCGGATATGTCAATGCAAAAGTCGTCTTTTCAGAGAGAGCGAGAGAGAGAGAGAGAGAGAGACGAGAGAGGGAGGGGGGCTGCATGGGCCCTCGACACTGTTGCGCGATAAAGAACAGTAGTCCATACATTCATAAGTAAATATATTATAGGCCTACCTCGTAGGCCTGGGATCCTCTTGTCTGAAGAAATTATAATCCAGTGAGTTTATCCAGTGAGTTAAACTATTCTGTGTGTGGCATCCATGATCCATGCATGTGATCAATATCAATATACATTATTATAAAGTCTGTCCGTCATGTTTGTGAACAAGCGCGAGTGGAGGTGAGCTGGCTTAAAACTGATATGACTGGCCGACTTTCAAACACGCTGATGCCATTCATTAGGCTAATGTGGTCTTCTATTTTTTATATAGGGCTATATAGCCCTATTCATTTTCCAATGTAAATCGGATCGGCAGCACGCTGCTGTCTGACCCCCCCCCCCCCCCCCCCCCACACGCACACACACACTACACACACCCTGCACACACACACACACACACACACACACACACACACCGACCGTCAACTGACTCAAGGAGCTCCGTAACAAAACAATTTCAATAGGCCTGCCGTCTACTGCAGGCATTACTACACTAAACAATGTTGGATTCGTACAGTGCAGAATGCAGATAAGCCTATGTTCTTATTATAATTGTGAGTTTGTTTTTTAACATGCGCGAGAGCCGATCTACAAGCTCACAGCGCGTTGCGCTGTGAGTAGAAAGCTGTCAAGTGAGAAGCGCAATCGCGCATGCTATAGTAATATCCTAATAAATAAATAAAAAGGTGTCGGGCTTGCACTGCAGGGGCAGTTTCTGTATGGGACTCTAGGCTATAACTTGCCTAGAATGCATGCATTTAGGCATACAAGTGCACTCAGCTTTTATTATATAGGCTATAATTTCTTTATGTGCTGATCGACCAATATGTTGGGGACACATGCCTACATATTTTATCTGAGATTTGGGAACAATTTATTGATTCAGCATGAAGACTAAAGCCTTCTGAATAAATCTATACACAAGTGTATGCTTCCGCAAATTTCTCCGCCACCTAAAGAGGTGGCGGAGGATTTAGCGGAATTTCCGACCAACCAAAGGCAGCGTCAAGTTCACGGCCATTTTCATGAATTCCAAATTAATGTGGGAAATCCACGTAAATGCCTTTCCGCTAGCGTCACGTCAATATATAAGCGGAAGCGCGTTGAAGAATCAGGCCCTATAAGAGTATAAACATTAAGGTCGAGTGACTTTCAAGTTACACACTCCTTACGCTGGTTTCTTGGAGATAATTAGCAAATATCCCTGTGTAAGCAGTGTGTGTGTGTGTGCCGCACAACCACCTACAGTATGTGCATCAAATAATGTGTGTGAGTGTACTGTACGTCATGCAGTTATTGTGCATAATGTTATTGTGTGTGTAAGGTAAGGTGTGTGTGTGTGTGTGTGCGTGTGTGTGCGTGCGTGCGGACCACGGTATTGCAGGGCTCTAACTTGTACCTCCCGGGTCGTTGGCTGGTAATTAGTTTTGCTCTAATGGCTGCCTGGCGAGGTCAGAGGCTTCCTGTAATCCTCCCCCCACCCCTATCTGCTCACCTCCTGCTCGCCTCTTACTGCTAATCTCACTAACCTATCTTCTCCTGCCGGACGGCCTCCGCTGTTCTCTCTCCTCTCCATCGTTTAACCACCTGCTCCTCACCGCTCGCTGGCTTTTTCTTTTTCATCACCAATATGTCTCTCTCTCTCTCTCTCCCTCCCTGTCTTGCGGTGTTTATTAATGCTTTGTTACGTCTCTCTCTCTCTAGTCTATCTCTCTCTCTCTCTGCCAAAGATAATAATGAGAAATTCCTCCCACACAATCTCTCTCACACATACGCACGCACGCACGCACGCACGCACGCACGCACGCACGCACGCACGCAGATGAGAAGCTCCAGGAGTTCTACCATGGGATATAGCATCCGACTGGGATTCTTGATTTACACATTCTCCGCAACCAACACCTCAAACTGAGAAACACCATTAGAGAGAACAGACCATATGCGCTACAATTTACTGTCTTATCTCCCACCTCCATTTAAAGCTAACAGATGGACCTACAGTGTGCATTGGCAGCACACCGCACATTTGTTTTAGCAGAGCGCACAGGAACAGCATTCATGAACATAACGGACACATATGTGAGGCGATACATGTTGTTTGCATGTGTTTTATTCATCTTAACATTTAAGGAGGTGATATCCATGGGGGAGAAAATGAGCTATTTTGGTATCTAATTGGATAACTAAACCATAAAACAACAAAGACGGGAACGGAAAAAAGCAATCTTTATATTTCTGTAATTACAACGTCAAGTCGGTTTCATGTGCTCGTATGTGCGCCTATAGCCTCGACACCTGGATCATTACGGTGCTCATTAAGAAGCCGAGGATTAGGCCTAATTAGGGTGTTAATTAGTGGCTGCTATGGCCCCCGCCCAGCTCAGGTGCTGACAAAACACTGCCTCGTCAATATGCAGTAGCCGTATAGGCAGTGAGGCCAGATCAAATGAAACCTAATTGACAGCAGCTTAACATGATAAAAGCCAGTGATTTGGGGCGCCTGTGTTCACCAGTCAGTCCAACCAGGAGAGGGAAAAAAAAGAGATCTTGTTCACATTTAATAAAATAGCCTTTTTATTAAAGCCAAAACTGAAGTGTAATTAGGATCTGTGCATCTGTGCAGGGATCCAATTTGTGTGTGCATGTGCATGTGTGTATGTGTGTGTGTGTGTGTGTGTGTGTGTGTGTGTGTGTGTGTGTGTGTGTGTGTGTGTGTGTGTGTGTGTGTGTGTGTGTGTGTGTCTAGCAAGCACACTTTATGGCAATGACTTGCTCTAATGAATTGGGAGTGGGAGGTTATTATAGTGGCAGGGGAAATGAGGGGTAAGGAATTTATGGGAGTGGGGCATATATGGACTTCAGGGACTTGGGGGCATGAGGGTGTGGAAGTAGGGTGGGGTTTGGGATCTGTGGGGGGTGGGGCCTGGCGGTTGGGTGAGTATGGAAGTTGGGGGGGTACAGGGTATGGGGAGGAATTATGTTGGGCGCTGTAAGGGGGGTAGGGGAGATTTACATACTGTACAATGGGGACAAACGCCCACAGGGCACTTTTATCTAGTACAATGAATTGAAGAACTATAACTTATGATATCGATATAACAATATTACGATATCGCAATATCCAAAGGGAAGAAATATAGCTTGACTCTTTGCAACATGAGGTAGTGCTCTCTAAATCAAAACAGCCTGTTGTGAGCCAGCTCGCAATATAAACGATAGTGTTCAAAAAATGTTTTAAGGTACACCACAGACCCAATCTAAGCTCGGATGCAAGAATCCGTATTAATCTCCACAACCCACCTCTGCCCGTCTTTCTTTCATTTCATTTAATCCATGTTAGACAGCCTACATACGGATCTGACGTGCACTGCACACACGCTTGTGTCCCTTTTCTGCTCAAAATGAGACAATCTGGCATCTTTATAGGACCAGATTGTCCATAAAAACCCGAAAACAAGCTATAAGCTGATGCTATACCGCCGGACGCTCATGCCCCTCATGAGCAACAACAATCACAATAATATGGGGGCTACACCACTTGGTTAGTTGGTTGGTTCCCCCTAAAGGGCTAGCATGGATTGTGTTAAAGATGGAGTGCCATGATTCCCACCCACCCCCAAAACATGATCATCAGGTACTCTCTGAGCTCCTCCACCCCTACTCTCCCGCCCGCTCCCTCAGGTCAGCTGACCTGATGCTGCTAGAGGTCCCGAGGGCGAAGCGGAAGCTTAGAGGAGACAGAGCTTTTTCAATCGCTGCCCCCAAGCTCTGGAACGACCTTCCCCTGCAACTTAGGCAGGCCCCCTCTCTGGCCATTTCTAAAACCTCACTGAAAACGCACTTTTATTCTTTGGCTTTTAACACAGCATGAGACCTCTGTTCCTGAACTTGCTTCCCCCCCCCCCCCTCCTTTTCTTGTTTTGTGTGTTGTCTTTGTATTCTGTGTTTTTAGTCTATGTGTTTACTTACTGTTTAACCCAGGGGTCGGCAACCCAAGATGTTGAATGAGCCATTTTCGACCAAAAAAATTAATTCAAAATCTATCTGGAGCCGCAACATTTTTTTAGCCATAAAATGCTTATATAATGAAGACAAAAGGGCTGCAAGTGGATATTAGCCTATCTATCAAAATAAAAAGTGCGCTATGGTTTAACTTTCATTACGGGCCCGTTCGGAAATAGCGCACTGAGCGCACTGTGCAATGCAAACTAATATAGGCGAGTGCGCTCCCGGTGCGCATTTCCGAACGCAGTCAACGCACCCTCCATTATTATGCCATGTTTTTTGCATTGTGTTCTTACCCGTTTAATGTGATTTCTGTGTGTGGACATCGCTGGAGAGCTTCTCAACACTGGGCACGTAAAATGTCACTTTAATCTTCACACACAACTGCGCAGGCTCTCATCGGTGAGGCGTGTGCGGTATTTGGATTTAATGTAGTTCATGTTTGAGAATATCTGCTCACAACGTTACTCCACAAATACTCCAAATGCGAGTTTCTTCATGTTCACATAATTGTCTGGAAGAGCATTCCATGTTTTCCACACAAGTGTGTCGTGTTTTGGGAGGTTTACAATATCGGTATTTGCCTGTATGCTTAATCTGCAGTGACAAACTATCAAACAATAAAAAAGTAACGTTGAAAGACATTTCCAGGGAAAGCATGCTAAGTTTGCATGAATGAGAGAAAGAGGGCTGTTGCAGTCACAGAACTGCTGAAGAAAGCAGAAGGGAGCAAAGTCAGCAAACTATAACTTTTAAGAAGTGGATCGCAATCATCGCAGCTTTAAACTCCACCACTGCTGGCTGCTGCTATAGTTTCGTTGCAACACGGGAGATAATACAACGTCTATATGACTCCTTCATATACTGTAGTCACCGTCTGTGAACGGCTTGCCACGTTTTATTTATTGTTTGATAAGTTTGTCACTGCAGATTTAGCCATGGTGCGTCATGGCAACTGCAGCCTGTTTTATGCAATCGCTACATTTACATTGTAAACGTGTACATAAACATTCAGATTCCAAATATAAAGTACTCGCCACGTGTGCCACTGGTGTTAGAATGTTGCTGGTACAGCGATTAGCATTTCTGCATCCCGCGTTGTTTAATAAAAAGCATTTTTATCCGAGCTGTTATTTTGCCATTGGCTTTCAACTACGCGCCCCCAACCGGTGTGCAACTGTGGATTTCCCAACCCCGTTTGAGACAAGTAGCCGGGGCGCTCGGATAAAAATGCTTTTTATTAAACAACGCGGGATGCAGCAATGCTAATCACTGTACCAGCAAATTTCTAACCCCCGTGGCACATGTGGCGAGGACCTTATATTTGAAATCGGAATGTTTATATACACGTTTGGACTGCGATTGCGTAAAACAGGCTGCTGTTGCGTCATGGGATACTGCAGATTAAGCATACAGGCAATCCATCTTCTGCATTGGCTGTGAAGGCATAAGCGTCTGTCCACGAATTGTTAAATCCTCTGTTTTCGTCGGCTATCTTTCTTTTTCTCCCTGTAGATGTAGAAGCCATAGCGTAGCAGGCACCAGCCTCACACACCCACAGGTTTGTTTATAATAGTGTCAGGCGCGCAGCATGCGAGTGTGTCGCATGCTATGACGCGAATTTTAGTTGACATTATTGAAACTTAATATTTATTCTACACATTTTTACAAAATTGGGAAACTTAAGAATGTTTCTGTCACGTTTTGCCTCCTACAGAAACCATAAATGAAAAATAAAAATGTGAAAAAATAAACATTTATACATTTTCATCGATTTTTTTGTAATGCTACAGAGAGCCACCAGGGGGGTGCTCAAGAGCCGCATGCGGCTCTAGAGCCGCCGGTTGCCGACCCCTGGTTTAACCTATGTACTGTACAGCACTTTGTGGCAGCTATGGTTGTTTTAAATGTGCTATATAATTAAAGTTGAGTTGAGTTGAGTTGAGTATACTGGGAAGATTTTTTGCAAAAAAAAGTGTACAGAAAGTGATAAAATTATGTTTTAATGTGGCCACACCCACCAGTTCATTAAGTATACCTGGTTTTCACCTTAGCGCACCACCCACCTGAACTCGCCCCCACAGCTGTTGTTGTATGATAATGGGGGAGGGGTTAAAGGTTATGATGTCACTAAGGTGGTGCATTTCGATTCGGCCTATCCTGTTTATCTGCCCACGTTTGTCTTCAAGTTTTTCTTGAAGACGATTCTTCTATATAGCCCATTCTGAACGGGCACCCATTTTGGTGTCAGCATCATGTTATGCTTTAGCTATTTTTTTTTAAATCGAAGAACGACTGATATTTTTAGAATCTGATCTCAGGTCAGAATGGGTTCATCAGACCAGTGTGTGTCCGGCGGAAACCTCGTATGAATCTGATCTCAGGTCAGAATGGGTTAAAGAAAATCATAACTCCCTCAAAGACCATGGAGTCTGGATGGACCGGCACTTCCTATAACTTGTTATTTTATGGGACGCAAATACCCAAACTGGGACGTTGGATTAAATCTCCAGCTACAGACTGGTGCCAGTCAGAAACCCCAGGGGCTCAGCCTTGATGTCCTGGCTGTCCCTCTCCCCACTGTCGCTATCCAATAAAGGCTTGAAAAGCGCCCAAAAAAAAAAAACTTAAAAAAATGGAATAATGATGATTAGATGACCCCAGAGGTCTGGGTTATTTTATTGTTCTATTTTTTTTTATACTACCACAGCAGCTGGAAAGAGTCACTGCCACTGTCATTATATATAGAATTAAATTAATTCTGAACATTGCGCAGATAATAACTGTAATTACCCAGGCCCTTCAGGTGGTGATATTAATTCTGTCCGGAGAGGGCTATAGAGAATGATGGAGTGACAGACTGACACACAGACAGATTCCAGTAATAGGGCTGGCTGTATTTGGTTTTACGAGTCCATCTTAAAGTCCTAATGGCTTTCAGAGGAGCAGACGGGATGGCTGTCTGGTACAAATTAGCCTCATTCACCTCAGAGTCACTTCTGTAATAACTCTCATGGAAAAGAGTTCCCAGAAACTGTCTGTCTCTCAGATGCATTACAGACAAGATGCAGGCTTTTAACAGCTGGTATATACTTGGATGCACATTGTGTTGCGCACCGCAAGTATAGACGATCTACTACAAGCTCGTGACTTTACAGTAACTGATTAGAACATGAGGCCATGTCACGAAAGATCTCTGATTTAGATCAGATTTAATTTAGATTTAAATAAAAAATTGATTCGAATTTATCGTCATCTAGCCCAAAAAGGCCCATATGAGCGGAATTTGTTGAATACTACTGAACTGTTTCTCAACTAATATGGCCTCAGTCTGCTATAACAGTATTGTATGGAATTCTCCATGGATGGTCTATCATTTGAGAGAACAGAACCTAGCCTCTAATTGTAACTCTCTTCATAACAATTTGTATTCTCTTTTTGGGATAAAGAATACCAAATATACCAATGTACTGTATAAAGTCAAACATAAACACAACCACGCGCACATCGGCATGTGTGCAAGTGAGGTGAAAAGGCCTACTGTATATACTGCATATAGTGTACTCTGCTTCGCTCGCACGCACGCTCGCGCGCACGAGAGAGACACACACACACACACACACACACACACACACACACACACACACACACACACACACACACACACACACACACACACACACACACACACACACACACACACACACACACACACACACACACACACACACACACACACACACACACACACACACACACACACACACACCATCTGATCTTAACAACCTTGGGGTTAAGTCAGAAAGGCGTCCACAACCCACAGAGGAGTATATACGGCGGGGTTAAGGACGACCACAGCAGAACAGAAGACGATCTATCTCTTTTACGCCATTGCTCTCTGTTGTTGCCTCTCTCATTCCTGTTTCGACCTCCTCGTCCTAACCTCTGATCCCAACTCTTGTTCTCCTGTATCCTCTACCTCCATGACCTCCTCCTGGTGAAGAGAAAACCAAACGGTGTAAAGGGAGAGACTGAGAAGAGGGCAAGAGAAGAGGAGATGAAAGGAATACCATTATTCTATATAAACAACCTAAAGATCGAAGAACGAGGGCAGGATCGCACGGTTTAAAGGTCTAGAGGACATCAGACAGCAAGATCCTTTATTTTTTCCACACTCAAGTTACTATAACTACTTTTAAGCCGATATCCCTATTTTGAGCATGTCATTGTACGTACGTATAGGTAGGAAGGCTTTGAACAATTTAAAAATGACAAAATTACAATTTCAAAAAGTTCAGCAATGTTTTGCTGCTGTATGACTAAGTATAAGGGTTTAAATGAAGCCAGGATTTTGCTCTGCAGAAGAGAGAGAGAGAGAGATTCCCAGAGGAGTCAGCAGTCATTATCTCTCCCTCCATCTTTCTCATCTCTTCATCTATCTGTCTCTTCTTCCAATCTGTCTGCAATGCCTGCATCCGTCTCTCTCTCTCTCTCCCTCTCTCCCTCTCTCCCTCTCTCTCATATATATATATATATATATATATATAATCCGCACTCTGCTGAGAGGTGTGAGAGACTGCAGAGGCAAGGTGAACCCAGTCCATCAGCTTGGTGCCCTCAGAGGGGCCCGTGAGGAGAACAGCACCGTCAGAACACAGGTCACCCGCTGCGGGTGAGGATGCCGCAGGGCAGGCACTTTGTTGGAGCTTTGTTGACATTATTTCATCAATGTAGTTTCATAATTAAAAGTGTTTCACTGACAACGACGTTGGAGAAAACAACTAGACGCGCTAACAAGATAATGAATTAATTACCGACTAAATTACTGCCGGGTATAGAAGAAATACAGTACAATTCACAATGAAATATTAAGTTATGAGCCATTTTTATGGACGTGCGAAGAGAGTTAACATTTGAGACAATTTAATTACCTGTAACGTTGATGGATTGAGTAATTAAAATTGGGTGAAAAGGACATTTCATCAATATGGAATATTCTTGAACCCTACCATTATATTATATGTGCGTGCGTGTTTATTACTATAATTTATGTATCATTACTTTGGGCTATTTCAATTTGTATAGTTGAGAAAGATTTCTACTGTCAGCGTTACAATTAGGCAAAAAGATTGAGCCGCAGTGGAGGGTTATGAATATAGGCATTTATTTTAGGGTAATGAGGGGTTAGGGTTATTAAGAATAAATCATTTACTTTATTGGCAAATCTGACTGTCTAAGTCTAAGACCATGTCACGTCGGATGACACAGCTGTCGTCAGCTGCATCACAGGTGACAACACAAGGGAGCATGACAAAGAGGTGAGGTGGAGCGAGGTGAACAGCCTCCGAGGCTCCGACTCAATGGCATCTAGACCAAGAAGATGGTTGTGGATTAGGAGCAAAAGGCTCCCTTCGGTCCCTAGCGCCATTCACAGTAGCGGCCTGCCACGCAATCATGACACAGTCATCACAGTAATTAATTAATATACATGTTGTTGCCAACAAATTATATTATCGGTTTTTATCTGCAACTAATCGCGGGTGTTTTTTGTAACCTATCGTGGCGGTATTTACAGGCCCAGCAGTGGCTAAGCTATAGTTTAGTATGTGTGAACCCTTTCGCTTTCCCCATACAATCTGCACGTTGTTCACGTGAGGTAAACAAAGATGGCGGCACCCTAGGCTGTGGAGAAATCACTACTCGCGGCTGTTACCGATAGCTTTTCACTTGCAAATAGCAACGTTAAGAAATGATTACCTGCAATATCTGTACTAGAGTTCTCAAACTCTGCCCGAACCCGACCCGACGTTTTCGGGCCCAAAAATTATGTTAATTAGTCGGGCCAGGCATTTTATTGTAATAAAAATAGCAATTCTGTTATTTGTTTAATGTATGTATTTATTGGCTATAGGCGCAATGGCATTTCAGCAGCACGCACTGCAGGCAGCAGCAGAGAGAAGTGAACGGTGGTTCTTGAGACTTGCTACCGCTGGCTGGCCTCTGGTTTGCGCACCAAATTAGCTTCTAACCAGTTAACTTGCCATATGCTTAAATTATTTATAAGATCAATCGGATTATCACGCCGCTGAAAACACAGGGTTTCGTCATGTTGCACTGTGCTATCTCGTTAAACCCAGCTGGCTGCGATGAATAACCATCAATCATTAATCAACGTCACCATTCACCAAACGATCCATATAAGTGATATAACTCTGTAAACGCTACACGTAAGCTACAAGCAAGTGTATGATGACCACGCAATGTTACAGTCCACTGCAGGCTACAGGCTATTTGATTTCCAAAATGCTTAGTATTATAACCATCTGCACGCCTCATACGTGCCCAAAATAACCGATCTGTAAGCTGTCGGGACATGCCATTATAGCCAAGTTGGCAGTTGGTATAATAATATGGTCGCTCTGTTCGGGACTGTTGCACAACGGTGAATGATTGCACTTTGCGAACGGGGACAATACTTGGACATAACTGCCTCACTTCAGAGGAAACTAAAAGGATCAGGTGCTGGAATCCATTATAGAAATGGAACATTAACAGCCTGAGCCTTACTAACGTGAGTTACATAAATCATTTATTTTGGCGTTATCCGTTGATAGTCCGTTGAACTCTGTTCTCACTCTCACACACTGAACCACGGCAATGCCGTGCCGCAATTTTGTGGCAGGCTTTTTCGGGCTTCGGGCTTGTCATTATGGTAATTTTTAGGGCTGCATTATCCAGTACACCAGATCCGAGCACTAAGGAGCAAGGTACCAGCAGCAGCACAAACAAATGTTTGGTCTGTTACATCCCGGCGGGATCAATAGCGGTCTTCTTATCTTTAATCATTCAACTAAGTAGGTTGGGAGTGGCTTATTGCGACAGTAGGTCGCGTTTACTATATGGTCACGTTTACTATGAAAACCTGGATTTCCTGTCAGTCAGTGCGTCAGTCTCGTGACATCACGCCTCGTGACACATCACGCCACCATATATGACCATCTTCATTATGAAGATCATGACACTGATCTCACAAAACCCTGGATAGCCATACATGGAGAAGACTAGATCATCACCTATAGATCTACATTATATGGATTTGGCCAGCAACTCTACATCTGACCTCAAACCCTTAGATCTCCATATATGGAGCTGACCTGTACACTCAAGACACGCTCCATATATGGCCACTACATAATTCATTCCATGTGTTGATGTTGACCCCCAATCCCAAAGCGGCAGTGCTCGCCCAGCAGTCTGCTGTCACCCAGGCGGATGCGTGCACGCAACCTCGCCTCTCGTTTTACTGGTTGTCGGTATCAGCCGGTAAGGGGTGTTGTAACATACATTACATCTTGAATGTCATCTCTCATTTTCAGTTTTCTGGTCATCTAACGCCAGGGCTCCACTGGGCGCGTCTGCGTCGCGTCTCCGTCAGCGTCGGGAATGTGCCCTTTTAATCAATGGAGGATGGCTCCACTGCCCGCGTCAAATTGAACCGGTTCGTTTTTTGACGCACGCACGGGTGACGCAGCGCGCCCAAACGCGCCCAGTGGAGCCCTGGCGTTACAGTCATATTGCTGATTTCCCTCATTCATAATCATTACAGAGTAGCGCAGCTGAGAGCCTGGCCATAGACTATTGCCCGAGAACATTCACAACCAGGGAGATACAACTAGCTGACAAAATAAAGGCAATGCGCGAGTCAAGCTTAATTTATAATCCATTGCTAGAGGGTGTCACTTGCCAAAAATAACTTATCTACAAGATAACAACGTGTCGCATTGTGACATGTTAGTGTTAGCTTACAGACCAGGCAAGCAACATTGATATACTGTACAGTATATGAAGTACAAGTGAACAATGCAGTCATGTGGGCATCGCGGCCACTGAATTGTTCAGTGAGAATTAATTAATGGATTAAATGGCTATAAAACAATAACCTATGTCTGTCTCTGAGTTATGAAATCACAACTGTTCGGTCTAAAAGGTTTATGACTTTGAAATGAGATGCATTTTCCACCATCATCAGCATAGCATCAAATGAAGGACTTTGGTTCAGAAGCTTGTCGAATTCATGCCAAGGCACAAGAGACTGTTCTGGACACTTGCCCAATAACCAATTAATTTGGCGTGTTAATTTATCCTAAACCAAGGCCAATATTAACTGGCTTTAAAAGAGTGAATTATAATACAGAGCAGAGTCAGAGTGGGTTCTATTTTTTCCCCTGTTTCATAATTCTTCAGAAACAAAATGTGGATGTGTTGCCGCCATCATGCACATTTAACCTATAGTATTTCACAGTACTGCAATGCTGAGCTCAAGGCTATAACTTTTTTTTAACACACACACATACACAAGTAATCAAAAAAAAAGAAATTTCAAAGCAATCTCATCCAGGAAAATATGGGCCTCCTCTGCGAATAAACTCACTTTCCACATACTGTAACTTTTTCTCTCCAGGTAACGAGGTGTCTCACGAGGACACGTCGCAATTGAGCATCACCATGAAATTCTATCCAATCAACTGTACCCCCATCTCTACGTTTTACCTCTGCCCCCCCCCCTCTCTCTCTCTCTCTCTCTTTCTCTCTCTGAACACTTCCTTAACGCCGACACATCTCACATCTGCCCTCTTTTTATATATTTTTTTCAAATCAATTTCCATCTCCATATCACTCCCTTTCTCAATATCACTTTGCGCCGTGCAGGGCATGTGAAGATCGATGCTGGGGAGGAAGGAAAAAAAGAAATCGGAGATGAAATTAGAATTGAACGACGGACCCTTTCATTCCGAGCTCCGAGGAGAGGAGAGGGAGGCGGAGTGCTGTGTGTGTGTGTGTGTGTGTGTGTGTGTGTGTGTGTGTGTGTGTGTGTGTGTGTGTGTGTGTGTGTGTGTGTGTGTGTGTGTGTGTGTGTGTGTGTGTGCGTGTGCGTCTGCGTGCACAGATCAATGTGCACATACAGTACACAGCAGAGACACTCGCATGATTAATTAACAAATTAATTGATTGTTTAAGAGCCTGGTGATAAGGGGCGATAGGGGGGCCGGCGGTGGTGAGGGTTTTTTTTCTTTTTTTACTGCCGAGGTCTTAATCATGTTGATATGCCTGCGGTGGTGTCTCAAGGGTGTCGCGGATGGAAGTTAACCCATTTTGACCTGAGATCAGATTCTAAAAATGTCTTATACATACTGACAGTTTTCTGAAAAAGCTATGTTTCTATATGTCAGTGGTTCTTTGATTTTTGAGTGGTGCAACCACTCCAAGGAACAGCAATGTTCACCTACCTATGTGACTACCTATGTGGCCATGAGCACCAGTAGGGGCACTGTTGTGCCAGAAACAGAGAGAGAGAGAGATAGTGCTGCACTGTTGCCTGCTAATGAGAGAGAGAGAGAGAGAGAGAGAGAGAGGAGGGGGGGGAGAGAGAGAGAGGGGAGTTGCACCACTCAGTTCACACGGGTGAGATTTAAAAAAAAAAATAGCAGACCTACAAGCTCATAGCGCGCCACTCGGTGGCGCGCTATGAGCTTGTAGATCTGCTATTTTTCAATAGCTAAAGCATAAGATAATGCTAACACCAAAAGGGGTTCCCGCCCAAAATGGGTTAATACACGCAGGGAGGCAGAGGGTAGAAGGAACAGCACCAGAGGAGGAGTGAAAGAGAGACAGAAGGACGCTATAAAAAAGAGAGACGATAATCAAAGAGACAGATGTTATCAACGGCTATCAACCACTGTAAAGCGGTTAACGGGGACACCGACTGCGAGTCGCACATAAGGCTCTTTATAAATATTGCATATGGGGGCCATGATGATATTGCATTTCACCTTTCTAAGTTCAATATCTTGGCAAAAAGAAAAGTATGAAGCAATCTCAAGAAGTTAAACTTAAATTGAATGAGGATGCAACTTAATATTCTAGGTTGCATACTCTATGTGTCCAGTATTGCTGAGACAATTATACTCTGGTCTCTGGATCACGTCCAACTCCGTCTCAATGCAGACGCCATACATCATGTCAGGTTGTATTGGACAGTTGGCTTCTCAAAAGAATAATTACGTTGGCAATCCGTACTGTGTGCACTGTCTGCAAAAATATCAGACTCAGTCAGTGTGAACTTCTGATGAACTTCTACATGTGAATGCGCACAGCTATTTCCACAACCACAACCTGAGTGTTGCATTCTTTCATTGCAGACATACCTTTGTGAAGAAAAATAGCTTCACCATCAGCATATTGTAAGTTTATAGATGGGTCTTGTATTTGAAATTTCGGGTAGAAATTGTTAGCAGAAACACATTATGTGAACATTTGGCAAAAATGGACACAATTCCAAGAAATGGGAGCAGCAATGCCAGTCAAACAAAGATGACGATGATAAAGGTTTGGACATTATCAGTTCAGCAATTCAAACACTGTAACAATGTTATATTGATGTATTCCTTTGCAACGAACACTGCTTTCTTAACAATAATTGACAGTGGTCATAATAGACAGAGACAGAAAGGCAGACCGTGTCTGGCCCCGTCGGCCACCTACAAAATTATAGCTGGGCGGGCCATGGATAGAGCCCTGTGGGGCACCGTTCCCGTTCAGCTGAGTATATAGGGTTTAACCCATTCTGACCTGAGATCAGATTCATACGAGGTTTCCGCCGGACACACACTGGTCTGATCAACCCATTCTGACCTGAGATCAGATTCTAAAAAATGTCAGTCGTTATTCGATTTTTCAAAAAATAGCAGACCTACAAGCTCGTATCGCGCCACTCGGTGGCGCGATATGAGCTTGTAGATCTGCTATTTTTAAATAGCTAAAGCATAACATGATGCTGACACCAAAATGGGTGCCCGGTCAGAATGGGTTAAGTGGTTAATGGAGCTTCAATTTAAGGTTTTCCCAATTCCACTTTTTTAATTCTGCCAGGCCCGGCAGATCCATTGATTAAAATGCAATAAAACAAGCCAACATGACCAACAGGACCACATGACTGTGTCCCTGCATTTCAGCACGTGATGCTATAGCATCATAAATCACTGGACTGTACAGTCAGTGGCCTCAGGCAGGGTTTACTGCAGTAATATTTCATTGTGTAACTGCTACATAGTACATACTGGCATGAATGAGACAGGACCCTAACAGCCTCGCATGTATACTCTGGATCTGGACTATTTTATAGCTTTTATTATTTGGCCAGAGAAGGTTGTCACAATGCATGCGTCTCTTGTTTGTTTTATAATGATCACCCAAGTCGCGGACAAAGAAAATGCTGCCAAGGTTAATGGACCCCATTTATTTTTAACCCATCTTCATGTCCTCACCAAAGCTCCTTATAGCACCATTTCTGTCACTCATTATATATTTCAAAGCAGTGCTGTGGACCGAGAGTGACATCATCTGGAGGCAGGTTTGATCATTTCAAACAAGATTTTAAAGTTAATAATTCGACACACGCGTTCCACACCCCCACAGGGAATGCAGTGCCCGATGTCAGCTGACATCACAAGTCCTCTGCCCGCAGGCCAGACTCCATATTTAGGCATGCCTAAAAATACGGGTTCGTCCCACCGACTTCTGACTTAATTCTGACATCTGCATAGACTCCATATTTGGCCATGCCTGACAAAGAACTCCATGTAAGGCTATGAAAGGGGATACCGCTGACACCACTTCTGACATCGGTCCAGAACCGCCACAAAAGGCTCTGGGAAGGGCTCGTGCCCAGGCTCCCACGGTCACTGGCCCCCCTGGGTACTAGCCTATCTATAAATGCACCAAGTCTCGTACGTACAGAGTACGTACAGAGTACGTACAGAGTACATACGTATTACGTACGTGTACGTGTAAGTAAGTAAGCCTTGCCGAGCCATGAGGCCCATAGGGCCTATCTCCTGTATTGTATCTGTAGTAAACAAAGTGATTGAACATCAACTAAAATCGGTCAAAATATCAATATTCAGTCGCCTAGAAGTCTCCAAAACAGGATCGGACACAAAACTATAACATTATTAACCCATTTTGGACTGATTCTAAAAACGCCTTCTAAATCCTGACCTATGTTTTCTGAAATACTTCAAATATTTACATTGCAAAATCATGTTTTTGTAATTGCCATGTATGAGAAACCTACAAGTCTCTGCTCAACCCTCTCCAGCTCCATGCTTTATTCAACAGTATCAAACATTCTGAAGCTGTTTAATATTTCACCTGCCGCAGACCTACTAGTTTACATATAGGGATGATGACCTCATGCTATGGCTGGCTGCTATAATTCAGAACTCATGTATAATATCCAGCGATAATGTGTGTAAGCTGAACGGACATGACAGACACAAGTCTGTGCATATTATTTAATTACAGCATGGTAAGGTTTCCCAGAAGGGATTCCTCCTTTCTCCCGGTCTCTGCTACAGTATATCCAATACACGCCAGGTGTAATGGAGCAGGCCTAGTGGGCTGTACTCTCTATTGGCATGATGTAGTTCTATTGAAATTCTCTTGTTAGGTTTCATCTTAATACTGGCCTACAGCCCAGCTATATTCCGGTCCCCCTAAAGTCGTTAGGCTATGCTGCGTGTGATTGACTCCTGGATTATTTGTGCCATAATCCCTGATTAATCCTCTCATGGAAAATGACCCTCTGCCTCACCGTCTCCCTCTTCCGCACTCTCTCTCTCTCTCTCTCTCTCTCTCTCTCTCTCTCTCTCTTACACCTGCTCGCCCATTCACACTCACTCGCTCAGTAATTCGTGCTGTCTTTCTGTCTCTGTCTCAAGCCAGCCCCCCCCCCACCCCACCCCTTTACATCTTTACATCCCTCTGTCCCTCTTCCAAGGAGCTATCAGCCTGTCAGTCTGGTTTTCAGTCTGTCTGTCTGTCTGTCTGTTTCTTTCACATCCCATATGCGCTGCCGCGGCATACGTGGACACTGAAATGGAGAACAGGAGAAAGGGGGGTCGGGGTTTGAGGGGAGCAGGGGGGGGGGGGGGGGTGTAGTGGAGAGAAGCAGATGATGGACAGGAAGGCGAGGGGGGTGTGAGGGAGGCTGATTAATATAGAAAAAGTGAAGAGGAGAGAGAGAGAAGACGAGATAGTAAAATTGAATGCATGAGAGCAGGTGGGAGAAGGAGAATAGAATGTGTGTGGGGGGGGGGGGAGGGGGGTTTGAGGGGGAGGGTGTTGTTGCGGAGCAGAGAGTAGCGTGCGCGGGAGAGAGAGAGAGAGAGAGAGAGAGAGAGAGTGAGAGATGGACTGATGAAGACATGAAAGAGACAGTGCAGGGATTGCTATTCAGCGCACGTGTTAGCGCTCTGTTTGACTTTAGGAGGGGAGGCAGATGTGGTTTCCGTGCCGCTATTCACAGGTTTCTGGATGAATATGGAACGAGACCGGTCCACTACATTACAGCAGGCTCATTTCCCACAGGTAGACAGGCGGTCAGTCAATCGCTCACTTCTATGCGGTTTATACTCTGCCCGTACGGCGGAGCCGCGTGTCGTTAATAGCGAATAGCTCAGCGCAGCGTGAGCTTGTATATTTGGTATTTTCACTGCATGAATTAAATTAGCTAAATCACTAGCAGTACACTGGGAGGGGGAGAAGGAGGGATATTTGTACGTGCGTGCGAATGAGGCTGATTTGAAAAATCAGCCTCATGGTGGTGCTCCCTATAGAGGCCAAGGGAAAAAAATTGTCTACTCTTTCATTCGCGTTCCCATAACGCAAATCGTTACGTGTGATCTCTACAGTCATGTGATCAAGACGGATCTGTCCAATTTGTCATATTCCATCCTGATTGGCTAAGATATGCATCTAAATTTTGCAGGAGTGGTTCGCTTCGAACAAAATGCCTCAACTCACGAACACAGCGTCAGATTGCCGTGAAAGTTCTCACTTATTGCAATGCAGAGGTAGTTAGGCCTTATAGGCTATGATGCAGATACACTGGAACACAAAGGTCACTCGAGCAAACCACAAGCAGATAATTATGACATTTCCTGTGCAGCAAAACAATATGGCTGTGTAATGTGGGGTGCATACTGTATACGTTGGATACTTTAGACATATACTAACTAGTCTGACAGGCATTAGTCTGACAACACCGTTGCTCCCGACATGCGTGGCAGGTTAAAACCAACCTGTGGCGGGTTGAAACTAACCCGTGGCTTTCTGTGTGTTTGGTTTGGGTTGGGTTTTGGGTAATGCCTGTCGGACACTGTCATCGTCCCCCCCAGCCCAACATTTATGATGAATTCCCGTTCTGTTCTTTGACTATATAGAAGTGTCTATTTGTACGTCTCTAAATGTTTTGATGAATTGAAACAAGGTGGACCCTCTTGTAAACAAGTGTAATGCTTAATTGGGTCGTCCACTCACATAGTTAACAGTCTTTGTATTGAGTTTGTGCTTGAAATATACTGTAATTCTGCAAACTGTTAATACAAATTTAAATCAATCAATTAACCATGACAAGCGGCAACAAGAACGCAGCCGCAGCACTTAATCCACCTGGGAAGACCCGGCTGTCAGGCTGGTGGCAGCACTCCTGAGTGCCCTGCCTGCCCACGCGCACAGAGAGAGAGGGAGTAGCCTAACTGTATACGTCGGACAAACACGTGCACCGTGTAATGTGTCTGATGGTGTGTAATGTGTCTGATGGTGTGTGTACTTCTGCCATCCTGACCTTATGCAGCAGATGCAGGCGGCCGCCTTGCAGCAGCAGAAAGCAATGCACAGGAGCGTGCATGTGCTCACTCTCAAATATACTGCGTTAGCTCGTGTGTGCACGTACTATACATATACCGTATGCGCGAGCTTGTCAGTGCATGTGATTCCTCTCCTCTCTATCTTCATTCTTTCACATTGTACCATTTGCTCTCTCTTTCCCTATAGGCACATGCACACACACACGCGCATGCACACACACATGAACACACATGCACCCCTGAAAGCTATAACTATACCGCTGACACATCAGCATCTGCTTGTCTCCATGCAGGGGGAGCCATGGATGGAGAGGAAGTGAAATGGGGATAGAGAGAGAGAGAGAGAGGCAAGGGAGAGAATGACGGTAAAAGATGAAAAATGACTGAACATAATGGAGAGAAACAGCAGTGAGCTGGAATTGGCAGCTCACATTCCATCATGCCTATTAGCTCTCTCTCCCCCCTCCCCCTCTCTCTCTCTCACACACTCTCTTCAGAAGGGTCAATCCAGTTCTGTGGCCCCCACACATTTCAACACATTTCAACGACTCAATGTGCTTGCACGAAACATCAGGCAAAGAAAACATAATAAGATATGAAGTTGAATTCAGTAAAAATAAATAAATTGTCATGATATCAGCAGCAAACAAATCAGTCAGCTCCATATATGTGACCAGTGCCAGAGATTTAAACCACAACTCGGCAATAGCATATAGCAATAGAATCTAAAATTAGATTCTTTATTTTTTTATTTTTTTTGGTGGTTTTCGTTTTTAGCCACATAAAAACAGTTGGAATGTTAAAGAATGTTTTTATTCCATCAGAAAGTCATTTAAGTGTCATTAAGTCATTGTAATTGCGTAAACAAGTCACTATGTTTAATGTTTAAACCATTGAGTTAGCAATGCTAACCAATGCTAATCAGAAAATCAGCTTTACCTTCAAAGTATGCAAATTCCGCTAAAATTCCGCTTTTTGTACACAATCGTTTTTGAAGATAATACTAGTCTTTCACTAACTGGCTAACAGACATAGCAGAGAAAGAAGTATTAACAGTCGTATTTTTTAAAAAGTGTGCTTATTGGCCCAGGCCGTAGCGTAACGGTCTGGGCACCGGACTGGTAATCCAGTCGCGGTGTGCCGCGGGTTCGACTCCCGGACCCGACACGGCCTTTACCGCATGTCATCCCCCCATCTATCTCCCGTTTCCTGTCAGCCTACTTTCTATCCCTTAAAAAATCAATAAAAAAGCGTGAGCCACAAAAAAATATCTTAAAAAAAAAAAAAAAAAAAAGTGTGCTTATTTTCGGTCCTCCTAAAGCTAATTCATGCAAATGTTTTAGCTAGGGGCACTGGTCATCACAACAATGGAACATGGCTTCTTATTTCCAATAGCAGAGAAGAAGAAGAAGAAGAAGACTAGCATGTATTGTAAACATTGTAACATTATGTCACCATAACGTGGTTCTTATTAGTTACTTTGGAATGTACCTGCCATGAAAATTAAGGTCATAATAATGCAGATCACATCGATATGTAATATAACGCGATAATGTACTTGTTTTAGCTACAGGATTGACGATTGATATCAATATATAATGCCAAATGTAGCTAACGGCTATTTTTTGCAGGGTTGCCAGGTTCTGCGAGAGAAACAAGCAACCCGTATATGAAAACAAGCCCAAAATAAGCAAAAATAGCCGATCTACAAGCATATAACAAAACCAATCTTGTCCCTGGCATACATTATTTTCAGATGGGGGTTCTGCAGACAAATAATAATAATAACAGGCTAATATAGCTATCTTATTTGTACTCATCTGGACCATTTACATAAGCCTAATTTTTGCCTAACTTGTGGAAGTACAAAATGGCAAATAAATGCAGTAGCCTATTTAAAAAAGGAGAGATAATAGGCAAACTATCAATTATAACAACATTCTCTAATTGTGAAGACTTATTGGTACAGTAGGCCTATGCATTATTTTTCTTTAGAAACATGGCCAACTAATTATAATAAGCAGACATGGCAACACTGCTGGTTGGCTAATGGAGGAATGAAGGGAAAACAGCGCCCCCTAAAGTGACAGATCACTGCTGATATCTTTGAAGGGGGAATTCTCCAATTTAACATTTCTGGTTCAACAAGTTTCAAATGGTCATATCTTCTTCATTTCCCCCCCAATTTCAATGAGCAATGCATCATATGAAAGGTTACAGTGTGCAGTTTCATAATATGTAAAGAACTGAAAAATGACCATGGCCCCCTTGTATATCAAACTACTGGCACTGGTCACATATGGGCACAAAAAGGGGCATGCCCATATGTGGGCATATTATACTGATGACATCAGAGATCTCTATGGGCATAAAAGGGGCAGGGGCTCTGAATTCCTCTTGCTGTCCAGAAAGAAGCAAGATGCCCGGTGTCACAGTGAAAGACGTTAACCAGCAGGAGTTTGTCCGTGCCCTCGCAGCCTTCCTGAAACAGTCAGGAAGGCTGAAGGTGCCAGACTGGGTGGACCTGGTGAAGACGGCCACGTACAAGGAGCTGGCTCCCAGCGACGGCGACTGGTTCTACACCAGAGCCGCGTCCACCGTCCGCCATCTGTACCTGCGCGGTGGCGCCGGCGTCGGCTCCATGACCAAGATCTACGGCGGCCGCAAGAGGAACGGCACCTGCCCCTCCCACTTCCGCGTGGGGTCCAAGAACGTGGCCCGCAAGGTGCTTCAGGCCCTGGAGCTGCTCAAGATGATCGAGAAGAACCCCGAGAACGGCGGCCGCAGACTCACCTCGGCCGGAAACCGAGACCTGGACAGAATCGCTGGGCAGGTTGCAGCTGCAAAGAAGAACGCTGTGATGGCGGCAGCGGCGGCCATGTAAAACATACTCTTTTTGAGAGATTTTTTTTAAATTACTGATAGATACAGAGATCTCCATATGGGCATGCCCATATATGGGAATTTACTGATTTAGTCAGGGATCTCCATTTATGGGCATTACAGATGTGAGGGTGTAATGCCCCAAACCTAGTAAGGATTAAAAGGGGCGCTCTTATCATCTTTAAAAACATAAATTACAACATAATGTTTGTTTAAGCAACGGGTGCATTGTTGAAAAACAAACATTAAAGCTGTATATAGGAGGCTAGCGCCCCTCAAAATTCTAAAACGATACAATTAAAACGTCTCAATAAAAAGGCAGCATCCTTAACGCAGCAAATTCTTTTCACTTATAACGTGCATTTATAAATACCAGTAAATACCAGCCTGAGGGCATCTTAGTTGCACGCGACGTGTCTTGAGTGTACAGGGTTTGATGAGGTCATCTAAGGGTGGCAGTATCTTCAGTATAGAGAGGGTTTGATTAGGTATTAGTAGGGCCGGGCCTTAACCCATTCTGACCTGAGATCAGATTCTAAAAATGTCAGTCGCTCTTCGATTTTTCAAAAATAGCAGACCTACAAGCTCGTATCGCGCCACTCGGTGGCGCGATATGAGCTGATACGGTCAGAATGGGTTAATTTAATGGGTTAATGGGTTAATTTTCGGGCCTGTTGAGAACTCTAGTTTTCGTCGGCTGCCGGGCACGGCTACACAATTCAGGTATCAGTCAAAAGGGAGACATCGAAGAGGAAGGATGGATGGGGATGGATCTGGAATGGCAGGTTCTGACATATATCCATATACTATAATAATGATGACATCATGGATCTCCAGATGTCACGAGACCTGGGCAGTGGGCACCATACAGTATATGGGGCTTTTCCCCAGTGATACACTGACTGACGGAAAATGCACAATTCCATAGTTAACTGTATAACATAGCCTATACCTATATTATATCCACACACAGTAAATCCTCTGTGTTAAGTTAACTCTGAGAGTGGACCTATTAAGGTCCATTTGTACATTCTCTGAGTCACGGACGGATACATTTAAGACTGAGGATTTTACTGTGAACCTCATTTGCCTCTACAACAGCCTGCGCTCCCTGCAGACACACACGCACGCGTCTCAATAGATGTATCCGCCACTAAGTGATGTTGAGCAGCAAGGCAAAAGATGACAGCGATGATGCTTTTCACCATATGGCGCCAAGACATAGCCCAAGGTGTGGGGGGGGGGGGACAAGTGATGACTTATCGCAACTGTCATGTACTGTGCGAAGGCTAACATCGGCACCATTTTTCATATTGTAACGAGTGTAGAGGTGGGCGGTGGCAGCGGGGGGAGAGACTGCTGCCGCCCGCCAGATGACACCGACATTTTCAATGAAATGTATCAATTCACATAAAGCCACCGGGAAACCGACATCCTAGAGGAACCGCACGTCACGGGCACAACAAGTCCCCGTCACGACTGTCAAGTCGCTCAACTTTCCCATGTTTTTCTTTTTTTTTTGCGGTCAACAGACCGTAAAATTGGCAGGCGTGAAAACAACATTGTGATTCTAACGGGCATAAAGAGCCACTGGAAGGCCCCGCTAGCCTGTTTAACGGCGTTTGACAAGTTGTCCAGATGGCCGGTGTGCATCTATTGTAAGGCATAATTCCTTACACTACTATTGTACTGCATGTCGTCATCAAGGCTGGTGCCAGTAGGTATCCAGGCCAGGGCACCACGCTTCTATTCTCAACTATAGTCTCTCGAGACACTGTTGACTCACAAGAGGGTGCTGTTTTCCCTTTGTTCTGCAGATGTGTTCCCAGATTGATTCTCCAACACACACTACAACCACCATTTAATTATCATTTTCGACAATTTAATTGGGGACGCTGCTGCCCTTCTATGGTGGCTACAGTGATCACGTGTGTTCACAAAAGATCTGCCTCCCCCTGGCCAGCCAGGGCGCCTGATGGAGGGGAAAGGAACTGGTTGGAATAACGTGTTCCTTCCACGCGCTACGTCCAACCAGGGAAACTCCCCCCCTGTCAGGTGTAAAGGAGCAACTTGGATAGGCATGAAGGAAGCATGAGTTCAAGTCCGTTGCTCTCCTCATGTCCCTCATATATGGGGACTAGGTTGGCGGATGGTGTGTAGAGCCCAGGATCACATTAGATAATTGACACAGGGGTGAAAAATGGGTTACAAAAATCGTGGGATAAAAATTTTAAATAAAAATAAAAATAAGTTTAGAAAACAGCTGGAGAAATGTGGAAATCGAGCTATAACACTCATTTGAACAAACAAAAATCAATCACCGCATCTTAAAAATAATTATAAAAAATAATAATAATTGCGCCTTGCACACTACTTGTGCGCAAGCAGAGCACGCAAGTATACTGCTACTAACTAATGTCTATTACAACTGCTGTTCTAAAAAGTTTAGACCCTTTATTGACCTTATACCAACCTTCAAACGTACCTTAGTTACATCACCAACAGCCAATAAGGGACCACCATTCGAGTGACGCCACCAAAAATACATAATCCCTGATTGGCCAAGGGGACCACCAAAAATGTCCAATCCCTGATTGGCCGAGGCAGTCACCGACATACGCAGTACTGCACGCTCTGCTTCCGCAAGAAATGCACTCTGTCGAGATGCCAACTTGCGTCTTGCACACAAGTAGGCCATTTTGGTTTACTTCGCAACCTACTGCTGATATGTAAATACTAAATACATACATACCCAGCCGATCGCCCAGCCAATCACCCAGCCAATCACCAAACGTACCTTAGTTACATCATCAAGAATGGTGGTCCCCTATTGGCCGGTGAACACCACCGACATACCCAGCCGATCGCAGTACTTGCGCGCTCTGCTTGTGCAAGTAATGATGCCCTCATTGTCTCATTGTTACATATACACATTTGTTTGGGATCTGCTTTGCCTGTAAGCAGGAATACCAACAAGACAAGACTGAATTTCTCCCGATAGCAGCGAGAGAGAGCAGGAGAGGATGAACAAAGATCTAGGGGAATTCAGTTGAGATACAAGATACCAGAATAGTCAGTGAAATTGTCAATAACCCCTCCTGGCACGCCAAGGTCTCCTGCAGCTATACACAGAGCACCGCGCTACAAGTACCAACTTGGGTATTACGCTAAATACACTTTCTGTGGGGGGGAGGGGAGGGGGTTGCAGAGAGGGGAGAGCCATGCAGAGAAGAGAGAAGATAGAATAGAGGGGAGGGGGGAAAAAAGAAACGAAAACTGGAAGAGGAGAGGAAAGATTGAGGGATGACAAAGATGGAGTTGTTTCCAGCGTTGGAGTTGTTTCAGCATAATGCTGATGTTCATTGGAATTGTCAGCCCCAAATGCAGACACTGCACAATGGTACATATGCACATATACTGTACACACCCTATACGGTATAGATATGCTGTACAGTATGCAGTAAACACACACGCATGCCTAAATACACCCACTGACACAAAGCACACAGATGACAATTTGGTGTGTACCATAAGAAGGCATTCTCTCTCCCTCTCTCTCCCCCTGTCTCACACGCACACGCGCACACACACACACACGCACACACACACACACACACACACACACACACACACACACACACACACACACACACACACACACACACACACACACACACACACACACACACACACACACACACACACACACACACACACACACACACACACACACACACACACACACACACACACACACACACACACACACACACACACACACACACACACACACACACACACAAGTTCTAGCAGTATACACACCGCTGGCCTCTGCCATGCAGTGCTTACTAGATGGATGAATGCAGCAGAGAGCGAGTGACAGAGTGAAACACAAGCGGTGGGTGTGGAAGTGTATAGGTTTCTGGGTGTCTGCCAGCATGTGTGTGTGTGTGTGTGTGTGTGTGTGTGTGTGTGTGTGTGCGAGATCTGTGGGACTTCATTGTTTAGTTCTCGCTCTCACTCGCATACATGTCTCCCCATTATTGGCTCCTATAGAGTCAGCGTGACAGGTTTGAAATGCAGAGACTGACTGACTATACCTCCTCCTCCCATTCTGCTTGCTCTGAGCCAATTTGTTGTCGCCGCATGATGCAGCCATGAGCAAACACAGCTCTCTCTGTCCATATGCCCACTCCTGTTAGCTGGCTCATTTACTTCACTAACCCATATGCACCGCTGAAATGTCGGGGAGAAAGCTTGTATCGCCATATTTCATCATTTTCTTTTCATGAATCCATGCCCCATTTTGTACTTTGTCGTATGACAGTGTCTCGCAAAAGTACAGCCACACTGTGAGCTCAAGTCAGGGGAGGAGCTCAACACCGTTAGTAGATTGAAAGATTAAGATTATAAAATAATAATGACATCATGGCCAAAATAAGGATGCAGGTTTACGTCTCTCTGTGGGTTTTATACATAATGAACTAAGTATTAACTGAATAATAACTACACTGGAAAACGGGGTCTTGAAAGGTAACGGGTATGAAAATACAAAGTTTCAGCCTGACAGCGACAATTATGCAAAGTCTCTATACTGTACACACATGTGCCTGCACTCAGATGGATTCATGCTCTCACATGCACAAACATGCACAAAAAAGAAGGAAAGTGCATGCATGACCAACACACTGTCAACATAGATTTACACCCGATGCACTGTATTGTATACCACAGTGTGTGTATCTGTCACGCACAGACAAACAGATACACTGTGCCTGCCACACACACACACACACACACACACACACACACACACACACACACACACACACACACTTCGCACAAAGATACACACATTCTTGAGAATGCAGGCGTCATACTGCAGCTTTGATTCGTCTGAACATTTCCCAGCCATGAATTAATAACCCCATAAACAGCACAGAGCACATGAGGGGAGTGTGGAGAGAGAGACAGAGAGAGAGAGGAGGGGAGAGAGAGAGAGAGAGAGACAGAGAGAGAGAGAGAGAGAGAGAGAGAGAGAGAGAGAGAGAGAGAGAGAAACGTAAGCGTTGAGGAGACAGAAGGGGGACAAGCTTAGAAAAATGTACAGTGGTGGAGCCAGAGAAAGGGTGATCGAGCAAGAGAAAGAGAAGCAGAAAGAGAGAGAGAGATGAGAGAGAGGTAGAGATGAGAGAACAGAATCCTGACATCAGTCGTGTCTTGGCAGTTTGTTTTTCTTTCTTTCCCCGAGACGAGACAGCTGGACAGACTGCTTATGCAGCAATACCCTTCTGTGTTGGCCCCTCTTCTCTGTCTGTGTCTCTCTCTCTCTCTCGCTCTCTCTCTCTGTCTCTCTCTCTCTCACTCCCTCCCCACCACTGTCTGTTGTCTGCTCATCTCCTGACCCCCCCCCCCCCCCCCCCCCCCCCCCCCCCTCCTCCTCCTCCTCCTCCTCCTCTCCTCGTCCACAACTTTCGCTTCCATAAACATCTCTCTCATTGCACTTTCTATATCCTCTCTCTGTTCCTCTGGGTCATCTCATCTGTCACTTCTACCCCCCTCCTACTTTCTCCTCTAGCTCTGCATCTGTCCTCCATGCGTCGTTCAACAATTTGTAACCATTATGAACTCTAGCGTCCCTATTCTGGGCATGTCATTGGGCAAACTTGTTGAAAAATAGCATATATACAAGCTAGCTTCATGAGCTTTATAGATAAGCTATTTTCGGTAAAGAGATTTGGTGTAGTGGGGGAAAAAATAGGGTCCCAGCCTATGAAAATGGTAAATAAATAAATGGTAAATGGTGCATTTATATAGGGCCTGCTTCACAGAGATTCACCCTTTCACACACCGATGCCAGAGGAAACCTTGCAAGGCACCAACCTGCACATCGGGAGCAATTAGGGGTTCAGAGTCTTGCTCAAGGACACTTCGACACTAACTCTGGGGGAGCCCGGGATCGAACTGCATGGGAACCATGTTCGGTCACTCTATCCCTGAGCCACTGCCGCCCACACGAAGTACTGTATATATGATTTAAGTGGTTAAGCCTTCTGCGAATATTGTGGATGTCTCTCCTTTCACTTCCCTCCTTTTTCACCGTTCTCTATTCCTCTTCCTCCTCTGCGACTGTTCACCCTCCCCCGTCATGATCCTTTTACCCTCCCCCCTTTGTCGAAGTTTCTCCGTTCTCCTCCCTTCTTTCAAGCCTTGCTCTGGTTCTGTCTCCATTGCTCTGCTCTTCTCTCCTACATCCATCTGTGGAGCTGTCTCTTTGTGCTCAGGGGAGGACGGGACAGCTCCCTGTGGTTCTACTACACCACTCACCTGTCTACAGGCTGCAGGAGGAAATGAGAGCCATGATACGCACGCACCCAGCACGCACGCTCTTGTATTACTTGTCAGGACATCAACATTTTAAGACGTTGACTTTATGAATGCCACTTTAAAATGTCTTGCTATTTCTTACTCCTTTCTTAACCATAAAGCCGAAAATAGCAGACCTACAAGCTCACCGGTGCTAAACAACCTGACCATAATTGTCTAATCCAAATCACAATCTGAATCTTTTGCCAATTGCAAACCTCATTCTACAAATCTTTTTTTAAACATAAAACATCCATTTCAAATCGCTCACTTTGCTTCAAAAGGTTTTTTTTTGTTTGTTTGTTTTTTCTTCTTCAGAAATGGAAATAATTTTACACATAGTTCTGTTTAAAATACGTAAAAAATGTTGCGCAATCATTTTTCTCTTGCCATTTGTTGGCAAGATACGGGTACCACCGACCTTCGACCTCCTTCGAATCACGCCCCGATTCAGATCCGGAGACGTTTTCTCCAGTCAGCTGAAATTGCTGCCTTTGGGGCTTTTGACATTTCCCACATTCTGTTTGAAGATATGAACCCCATCTAGATCCCAGGGCAAGGAATGACCTTGACTTGTCATTGAAAACCGCTGACAAAGGCCTAGAAGGGCTAAAATGGGTTTATTGGCACTATATGCTGCAGCTTCTGTTTTGCATCGAAAAGCGTATACGGCCAATGTCCTTGAGGAAACTCATTTCTCAACAAAGTCAACATCGCAGTATCTGATGATTGATTTTGGTTTTAGTCATTTCAATATTGTATTATGTCCCCATCAGTGGCCCGACTCAAACGTCAAGGTCACGAAACATTTACTCAAAGTATAAAGTATAGTCACTTACAACAGAAACTTTAGAAAGCAAATACCTTTTTATTATAGAATGCATATAGTCATTTCGGCTGAACCTCGAGGATAATACAGCTTTAGTGTGTGACTGTGTCTGTATTTTAAGCCCTGTACATCGGCTCCCATTCAAGTAAATGGAATTGGACATGCCAATCTTTTCCACAATGTCACCGACTATGTGCACGTTCTGCTGACATAAGAAAGGGCTGTATTACGACAGCACCTTCACACTATGCATTGACCAACCCTATTATGTTAATAGCTTGCTCTCCTCTTGGATATATGCATCTATAATATATGGATGGAATCCTATTCTGTCTCCCTGTAGAGTCTAGAGCGACACAGCCTCTGTCCTCTCAGGTGCCCAAAATTTAAAATGGTGTAATGCTGTGTGTGTGCGAGCGTACGTACGTATGTGCATGCGTGCGTGCGTGAATTAATTAATGAAAAGCACAGATCTCACTGTGTTCTTACTTGATTCGGTGCTTAACCCATTCTGACCATTTTGGTGTCAGCATCATGTTATGCTTTAGCTATTTAAAAATAGCAGATCTACAAGCTCATATCGCGCCACCGAGTGGCGCGATACGAGCTTGTAGGTCTGCTATTTTTGAAAAATCGAAGAGCGACTGACATTTTTAGAATCTGATCTCAGGTCAGAATGGGTTCATCAGACCAGTGTGTGTCCAGTCGGAAACCTCGTATGAATCTGATCTCAGGTCAGAATGGGTTAAACTTGTATTTCCTGTGGTTATGCACAGTGTCTATACAGCAGGGCAGATTGTCTTTTATAGTATGTCACGCTGCGAAATGTTGTGAGCTTGTAGATCTGCTATTTGTGCTGAACATTATGTACTCCAGAATGGCGACACTATAGGGTTGAAGAAACTAGCAGATCTACAAGCTCATCATAGCGCTATTTAAATCTTGAGAGTGAAAAATGAAACCAAATGGACCCGTATGGGTTCATTTGGTTTAATTTTACACTCTACATTTTAAGTCTACACAATTCTATAATGTAGAAGAATTGTTATACGACAACAAAATATTCTTTAGTTTTGGGTCTGAGAGGATAAATCTAATCCATCCATGGCTCAATTACCGAATAAATAATGGGCCTTGAAATGAAAAGGGCTGAAAACCACTGGTTTAGGTGAAAGACTGCAATCAGAGATGCACGCAAGTATTACCTCACACGGTGGAGGCATGTTTTCTCTGTGGTAAAGTAAAAGTAAGTAAGTACAAGTATCGATACTGCAATATAGAACTACTCTGCTACAAGTAAAAGTCCGGAATTCAAAATGTACAAAAGTACTCATTGAAAATAGCAGATCTAGTAACTCAAGTTTTCAAATAAAAGTCAAAAGTACAATATTTGCTTCCTAAATGTATAGCGGAGTAGAAGTAAAAGTATTTTACTCCCAAAAAAAGTAAATGTACCACCACTGGCTCTCGTGTGTGTTTAACCCCGCTGACTTTCGCATGTCAACCGCGGGCCCGCGGCACTCCCCTGCTGATTCCGTCTATAGCGCCACATGTGCATACATGCAGATCACGCTCAGATGCATAGTCACGCAGCCATGTATGCGCGCGTGAACAGATGCACAGTTGCACACAACATGATGCAATCAGATGCCAATACCAGGCTGAACCCCAGCTGCCCTACTACCTTTTTTTTTTACCGCCCTTGTTCTGGCCGACTGGCCCATCATCCTTTTGTCCAGTGGTGGAAGAAGTACAACTATTCAACTATCAATACTGCGATGTAGAACTACCATTATTCAGAATGTCCCATTTCAAGTTTTCAAATGTATAAAAATCTTTTGAAAATACCAGATCCACAAGCTCACAATGCGTCGCATTTCCACGATATGGAAATTTAGCGGATACTGATACCGATATGTTCATTTAATTTTTTATTGTGTTTTTATTACCCACTTTTGTGCTAGAGAAACAAATACATATTCAATACAAGAAATAAATGTTCAGAAATTACAGCTCGTTAGACAACATACCAACATAGCCAACGCAAGATGTATGCGTCAACAACAGATAAACACCAGCTACTGCCATCGGTTAATGGTTAAGGTTTTATTTGCCGATGCCGATATTGACCGATACCGATTATGTGGCGGCCGATACATCGGTGCATGCCTAATTGTGAGCTTTCATTTCTTAGTTTTAGTCGATGAAATCAACACTCGAGGGAGAGAGAGAGATCGAAGGGAGAGAGGAACGGAAGGAAGGCTGACGACGGAGGAGTGAGAAAATGAGCGATTGCCATTACGTGATGCCAAGGACACGAGAGGGAGAGAGTCTGCATGCGCGTGCACGTGGGAAAGCAACGGGCGACCAATCAAATGACGGGACGAGCTATGGGATCAGGTGGATGAACCGATGATTATGATAAAGCAACAATCTGTACGACCTCACCCCCCCCCCCCCTCTATCTCTCTCTCTCTCTCTCTGCCTCTATGTCTCTCTCTTTCTCTCTCTCCTGCAGCATTGCATCCCGTCCCCCTCCTTGCGTGCCCCCAGCCGCTAATTTACGACATGATGGCGCGGGCCGCTTGCCTGAGAGGCAGCCATAAATCTACCTCATCACTGTTAAACGCAAGGGCACGCCAAGGATACTGGCCTCTATACACAGACCTGGATTAGAGAGAGACAGAGAGAGAGGGAGAGGGAGAGAGAGAGAGAGAGAGAGAGAGTACAACCGACAAAGGAGAGAAAAGGAGAATCAAAGAGAGGGAGGGAAGGAAGGTAGCATATATGCATGCATGAGAGAGTGAGTGTGCGGAGAAGACTGAGGGACAGAATGAGAGAAAGATGGATGTAAGTGAGATAGGGAGAGGTAGGCGAGAAAGAAATGCACACACACACACACACACACACACACACACACACACACACACACACACACACACACACACACACACACACACACACACACACACACACACACACACACACACACACACACACACACACACACACACACACACACACACACACACACACACACACACACACACACACACACACACACACACACACACACACACACACACACACAGGGAGAGAATATAGATACATGGCCCCCAGAAGGAGAGAGGTTCAGAGAGATATAGGTACTTGTGTCAGTAAACTATAGGGAGATCAGTCCGATGACAAAGGACCAAGTGGATTATGAGTGGAGGGGGAGAGATCAGTTGGTGTGACAGTACTGTTACTGATTGTCCTCCCCTTCAGCTAAATGCCTCGGCACAAGGCCATGCACATGCAGGAGACAAACAAAGGCGAGCCAGGGGCACTACATACATACACACACACACACACACAAGGCATTATATCACAAAGCATCATTGATTATTGTGCATATATACTGCATATACTGTACACACACGTATATACACATACTGTATACACATGCATGCACGCACATGTGTACACATGGTCACACATACTGTAGTGTAGATACACAGACTTGCAAACACTGTCAACAGTCTCGCACACATGCAAGCACAGTAGCACACAATCACAATAACAGTAACACAGGCTTTTTTTTTTAAGTGGAGGCCACCCTATATATATATATACACACAGTATAGGGTTTTTTTTGGCATGGAAAATACCGGAATTAGGAACCCCTGCACTGCAAAGTATTCTGCACATTTAACAGTACAGTAATTCCACTCTTACTTACTGTGTGCCATGAATACAAGCTATAGTTATACAATGTATATATATATATGAATACAAGCTACAGTATATAGCCTACGTTTGCTACAGTATCGAGATAAGGTCTCCCATTAAAGAGAGAACATGCTTACACTGAACTCCCTCTTGTTTCCCCATGATGATACTTGGATATCTCTAGCCAACGTCTCCCTGTCTATACACTGCCCCTTAGTGCCGATATGTGTAATTATTACATTTACACACGCACGCACACGCACAAGCACACGTGTGCTTTGATTAATTGAAGAATGGTGAAAATGAAATTAAGGCCGAATCTGGCAACGCGTCAGATCGGAATTTGAGATTTAGGACGTGTGACCGACCGGGGTGTTGCAGGGGAGACACTTTCATGACGGGTCTCTATTAGTCTAGCTGGCATATAGAACGGAGGACACATGGGAAAAGGTTAACATGGAGATGGTGCTTTTGGAGATGCCACCTGACACCTGACAGCGTGACATCGCCATGAAGTGAGTACCCGTGAGAGTGCTAACCAAAAACAGTGCACGGAGTGTGCAAGTGTGTGTGTGTGTGTGTGCGGGCGTGTGCTCGCACGTGCATGCGCGCACCTCACATTACTCATGCAAATGGACCACAGGGCTGACATGCGCTGACACACCCCTTCACACACATGCACGCACGCACGCACGCACGCAGGCTGTCTTGGCGGATGGAGAGGAGGGGCTCATTTGCCACAGAGAGAGTGGGAAGTGGACTGATTGCACCATGGTGATGAATGGCTGATGGGAGGCACTGTGGGGGAGCTCACCAAACAATTAGTGCCTTGTTGATCTCTCTCTCTGGTCTTCCCCACAGTCTTCTAATCATCCATCCATCCATCCATCCACCCATCCATCCACCACCACACAGTAAAATCCCACCCGCTTCGAATGTTATCAACTGATAATCACCACTAGGTTACTTATCAATCGACCTGCTGCATGTGGGAGCCTATACTGGCTGTGAATAGGAATTACAGAAGTGAAACTGACTTAGGTGGCTGGTTAAGACTGATATGAGATTAGGGGACTTACGTGGTCGGTTAAGACTGATATGAGGTTAGGGGACTTACGTGGTCGGTTAAGACTGATATGAGGTTAGGGGACTTACGTGGTCAGCTAAGACTGATATGAGGTTATAGGGGATTTACATGGCCGGTTAAGACTGATATGAGGTTATAGGGGATTTACATGGCCGGTTAAGACTGATATGAGGTTAGGGGACTTACGTGGTCGGCTAAGACTGATATGAGGTTAGGGGACTTACGTGGTCGGCTAAGACTGATATGAGGTTAGGGGACTTACATGGTCGGCTAAGACTGATATGAGGTTAGGGGACTTACGTGGTCGGCTAAGACTGATATGAGGTTATAGGGGATTTACAGTACATGGCCGGTTAAGACTGATATGAGGTTAGGGGACTTACGTGGTCGGCTAAGACTGATATGAGGTTATAGGGGATTTACATGGCCGGTTAAGACTGATATGAGGTTAGGGGACTTACGTGGCCGGTTAAGAATGAGGTTAGGGTTAGATTTAGTCGGACAACGTGACCAACTCGGACCTAATGGCAGCCAGTAGGCTCCAGCATACATGCAGCAGCCAGTAGGCAGCCAGTAGGCTCCAGCATACATGCAGCAGGTCGATAAGATCGTCTTGATAAGTAACTTACTGCATGGTGATTATTGGTTGATTTTCATTAGTATTTTATTAGTTTAACTCTGAGCGTATATAAATGCAACCTTATTTGGTTACATCTGTATTCTCTCTGTTACACATGGATTAAATGAACACTTTACTGTTCACTGACTCTACAAGCTTCATAACAACACTGCCTATAACTCATGTGGACGCACTCATGTTTATGGCCTTCAATCTATACATTGATCCATTTTACTACTAAACAAAAGAACAGACAACACGGACATTGCAGCTCATCACGTGCAGTGGCAGAAAAAGGTACTAATTTAACCTTCATGTTAATCGATCATGGACGTCCGCTGACGGGTCGCGTGCATGTGCGTGTTTGTGCAGGCCACGTGTGTGTGTGTGTGTGTGTGTCTGTCTGTGTGTGTGTGTGTGTACATGCGCACGCGTGTGTGTGTGTATGTGTGAGAGAGAGACACCTCTCAAGTCCGGCGGCATGCTTCGCGGACCGATTGGGGGTCCGCGGACCACCTGCCTAATAATAACATTAATTTTGTGCCCATCCCTGTACATAATTTGGTGTTCATATATTCGAACTATAAGGACTAGTAATAATCAACTGGAAGGAAGGGGAATGAAAGCATCAAAATTGAACACGCGTACAATGGCTGATCACAAGATGATCAGCCAAGATGTATAGGTACCGGGAAACAAACGAGAGAGAGAGAGAGAGAGAGAGAGAGAGAGAGAGAGAGAGAGAGAGAGAGAGAGAGAGAGAGAGAGAGAGGGAGGGGAGATAGAGGGAGGGGAGATAGAGAGAGAGAGAGAGAGAGAGAGAGAGAGAGAGAGAGAGAGAGACGAGATAGAGGGAGGGGAGAGAGGGGGACAGAGAGGGAGGGACAGATCATCACTAAAGGAGGGAACTAGAGATTAATTAGAAATAAGCTATGATGAACAGATGATACTGCTTGAGAAGGTGGAGAAGGGGTGTGGCGGGAAGGTGAGACATGTGTTGTGTGTGTGTGTGTGTGTGTGCGGTGGGGGGAGGAGCAACAAAGGAGGTTAGACCTGATGGATGACCATCTGGAGGGACCAATCTTTTTACGTCATCTACACAGAATCATACACAGTTAAATCCTCAGTATCCTGGCTACCGTACTACCGTAATTGAAAAGGGGTGCAAAGAGTATGCCCGTTTATCCGTCTTCTACCAAACCACACTGTTTGCACACATCTCTCCAGGCACAAATACTAATGCATGCCATAGGAAATGCAATGCACTGCATTGCATGCATACACTACTTTGATTGCATACATATTTATATATTATTATATTATTTATATTTGAATTGAAATACTATGATGTTAATTTAACTCTGAGAGAGCACATGTGAACCACCATGCGTGCGTGCGTGCGTGCGTGCGTGCGTGCGTGCAATCATACTGTAAATGTGTATTGTCCCAAGTGCGAGTAAATGTGTTTTGGTACACTGCAAAGTCTGGATAAATGTTTACACCAAATATTCATAACCTGATAAGCAGTTTCAAAGAGAGAGGTGGTCGCGCCTTTTAATCACATAACGTTCAGTGTAAAGTACAGCACAAGATGATTTAAACACTAATCCACAGTGTGCTTTCGAAATAGCCGTAAAATATTTTACGACCTCTGCCCAGCTCATACATTCAACATTCCAGCTTCATGGTTATCTTTATTGTTCCATAGGGGAAAATGTCTAGCCAGGGTTCACATACAACTAAACACAAACGACAGCATCAACACATTAACCCATTTACTGTAGGACTGAGGCCGATTCTAAAAACGCCTTCTAAATCCTGATCTAAGTTTTCATAAAAAACTACAAATATTTATTCAGAAATGAGAAAATTTTTATGCTGCTACTGTACTGTACATATAGACACAAGAACCCCGAAAGGGGTTCCCGTCCTGAATTGGGACACAGGACACAATGGAGCAAAGTAACTTGAGTATTTCCACATTTAAATACTTTTACTTCTACTCTATACTTCTACATCCCAAATATAGAGTTCCGCACAGCTCCAGACTGGGCTGCCAAGGACCCTGATAATGTATAGGCCTATCCCTCAAAAAATATGGCGATGACTTAGCATACTGATATCATAGACTGATTGGCGGCTGGCCTACAAGTACTCTGATTACAGGTGACGTGTGTCTGTCCATGGTTTAATGCCCAAATATGGAGATTAGTACTGACATCATAGTACCGACGTCATAGTATTGTCCCCCATAATACTCAGCACTCAGCACAGCACTAGCTGGTTAGAAACACAGTGCCTGCGTTTTGGTTTATCGATGTGGGATCCAGAGGTGTCATCCAATGGCTCACTCAGTGGTTCGGGTAACTGCAACGCTGCTACCATCCCAGCGGAGAACTACAGAGTGGCCAGGCGTAGGACTCTGCAGGTCGCGGTCAGTGCCCTGCTGATAGAATGTGGCTTTGACAGCGCCGAGAAGGCAGCGGTGGAATCCCTCACTGAGATGATGCAGAGCTACATCTCCGAAATAGGCCGCTGCGCAAAAGCCTACTGCGAACACACGGCCAGATGTGTCCCCAACCTCTCGGACGCGGTCGTCACGCTCATCGAAATGGGTCTCAATATCGACACGCTATCCGTGTATGCAAAGAGATCTCAGAGGACGGTCATAACCACTCCTCTGGCGACCAACCCGCCCGTGACGCCAAAGTCCTTGGCGGTTGGACGGAAGCGCCCACATCCTCCTTACATCCCCAACCACTTCCCGGAGTTCCCTGATCCCCACACCTACATCAGAACCCCCAACTTCAGTGAGCCTGTGTCGGATTACCAAGCGATGAGAGAGAAGGCAGCGTCTCAGAGGAGAGACGTGGGACGTGCACTCGCTCGCTTCATGGCCAAAACCGGAGAAACGCAGAGCCTCTTTAAAGACGACGTCACTGCCTTCCCATTGATCGCAGCGCGACCGACCACCATTCCATATCTAAGCACCCTCCTGCCATCTGAACTGGAACCGCAGTGGTTTGGGGAGACGGAGCAGGATGAGCAGATGGGCAGCGAGAACACGACAGGAAACAACATCAGTGATGAACTAGGAGCCAACAAGGACCATTCCAGGCTTCCCGTAACGAGTACTGTTCCCTCCGCCTGGGCCAGTGACGAGAACATGATAGACAACCCATACCTCAGGCTGGCAAAGAAACCCAAAGTGAAGAGGAAGAAGTAAGTGGAGTTGAGTCATCCTGGACGACTGGAACAAAGACTTGTATCTGCCATTTGTTGGTTGTTTTGCAAAAGTTGTGTGTCAATTTACAGCATGGGTCTGCAACCCATGCTGTAAAATTAAGTGCCATGGTTTTATTTTTTTGATAGTCAGTGTGCTATGTCAACATACATTTTAATTGACACCTCATCAAAACATATTTTGATATTCCACAAATATTTTCTTTTACATTATTATAATCATCATTAGATCATTAGACTATAACCAATCAATTTGCAATAACCACCAGACTCACTCCCCAGTCAGAGTTCAGAGTTTTAACAGTAACTGTAACACTATGAAACTTTCCCATTGTAAACAAGGGACTCAATTTCCCATAACCCTTTGCACGTCGGTGTGACGGACCTTTTTGCGATGACGTCATCAAAACGCGTCTCATATCCCTTTCTGCCCGTATGACTTCAAACTGATTAAAATGTGGATTAAACAAATGAAAAAACATAACTCGGGCAACTTGCAAATCGCAGCGAAAGTGTTCCACAATTAATTAACCCGGGCAAATCGTGAATAATAGTCAAAGTGTTTTAATGAATGTAGAATTATGTGCAGGATGTAATTACAGATTTGAGGGACTTCATTTATGTGATTTTTAACCCATTCTGACCGGGCACCCATTTTGGTGTTAGCATCATGTTATGCTTTATCTATTGAAAAATAGCAGATCTACAAGCTCATATCGCGCCACCGAGTGGCGCGATACGAGCTTGTAGGTCTGCCATTTTTGAAAAATCGAACAACGACTGATATTTTTAGAATCTGATCTCGGGTCAGAATGGGTTCATCAGACCAGTGTGTGTCCAGTGGAAAACCTCGTATGAATCTGATCTCAGGTCAGAATGGGTTAAATAGTATATTTTAAATCAAAAATCCTGTCTCTCAGACTTATGCCAGTGATCACCCTCCTTTGTGCCAATGTTGGCACCGGTGGCAAAGGTTGCCTACCCCTGCTCTACAGTATGTCCATCCATGCACAGATGGAACCGAATCGAGCACAAAGAACCCATACAAATAATTGACTTTCATTGTTCAGATTCAGGGAGAAGAAAAAAGGTTCTGTAGAATATGAATGATACCATATCATATTCAAGGTGTTTTAATAAGCCTAATGGGTAAAAACATGAATAGAAATCAGTCTAGACACTTAAAGAGTGAAAGAGAAAGGGCAAACCCCTAATGGGTCATTTCTATGTCAGGTAGTTAATTCAGTGCAATTCACCACACTTACCATGAAAGGTCTGCAAAAGATACAAGGAATAAAATTTCATTCCACTGACAAAGTGGAAACAGAGAGATGAGAGAAAAAATAATGCAATAGCATTTTGATCACCTCTGTCAAGGCAATACTCAAATTACTTCTGTTTTTCACTCACTTTCACATTTCCTCTGGCTTTTGCTACTATTCTATTGAATCAGTCTATGTCACAGAAGCTTAACTTAATTTCATCAAATCAGAGGGAAAGTCAAACTTGCGCGTGCGCGCACACACACACACACACACACACACACACACACACACACACACACACACACACACACACACACACACACACACACACACACACACACACACACACACACACACACACACACACACACACACACACACACACACACACACACACACACACACACACACACACACACACACACACACACACACACACACACACACAACTATACTTGAAATGTTATAATCCAACGTGTGTGCTTGTAATTCTGCAATTTTTTGTTGTGTGATACTGGCGAGCGAATAGGGTATAAAGCAGGCATAACTCCAATCCCCTAAAGCTCACCTCTAAATACCTAAACCCAACCCCAACCAGAACCCTTGCCTAATTGTAAGCCCAACAATCTAACAATATTTTTTTCCAACGACAGAAACAATTTCTCTGGTGACGGCCAGATGAATTATCAATATCACATGTTATTTCTCAAATTCCACTACCATTGTGGTGACCGCACGCACGCACGCACACACACACACACACACACACACACACACACACACAGACACACAGACACACACACACACACACAGACACACCACTCCCTCCCATCCTTCCTTCCCCATCCATCTTCCTACAGTCTGACAGATACTCCTCAATCACTCACTCCCCAGATGAGAACTATTGGATGTGTCTGTCTGTCTGTCCGTAAATAAAATAATTATCTTACAGTGTAGCTCTAGAGAGGAACGTGATATTAGATTAAAACACCACACAAGGTCACAGGGTCATAATGTGACCCTGGTGGTAAAATAAAGGTTACATACAAAACCCATAGGACTGCACACAACAAAGGCTGGCTTCTTAACCACATGAACTCCAGCGTCCCCATACTGGCCATTAGGCCTGTCAAAAAAAATCGATTCGAGTTAGAATCGCGATTCTAATGCCGTCCGATTCAGAATCGATTCTCATTTTCCAAAAATCGATTCTTTTTTTTTTTCTTGCACAAATGTACCTGTGCATGCAATGCATTATGGCCTGGGTTTCTGCATAGTGCATTTACTACCAGCTAAGCTAAGCCTGCCAATTGTATTTATTTTACACCTGTTTTAATAATAATGTATTGTTCTGGTATTGAGTGAGAAGAGATTTTGTAACTTTTGTACTGGTTCAAATTTGTGCAAGCTAAATAAATGAGACATGTTCTTACTCTTGGATTTAACCTTTGTGTGTTTAAATCATTCAGTTGATAAAACCTTTACAATTATACAAGCAATTATACAAACTAAATGTACTCGAATCGGAATCGAATCGAATCGTGGGACACCTAAAGATTCGCAGCCCTACTGGCCATGTCATACTAGGTGAACAACAATGCCCATCTACAGATTGTCTATTTTTGGTGGTGTAGGGGGGAGTGGGCCAAGTATAGACCTCCCTCGGGGACCCCAGGCCATGAAGAATATATATACCCCATTAAGACCTGAGACCAGATTATACAAAAGTCTTCTGTTTCTATGTCAGTGTTGCTCAAACTATTTCATGTTAAGGACCCCCAGAATTATCTGAATTTGGCCGCAGACCCCCCCATCTGAAAATATTATCCCCCCCCCCCCCAAGAAGCAAACAATTGAGTTAAAAACATTCGCTGTGAAAGTATACTGTATATATTCAAAAGATTTGCGCCACATCTTCACGATCTTTCAACAGCTAAAGTTTAAAATAATGGTTAAAGTGGTTAAAAGCTATAAGGCGACACAAGGTCTTAATGACTTAACCCATTTTGGGGCGGGAACCCCTTTTGGTGTTTTAAACATTATGTTATAATTTAGCTACTGAAAAATAGCAGATCTACAAGCTCATAGCGCGCCACCGAGTGGCGCGCTACGAGCTTGTAGGTCTGCTATTTTTGAAAAATCAGAAAAACTGGAGGATTTAGATTTTTTTTTTTTTACATTTCGAGGTCAGGCCTAAATGACTTAAAGTGGTTAAGCCTCTCTATCCTCTCTTTTCCTTGGGAAACGGTGCCATTGTCTGCGGCTCCGGTGACAAAGGGTTGGCTTCATTCCCCTTCCTCGCACATCCCCCTTTCATCAGATATAGATATACAACCGCTGTTATCATGAGGCACACACGGTGGACGGTGGTGTTGGTTTTACTAGAGCGCAGACGGATGCAACCACACACACACAGATAACCACACACGAGTGAACACACAGACAGCTAAAGTGAGCGCGCTCATGCATACACACACACAAACACACACACACACACACGGCTATTTCAAATAAATGTCTGGGATAGTATCTCAAACAAACAGTGAGCTGTTTTGTCTTTGGCTGCTCTGAAGTTTACAGGGGGGGAAGTTTCTCGTGGGAAAACGACGTATTGTTAGAAACGTCTGGATGCAGGGATTTATCCGCGAGGGTATTAAACTTCATGCTGCATGCACCTGGTGGGCACAGAACCATTTTTTTACAGCTCGTCAGATATTAAAATGCTGAGTTTGAGGTTGTTAAAAAGGAAGCAAAGTGAGAGTGAGGTTTATGCTCTGTGAAGCGGCCAGCCAGGTGTCTGCCGCCATTATATACTGGATCCACTCACGAACCAGTGGTGTCAACTAAGTACTAAAGTGCTGTACAATTTGGAAGTATATACAATTTTCAATAGTTTTACTTCTACCCCAGTACATCTCAGAGGGAAATATTGTACTTTTACTCCACTACAATTATATGAAAACGTTTGTTATACTGTAGATACTTTGTAGAAACAAAGAGAACGGTTGAATGAGCTCTATAGCCATGATGGTGTGTGTGTGTGTGTGTGTGTGTGTGTGTGTGTGTGTGTGTGTGTGTGTGTGTGTGTGTGTGTGTGTGCGCTCAGCGTGTGCACTGGCAGGGTGCTGACAGTGACAGAGAAGCGGGATGCTGGGTAATGGAGTTTATAGAGGTGGAGAGTGCATCACATTGACAGATGCTGGTCCCCTTGGACACCGTGGGGGAGGAAGAACTCATTCACTCTCATTGCCACCTTGTGGAGGGCCACACACACAGACACGGTGACGTGCGCACACAGACACAGACACAGACACAGACACAGACACAGACAGACAGACAGACAGACAGAAAATCACTCACTCGTGGTCATATTATTATATATTATGTCTAGGGACTGTCTGGGACCCACACACAAATGCACTGACGCACAGATGCACACAACTATTAAGCATGTGTGTGTGCGTGCGCACGCACGCACACACACACACACATCCGCACGTGCGCACGGTGCCAGATCCCCTAGGAACAGGTATGCATTACAGTGACAAGAGCTCATTGAAGTTGCCCTCGGGGAGACAATGGACAAACATTACCAGTGAAATGACATGGAGAGAGGCATGGGGAACGGACGGAGAGATGGATTGAAAGAGATATGCTGAGCAGAGGGAGAGAAGATGGAGTGGGGGAAGAGGAGGGAGAGAGAGAGAGAGAGAGTTAGTGAACAACATATCTAAAATGGTAAATGGTAAATGGTGCATTTATATAGCGCCTTTATCCAAGGCGCTTTACAGAGATTGTGCATTACATTCACCCATTCACACACACATTCATACACCGATGGCAGCGGAAACCATGCAAGGCACCAACTAGCACATCGGGAGCAATTAGGGGTTCAGTGTCTTGCTCAAGGACACTTCGACAGTAACTCTGGGGGAGCCCGGGTTCGAACTGGCAACCTTACGGTTACCATCCAGGCACTCTACCCCTGAGCCACCGCCGCCCCTATCTAACAACATATAATGCTAAAACATTGTATTTCTTGTTTATTTATTTACAGAAACTTAGGTCAGGATTTAGAAAGGCATTTTTAGAATCGACCTCAGGTGAAATACAGGGTATGCATGCCATAAAGTGAGTCATTTAACATTGTGTAATGCAATCAGCCTTTTCTGTTTGGATGTATGGGCTGTCAAGGCCAGAAAGCAGTTTTTTGCTACTCAGTAGGCGTTCCCGTTCCTTATATGATGGGTAATGATGATGATGTCACATGCATACCCTCTATAGCATCCACAAGCATTTTGCGTGCGTTGCGAGCTTGTAGATCTGCTTTTTCACTAGTTTTTGTCCCGGGAACCTCTGATCTAAAAGGACTGCATTTAAAGCACTTTACTTTAAAGCACTTTAGAAATATCTTGGAACCAATCAGGTCGCTGATAAAGTTTCACTGTTGGACACCTTCACGAGCCTAAACTGCTCTTCGGGATCAGTTGGGTTCAGTCAAGTGTCTTCAACACACAGCTAGGATAATCCAGCGTACGAATTGGCAAAACTTCCATTTCCAAGACGGCCGCTGTACCTCCTGAGCCATGCACTGCAGCCCTGTTCCTATCCCACACACATCTATCGCACAATACAAACACTCACAATTGCTGTAATCTCCCCGAGACAGTCTCTCCTTTTGACTACAACATAAAATGAGTTATCTAAAGAGTACAGATTCTGAGTGATGTAACTTTTTTTTTATATCAGGGGGTGGCGTGTTATTATATTCTGCCATTATTGAAGCACTTTTTACGCTTTTTCATTTCAGTTCCCCTTCTGTTTTCCTTAAAGAGCAATATCACTAAATTAATCTTACACAACCCTCTCTTATCTGGGCTTTTGGGCTTCATGGGAGCTCTTATCCAATTATAAAGCCATTCAGACAGCACAGCCGGGAACACCACTGCACACATGACAGGAACACACTGCTGTCTGTCTGTCTGTCTGTCTGTCAGGACCAGTAGTACACCAGAGTGTTTTATTTTTAGCCGCACCCAAATAAAGGTATACCTACAAAAAAAGCTAAATAAACACATCACTAAGATATATTGACAATATGAATCTTGCCCAAATATTAAGCCATTTTATGCGGGAACCCCTTTTGGTGTTAGCATTATGCTATGCTTTAGCTATTGAACAATAGCAGATCTACAAGCTCATAGCGCGCCACTGAATGGTGCGCTACGAGCTTGTAGGTCTGCTATTTTTGAAAAATCGACATAGAAACATATCTTTTTCAGAAAACTGTCAGGATGTAGAAGACATTCTTTTAATCTGATCTCAGGTAAAAATGGGTTAAATGAGGATGTATCTGAGATTATGAATAGGCAAAATGTGAATCATATTCAGAACGTTTGCATAGTATTTTCGTTTGGCTCGTATCAGTCCAGTAGGTTGCCAGATTAGCCACAGTCAGAGTCGGTCTGCTTACTATAAATAGACTGAATTATAGTTGTTCCGTTAAAATCATGGGCATAATGTGATTGAGGTTTGTATGATCATGACACAGTTTTCCCCTGCCGTGTCTGGCATAGCTGAACTACCAAGAAGCTCATGGTTTTGTTTTCTCATACATTTCCTATTAACGATCTCTGGCTTCTCGTTCTCCAACTCACTGCATTTTATCTCTTTCTTTTTTTAAATAGAAAGAAAGGCATGTATTTTAGGGAGTTCTACAAAAACCCCACCCCTCCCCTCCGAGCCCACCCATGCAGCTCCACAACTCCTACAAAAACACCACACCTCCGCTCCGAGCCCACCCATGCAGCTCCACAACTCCAAACAAGCAGTACATTCATGCCTCAATTACCTATGCCTCGCTGGCTCGCTCTTCCCTATCCATGTTTTATTAAACACACACTGAGGACATTATCCACTGTATGCTCTCTCTCTCACACTGTACACACTAGGGATGTCCCGATCCCGTTTTTATTTTCTTCTCCCGATCCCGATCATTTGATTTTGAGTAACGACTTTTTTCCAAATCCGATATTTATATTTTTATATAGAACACTTACTGTATATGCCATATCACAATAGTACAATATACGAAGTCATAGATAATATCCAGTCAAATACTCATGATGTGGATATACTGTAATATTGATACTAGGGATGTCCCGATCACTTTTTGTTTTGCTCCCGATACAATTCATTGTAAAAATGACGTCATTGGCCCGATTTCCGATCACAATAATGGGATCAGGACGACCCTAGTACACACAGTTGGTGGTAAGAGATGGTGACAGAGTGGGGGGCGAGGGAGGGAGCACACCATCAGAGAGAGAGAGAGAGAGAGAGAGAGAGACACATGGAGGAGTGTCCTTCCTCTGATGATCCTTCAGTTTTATGGATGTCTGCTCTCTCTCAGGCCAGAGTGATGACACCACAACAGAGTCATCTGTCCCTCGATCCCTACACCTCCCGCACAGCTCTTATCTTTCTCCATCCAGAGGGCTGTATTTTGCGTGTCTTAAGTACCAGGTCTTATTACTTAACTTAAGACCTGGAGGCGTGATCAATGCCATTTGGCTATTCTGAGTGGCCAAAGAGCATTGACCTCGCCTCCAGGTATTAAGTTAAAGGACCACTTCACCACTTTTCAACCAATCTTCATATAATAGGTCCTCACTAAGAATCATGAAAAAAAATTGTGCAATTTTTTTCTACTCGGTCTGTGTCTCATAGGAGGGCTGTGGGCAGTTCAGAAACCGTCTTCCAGTGACATCATCGATGGGGAATACAAGCTAATAGAAACTGCAGGCTTTCTAGTCCTGAAAAGTTGCAATGCGAAAATGGAAGCCATCGTTCTCACGATAAAAAATCTTGTTTAAAAAATAATTTGCCTAATGATGTCACTGGAAGACGGTTTCTAAACTGCCCACAGCCCTCCTATGAGACACAGACTGAGTAGAATACATTTGTGCCATTTTGATTTTTAGTGAGGACCTATTATATGAAGATAGGTTGAAAAGTGGTGAAGTGGTCCTTTAAGTAATAAGACCTGGTACTTAAGACACGCTAAATACAATATCCACTCGTCTTCCTCCCTCCCTAATTCTTAAGAGTGTAACTCCCAACCCGGTCCCTGTCCGCCCTCTCCTATTGTTCTACCGACAATAACCCAGAGATACCTACAGTGTAATGTCTCTTTTTTTCCCTTCCAAACATCCCTCCAAGTCATTCTATCTACGTAGGCCCGGGGTGTCCAAAAGGTAAAACACGATCAATCAATTAAATATATATATAGAAAACAATTTTTAGCATCTGCCACTTGAATTAAAGGTGACTCACTGACTTGATTGATTGACATCAAAAAGGGCCTCACTGTGCAAAAAGCATGGAATACGAATGTGTATATTACAGGAAACTCCCGTTTAAACTTTCCAACAAACTCAGGTAAACTCCCGATGGCTCAAATCGGCCCGAATCCACAATGCAATATTTTGTTTTCAAGAGTGGTGCTGTGCACAAACATCGGTAGCATTATAAATTAAATACAAAAACCCTACCTATTCCATTTCTCCCCCTCTAGTTCCCTTTATGCAATGCCAGCGCCGCTATTCTAAAGCACCCTCAGTTACATATTTAAACTATTTTCAGCAATGAATGGTGAATATTTGTTGAGCTGGTTTTTAAAGTAGTTCTCAAGTCAAAAAAGGGTGGGCACCCCTGACATAGACAGTCAGGCATTCTCAACACTTTCAAAATGTGTCACTAAAAAATGTATTCAATGAATGCACATAATAGTGCATTCATTGAATTAACACATTATAGTATTATATAGTATAACCCATTCTGACCGGGCACCCATTTTGGTGTCAGCATCATGTTATGCTTTAGCTATTGAAAAATAGCAGATCTACAAGCTCATATCGCGCCACTCGGTGGCGCGATATGAGCTTGTAGGTCTGCTATTTTTGAAAAATCGAAGAACGACTGACATTTTTTAGAATCTGATCTCAGGTCAGAATGGGTTCATCAGACCAGTGTGTGTCCGGCGGAAACCTCGTATGAATCTGATCTCAGGTCAGAATGGGATAATTGACAAGATACCGTGACTGCCGGGATTGTTTAATTACCTTTGGAGCATAGGCCGAAGTATTTGCACCTTTGATCCATGAAAATCCGCTTGAAAATAGTCCCATGATTTGTCGCACACACACACACACACACACACACACACACACACACACACACACACACACACACACACACACACACACACACACACACACACACACACACACACACACACACACACACACACACACACACACACACACACACACACACACACACACACACACACACACACACACACACACACGTATAGAAACCAATCAAATAAAGGGGCAGACAAGTTAGACTGATGTGGTATACCTGCAGCCCTATAGCACAGACATAAAACATAAAGAATAGGAAAATGCACACATAGATCACCCACACACACACACAGCACACAAACATGCGTGCACAGTCGAAGACACACATCAAACAAAAACGTGCGCACTCCGCGCACACACAGAGGCACGAAAAATGAGCCCACCATAATGTGGTTTTGTCTCGATTAAAACGGTGGGAATTGGATCTGAGGTAAAAGGCCATGTCATGGGAGAACAAATGGAGCACCGTCGACCCACAGAGGAAGATGAACGACTGTCTGGGAGATGGAGAGATGAGCTGAGAGGGAGGGGGGATTGGTAATGGAGAGAGAGAGAGAGACAGATATAGGAAGAAAGAAAAGAGAGACAGAGAGAGAGACAGAGAGAGAGAGAGAGAGAGAGAGAGAGAGAGAGGGGAGAGAGAGGAGGAAAATGCAGGGAGATCAAGATGGAAAGGGAGATATATATACTGAGTGATATTTATCGAACTTTGGTTCTAACATTTTAATTTCAAGGACTTATCTGATGACACCACACACACACACACACACACATATCACACATGCATACAAGTGCAATTTACAATCTGCTATAAACCAAAGTGAAAACACAGTATCGGGCATAAGCCTACTGAATATCTTGTATTTTATCTGATGTTATATCTCATGTTTATATGACATGTGTAGTTGTGTACATGCTATGGGCTGACCTCTGGTGCACGCACAGCAAACATATATATGCGTGTGCTGTATTGCTAGAAGAACCTTAGCAGACACCTTCCATAACGTGGGTGACAGACCAGTACAACTCAGAACAAATAGTCCCAAACCCCACACCTATCATGCAACTGTATGACAACCTGCTGCAACTGTATTAATCACATATGTCAAGATTACAGACCTGCAAAATGATGTGTCAAGAAGATGACACATAATTTAGCAGTGAATTGAATACAAATCATTCTATAAATGACTGCTATATTATCTCCAGTATTTCAGTTGTTTCTTATGCACTGCAAAACCCTTGGTGTTATTTCAACGCCCATGGGCCCATAATGTTATCACATTCTTGGCAAAAACGCGATTTCTCGTTTTCATTGAAAAAACCCTCCTTTGCCAAAACGAGAAATCTTGTGTTTTATTAATTTAATTTAATAATTAATTGTTATGACTCCAGTGTGGTGTGACCCAAAAGCACATCAAGGAATTAAATTAAATTAAATTACTAAATTAATACTGGTTTTGAGGAATATGTCTAATAAGTGCCTTTAAAGGTATACTGTATTCAGTGATTTCACTTAATTCAAATATCACTTATTTTTTTTGTTTTGTTGTGATAATCCTCTCTACTATAGAGTGTGCTGACCATATAAGGAGTTCCTCCCTGTCCCCAGTTAACCCCTGGGGGTCAAAAAACCTTAGGTTTCATTTTTGACTCTATCCTGATTGGACGAAAGGCTTTTTTGGTTTTTTGAGTGAAATCACTGAATATACCTTTAACTACAGCACATCAAGACAACAAAAAGTGTACAGTAACACTTACTGTATACTGCCCAGCATCAGTTGGAACCTGCAAAAAATATTTGTTGCTTCAGAGCCCTTTTGGTAACTTTATAAACTATTTTCTGTATACAAGACAATACACTCTGAGTTTTTGAGAGGAAGAATGAAGTGCTCTGTGATAGATCTGTTGTTAAAAGGTCAATGCAAAGTAAAAGCTGGTCCGATTGTTTGCATTGATGTTCTCAAGAAGGACATTTGGCCAGAATACTCAAAAGAGACTTGTTGATAATGACGCTCATGATAAAATACCCTGCTGAAAGGCCACACTGACAATGACAAAGATTCCTCAAAACAAAACCTTTAGCTTTTCAGCCCAGGATTCACCACAAAAAGTCGAAGTGGAGAGGGGTGGATAACCGCAAAGGTTAAGGGCCGATTCATACTCCTATTTTAGAGCCGAATAAAAGTCGGTTCGGCTCTGTAGAGCCTACAATGTGACGTCATTTGAGGTTCGGGGCGACGGGTACCGTCCTAAAGTCGGCTCTTCGGTGCTACTGAAAATTTCTGACATCTGCCCCCTCTCAATTGTGGGAGAAATGGTGACGGCCAATCAGATTCATCTGGAACCAGGCTATAACCAACCAGGGCCCAGTATTCAAATATTGGGCGGGGCATTGCGGGAAAAAATCGAACACTGAGAGGGACGGGACTAATATCCACGCAGTGATATTAGTATCACTACGTGAGGATTGGCGGCTTGCCGCCAATGACCACAACAAATAAAAGACTGGGCCATTGTAGGGAGTTGTGGTTGTTGTGGCAGATGGAAACGTAGACTCTCCCTCTCTCTGTCCATCTCCCACTGTAATCTCCCCCTCTGTTTCTATCACTTCTTGCTCCATGTTTTTAAATCTCACTCTCTCTCTCTATCTCTCATAAGTGCTTAAATTGCAGGCTTGCATAGAGGGAGGAAATAGAGGGAGGAAATGACCTTAGTCATCCCACTTATGAATATTGTTTCATTTGAATGGAGTCCACATGCAGTAAGATGGACATTGTCATTTTTGACTAAAACACTAAAGTGTCACTTGTTGGTACATGGTTGATGCATCATGCATACACATTACACACAAACATACGCATACAGAAACATACACAACATGTATGTACTGTAGTAGTGTACACAGCCAGGAGAAAAAAACATGGGCACACAGATACCCAGACATGTGCAGAAAAAAAACACACATTTCCCAGTCAGAGGCCGCCACTCTGAACGGCCAATCTCACATGGGAAGTGACAAGTGAGAAACGGGAGACAAGGGAGATGAAAAAAGTGGGAGAATGCCTGGTGTAGTGCCAAGAGAAATTGAAAGAGGTTTGTGACAGGTGAAGAGGTAAAGAGAAACAGACTCATTGAAGGTGTACGATCCCTGAATCAGAACAGAGAACCCACAAGCACGACACAAGCGATCGGTATCCAGGCAAGGCGAACCAGGAGTTCAATCAGTGAAGGCAAACTTAACTGGCAGGCATCAGGCAGAGAACCAAGGTCCAGATAATCAGGCAGGGGTTCATACAGGACAGGTAGGGTCAGTAATTAACAAAGTGGAGATATACTGACCAGTGAGGGAATGAGGTGCCGGTGTGGAAATCCAGATGAAGGGACCAGTGGGACCACCACCAAGTAACCACGAAAGCAAATGAGTAGACGGAATTAATTAATGAGTTAATCAATCAGTGAATCCAGGAAGATTTGTAAATGGAGGGGGATAATAGGGGAGTCTCTCACCGGTGAGCCTATACCAAACTATTGATGTTGGAACCTGATGGAGAAACACTCAGGGTTCATCCTGACGTATTGTCTTTTTCAGCAGGCACAGTTAGACACGATAGCTTCAAGCTATAGTCGCTTTCTATATCCTGTTCCACTGAGTGAGATAAGTAAAAGAAAGCACTGGGATACCAGCTTAGAGCTAAACCCCTGACCCCTCCTTCCCGCCACTCCTTTTCTCTCTTCCCTCTGACTAATGCCTTTCATTTACTTTGATGGCTTCCATGCACTTCTGCAAAGTCTCCGATCACATTTTGCCTTTTCGCACTGCCCAGTGTCCCTTACATCTCTCTTCAATGGCTTTTACTGACATTTTGATGTGATTTTTGTTGAATTGTTACGGCAATAAGTGACGTTTTCTGCTGACCGGCATTTTAATGACGCCGATGTGTGCATGCGCACAGAACAGCTAGTAGTAGTGTATGAGGGTTTTAGAAACAGTTAAACCTGTCGTTATGCAAAGTAGCCATTTGATTTGGGTACTTGACACTTCGTGAATCTAGTGGGGCACGCTCGCACCGCCAGTAAACCTGCAAATAAGCCCTGGATTTGGGTAGGCTACTTGGTGCGTCTTCTCTTGAATCTAGAGGTACGCGTTCTAGCGTGCACACAAGTTCACCATACCGTGTCGTATTCACGTCAATTTCCGTTGTGTACCACGCCGTGGTACCCCGTGCAACGAGACACCACTGCTGCTAAAGTTACTCAACATGACAAACTTTGGCTGCAAGACGCAGCAAACTGCAGAGGGCTTGGTAAAATTGGGGTCATACCTATGTTCCCTCAGCCCTATGTTCCCTCAGCCCCGAGGTGCGCTGCGGGTCGGGAGAGGGTTGCGGTTAGGTTTAGGTGTCTGCCCCGGGGGTGCGCTGCGGGTCGGGAGAGGGTTGCGGTTAGGTTTAGGTGTCTGCCCCGGGGGAGGTTAGGGTTAGGGTGAGGGAGGAGGTAGGTTGTCGTAGGCTGAGGGAACATAGAGCTGAGGGAACATAGGTACGGTCCCGTAAAATTCACAGCTGAGGAGACACTGGAGTTTTTCCGAATGCAAAAGGAAGAAAATACAGAGCAGAAAACACAGTGACCCACGTCAGTCCACAGGATGGTTCACAGAGTAGGCCTAACCCCAGATTTCCGAACAGTTTCCACCTGACTGTCATCAGACTACTGAAAAAGCACAGAGCCTGCCTGTCGCCAGGCTGTCCAGACGACACAAGCCTCAGCACAGGATTATGTGTCTGTGTATATAGGACTGCAGGTTGCTGCTGCTGCTGCTGCAGCACTGTCACTTACGTATGGATACTCTGTCATGGTTGGTATTATGGGCTTCATTTTCATCACCGCTAAACCCCTTATCCCTACTATTTTGAAAATATTTTTTGAATAGTTCAACTAGCCAATCTACATTGGCACGTTGTGAGCATGTAGACTAGCCATTTTAACTATTCAGTTTTTTGCAAAATAGTAAAAAGAAAAAGGGCAAAGAAGTTTAGGGATAAGGGGTTGAGCGGTGATGAAAATGGAGCTATTAATCTAATCTAATCTGAATCTAATCGATTTAAGAGCCTACAGGTAATTTGATTGATATTGTCCTTAAAAATCTTATACATCTGTTGCGTCTGCTGCTATTCTTAACCTTATGTATATAGGCATGTCACACTGCCCATATTGATAACTGACTTGTTTTTCTGTTTCTTTCTTTCTCAATCGCTTTCCACCTTACTTGAAATTGCAATGATGGAGCTTGTACAACAGAGATTTTCACCCACTTTTTTGCAGCTGTAAACCGGTGATTGTCGAGTTATCTGCATAATGGCGAGTCCAGCTGTGTTATCAGTCAACCCCATCTCTATTTGATAATATAATGGATTTTTTCATAAAAGAGTAGGCCTAGCTGTAATCTATTCTAGTTTCTGAAATAAAATAAAAAACACACAAATTAGATTGCATTGATTTGAATCAAAATTGATTTAAATGGCCCATTATGATCCCAATTTGATGGATTCTGGAGGCATCGTAATAAAAAAATAAATGGAATCTAATCAGGTGATGTTGTTCATTAATCTAATTCATTATGCAGACGGCCTGCTGAGATTTTAAGCAGGTAATGGGTCCTCCGTTCATAATGGAATATATTTTAACAGCTCCCGCCTGCAGAGCAGTACATGCTGGAGAAGTGATCCTCATCATCAACACATGCATGTCCTGTTGGACATGCACCGCGTTGGAAAATGTAATCCGTTAGTGATTAATGGCTACCTGCCAACAAATTGTAATCAATAACAAGTAATCTAGTGGAATACATACATCAGAACATTGACACATACACTGATTACATTTAGTCACTTTTGGATTCAGTTCACCCCTCAAAATTAAATGAAATTTAAATGTCACTCGCCAGAAGTAACACATTTACGACTGAGAAAACAGTAGTTTAATCAAACCTAAAAGGCTGAATATTTGATTGAACCACTGTAATGTTTCTTGTTGTATAAAATGACACTGTAAATTATCGGTCTACAAAAAATGCACCTTCAAATATAGCTTTGGAAGGTTTTACATTCGTGTTTGTGCAATCTGAACGTGTGCGATGTTGTGTTGGAAATAAATGACAGCTCAGTAATCTTTTACTGTCAACCCTGCTATAGCATGGCAAAAATACGTTCCTCATCGCTAATGTCTATGATAGAATACAAGGAAGGAGAACCATTTTATAATGGCCCTTTTATAATAATAAAAAAGTATCTGTAATTCATCTGGTCACAATGGTTTTTCTTTTTCCTTTTTTTTAATATATTTTTTGTTCCCCAGCGGTTTTCGTGAGCAACCTCAAGTAATAATAATACAATGGTTGCTCACTCAGTGCAATTCATTACTCCCTATAGCCCTGCTGGGGACGCCACGCCGCTGACACAAACGGTGTAGAAGAACATTAGCCCATTCTGACCTGAGATCAGATTCATAACGAGGTTTCCACTGGACACACACTGGTCTGATCAACCCATTCTGACCTGAGATCAGATTCTAAAAATGTCAGTCGCTCTTCGATTTTTCAAAAATAGCAGACCTACAAGCTCGTATCGCGCCACTCGGTGGCGCGATATGAGCTTGTAGATCTGCTATTTTTCAATAGCTAAAGCATAACATGATGCCGACACCAAAATGGGTGCCCGGTCAGAATGGGTTAGGGAGGCAAAGAGGGACGCATGACGGGGGATCATTGCAGTGTGTTTTGATGTTAACATCGGTGAACAATGGAGCGTGATTCTCCCGGAGGCCTTCTTGTGGTGAAAGACACTATAGGAACACGTTCCAGTATGACAGCAGATGCTCTCCAGAGGAACATGGGAAGATGACAAATACGGTCGTTCAGGCTTCTAAGCATGTAGGGAGGGGGGGGGGGGGACTTTAAAGCCGCAATCAATACATTTGTGCGTGTCACTAAAACATTATTTTGACAAACCTGTATGGTAGCATAATGTTGTTAATTAATGACATGTTATTTTTTTCAACCAGTGTTCAGCCGGTTTCTTGTTTGCATGTGAATATTATCATTTTTGAGAGAGGACTTGGGGTGTCCTGTTTGGTCCAGGGAAAAAATACTAGTTGACGCATTGTGTGGCTGTATACAACAAAAATATAGTGCTTCTTGCCAAATGATATCCCTGCTCGTATAGTAATAAAATGCTTTGAAAACTAGATGTTTTTGTCCAACTCATGAATGTAGCCTGTGATAGTGTGATTAGTGAGTAACAAGGAAGGGGGAAAAACTAATTTTAACGCACAGAATGGTGCATGAACCCCCACCACTATTCAGTCAGGTCAGTCTATGATGGACCCACCCAGGGGCGTAACTACCGTGACGCAGACACGGGGGGTGGTCTGTCGGGGGCACCTGCTGACCAGCCTGCGTCAGGGCCCACTGACATCTAGTTACGTCGCTGGACCCACCCGACAATAATGGTGGTCCCCAGGTTGCCCTTAGTCAGGATGATGGTCCCTGCCTGGCCCCTGAGTCAAAATCAGTTGAAAACCCCTGTGTTAATATGCCTAACACAACTGTCATGGTTCTATTAGGTTTCCCCGCTCTCCTATTGAGACATTTTAATCCTGTGGTGGGTGGGACCACTACTGGTTGCCAATGGTACTGCCTGAACCTCAAAATGCAATATTTCCACTGAGCAAGCAGGCGTATATTTGTCACTCACGTGGGAGCCCGCAGGAAACCTGGTTGAATCCCGGGTACTGTGTAGGCCGGCCTACACAGTAACTGATCCCTGTTTTATGCTTGTCATAAACATTCTCCAAACTCTTTCAGAAGATTAGCAGAACCACAATCTCACTGTGAGCTTACATAGATCAGCTCTCATTGCCATTTGTCTGTAGTGGTTAAGTGAGCAATGTGATTGCGTGCGTGCGTGCGTGCGTGCAGTAGATCATGTGTGGGACAGGTGTCAGCAATAAACAAGAGCCTGTTCTGACGGACAAATCCTCATATACGCATGCATGCACACATACTGTACATGCACGCATGCATACAAAACACTCTCGCCTCGTACAAAGCTCAGAGTGATGCGTGTTCACTAAAGAGGACACACTGACTCAATAGCTGAAAACAAGCATTCACACATTTGGCCAAACACCAACTATTTATATTTATTAGCCTGCATATGCACACGTCACCTACTCAACCCAAATGTATTGCCACATTACAGGTTTACACGTGTAAAAAAAAGTGTGTTAAGTGTGTTAAATCATACAAGTTCCATCAATGCCATTTCAATAAAAGTGCAATGAGATAAAGATGGAAACAGAGGTCGGATATCAATATGTGCAGAGTAAAATCAGGTGCATAGTTAAAAAATAGCTATGTGAGATAAGGTATGTGGGATAAGGTAAAAAAGAATCATCAACAGATGTAATGGCCAGCCAGGGGGCCTGATGGAGGGGAAAGGAACTGGTTGGAATAATGTGTTCCTATACCACACTACGTCTAACCCGGGGAAACTCCCGACTGTCGTGTGATAAGAAGCGGCTTGGACGCTCATGCATTGAAGGAAGCATGAGGTCAGTCCGTTGCTCAGGGGTAGAGTGCCTGGATGGTAACCGTAAGGTTGCCAGTTCGAACCCGGGCTCCCCCAGAGTTACTGTCGAAGACACTGAACCCCTAATTGCTCCCGATGTGCTAGTTGGTGCCTTGCATGGTTTCCGCTGCCATCGGTGTATGAATGTGTGTGAATGGGTGAATGTAATGCACAATCTCTGTAAAGCGCCTTGGATAAAGGCGCTATATAAATGCACCATTTACCATTTACCATTTTGGCGGAGGGAGTGTAGCGCCCAAGATTACATTAGATAATTGACACTGGGTAGAAAAATGGTTTACGAAAATGTGGCATAAAAGCATAATTAAAAAAATAAACAGATGTAATGAGATATACAGGTATCAACTCCTTTATCTTGCTGAAATTGTGAACTCATTATCATCTGTCACCATTCTGTTCGCATCCTCGTTTAATTCTGGGCTTTCTCTCTTTTTTGCGTGTGAATTTCCAGTTTTAAACAGTTTTAAATACATAAAGTTATTATTATTAATATGGAATAGCTTACACACAAGAAAACGAACAAAATTACTTAACCCATTTTGACCTGAGATCAGATTCTAAAAATGTCTTCTACATACTGACAGTTTTGACGTTCTTCGATTAAAAAAAATATAGCAGACCTACAAGCTCGTAGCGCGCCACTCGGTGGCGTGCTATGAGCTTGTAGATCTGCTATTTTTCAATAGCTAAAGCATAACATAATGCTAACACCTGCACCACACACACACGCACACACACGCACCCCCCCCACCCACACCCACACCCACACCCACACCACACACACACACACACACACACACACACACACACACACACACACACACACACACACACACACACACACACACACACACACACACACACACCTTTTCGCATGGGAATGGTGTAAATCCTCTCTCACTTCATTTCTCTTCTCTGTCAGGCTAGAGATTTGTGTGATGCACGTAAAACTATTTATGTGGCGCATGGAAGTTATAGTAATGGGAAAAACGGCGTATTATTGGTCATGCATGATGCCTTGATTTATCCACTGCACACAGTAAAGTCCTGAGTGTTTACCTATATTTCCACTTCCTTGGGTTCCATTAACCCATTTTGACCTGAGATCAGAGTTCTAAAAATGTCTTCTACATCCCGACAGTTTTCTGAAAAAGCTATGTTTCTATGTCAGTCGTTCTTCGATTTTTCAAAAATAGCAGACCTACAAGCTATGAGCTTGTAGATCTGCTATTTCTCAATAGCTAAAGCATAACGTAATGCTAACACCAAAAGGGGTTCCCGCCCAAAATGGATGCATTTGTTAACTCCAAAAGTGTACAAATGTAAATGGTCCATTTGTACAGTCTCAGTCAGAGTTAAAATAACTCATTTTACAAATGCCACAACACGTCTATGTGTGCCTACTTTATGCTTTATCGTACGCTGGTGTTTGCGTGCCAGAATTAGCAGATCTACAAGCTTATAGACCGGCAATTGACATGCTATACTGTGCAGCGTGGTGTATAAGATAATGCTGTGCCATCATACAATGAAGTTTAAATCAGGCTTCAGCCTCCCTCAATACATCCCCTTACATCTCTGACAGACACCATCCCTTCCTCTCTGCCCCTCCCCTCCCTCTGATCAGGATAGATTCACTCAAGAGGACAAATTACAGCCATGTATCTATTAGTGCCGTCCAGGTGCTCTGGCCTATTGAGCGATCAGCAGCACTAAAAACGATATGCGAAACGCATCGTGTCAGCCCCATATAGATTTAGACAAAACCCCTTTATGAATAAAAAGGTACAGAGAAGATGACTGTATAATTTAGATTTTACACCGTACAGACCTGCAGGACTGCAGTACTTCTTTTTTTGCAGGAGCCTTTTCTTCCAATCTACTGCACGGTAAAATCCTCCTGCTGCTGTAAGTAAGTGACATTATTTGGTTACGAGGACAAACTTTTTGTTATTAAAGCTCTACATTTTTATATGAAACACTGCTATTGAGTGATTGTTCAGTAACAGGGGTCTCCCGGTCTCGCCTACTCTTCAGTAAACAGAAAATACATTTTCAGGAGGGTCAACAATTTCTTCCATTTAGGAGAGAGAACCGATTTATCAGCTTCAAATTTCCAACTCCCAATTTGACTTACTTATCCTCCTGTAACCTATCCTGTGTGGGAAATGAGGGTACAATTTAAAACTCTGGGAATGTTTCTATGAAACAAAGGCAAAAGCAAAGTATCCACCTCTTTTTTGTTTTAGTGAAGTTTCATTATTACGAAGGCGGTGGGGCGGGGCAATTTTCTGAAATTAATCTCCGAAAATTCTGATGAAAATGTCGCAAATTTCTGACTTTAAAAACTCACAGAATTTCGGCATTAATCTCAGAGATTTCTCAGAAAAATCTCGCAAATTTCGGACTTTATAATCTCACAGATTTGCCACATTAAAATCGGAAATGTCAGAGATTTTTCTCATAAATCTCTGAGATTAATGTCGCAATTCTGTGAGTTTTTAAAGTCAGAAATTTGCAACATTTTGCTCAGATATTTCTGAGATTAATGTCAGAAAATTAACCCGCCCCCACCGGCGTTTGTTTTCCTTCCTTTTTTTCCACCGAGATGGCAGTAATAAGCCTTCATACATTTTATAAATCCCATGTTGAGTGGTACTAAATGTCAACTTGATAGCTAACTAGTTGTGTGTGAAGGATTCAGCATCACTCGCATAATACATAAGTTTCTACTTTCTATGACTCTCACAAAACAACTGAGGTTTTCAACAAATACTTCATAAAGTGCGATAATTTTCGCTGCCAGGACACTGTAGACTGCTACTACACCCAGCAAGCTAAAACCTCAACTTTCCCGTGCCACCAAAACTCGCGTGAGGGGAATAATCTTTTCCCCACACGCATCGTCGATCAATAATTTACAACGCTTCATCTTCACACGAGGATGGGTCCACTGAAGGATGTGTGCATGATTAAATCTGTGAGAAGTACCAATACTACCAAAAGTCGCATAACAGACTGCCTTGACCTACATCAAAACAGATGCACATTATGACTAATCTATCTCCCTCACTGACACGCACCGTCACATAATAACAAGAATAGTTATTATATAACTTCCTTTCTGCGTTTCAAAGACGCACACGCCCATACTGTACCCACCCAGACACTAAGACATCAGGGGTTCTGGTCCTTCATTACTCAGTAATGAGTTCAGACCACCTCAGTAACCGCAGAGCTATTTTGAGGGCATAATGTTCCTTGAATCATCTGCCAGCGAGCCAATCTTTCCCCCTGCTCATCACACTCTCTCTCTCTCTGGTATAATCATCACTTTCCCTCCCTCTGCTCGTCACTCCGTCTTACATACTTTCCTGTAAATGGTACGTTTCTATAGTGCTTTTCATCCAAAGCGCTTTACTGTACATACTGTAGATTGTGCATTACATTCCTGCTGGATGTGCCTAAAACAAAAAAAACACGGTGAAGCAGCTTTCTGCTTCTACGGGCCGACGGCGTGGAACAAACTCCCACTATACCCCTTTGACAGGCAGCCTCTGTAGACATTTTTAAAGTACAGCTCAATATACTTCTACACTCATGCTTTTAGTTGAGCTTCTACAATCCTTGTTGTTATTCATGTCCTCACATTACTGCTATTATTTTAGACCAGTGCCCGGCTGCAGGGCTCGACAGTGCGACTAGGTAGTCGCATATGCTTCTAAAAATAGCACCGTGCGAGTTGTAGAATTCAATTTGTAGCACTGGTGCGACTACAGAATCTGACCGTTCAATCGTGATAAATACAATTAAGGCTCTGATCCCGCAATACACATTCTATTAGTTTCAGTTCTATACCTACATTTATATTTGTAGTACGGCGGTGTCGTTCGCCAAAAAGAGCATATCTACAAGCTAACAATGTGTCGAGGCTCGATACATTTTAGCTTGAAGATCTGTTCCCCTTGCTTCCACCGCACCGCCCTCGGCCCTCCCCCTTTTAGCACTCTGTGCTCATGTGCTGTGTCTGTTGTTCCCTCGCAGGCAGCACAGAGTGTCAGAGACTCAGAGTGAACGCAGCATGATAGCGTCCCCGACACGTTGAATACTAAACTTATTTGTAAAGTTCGAACGCCAACTTTTAACCAAACGCCGGAGAAACACTGTGCACGGCTGCACGTGCACGCACAAATAAAGAGTGCACGTGCGCACGCACATGACGGATTATTATCGATCAAAACAATCCTTAGCGTCGCTTACAAAAGCATGTGTTGCACAGCATGAATGATATTAGTAATCACCGACCTGGCTGGATAAATATCAGTGGTACATCAATTGTGTGACCTGCTTAACGAGCAACGGTAGGCACCCGAGTGAGTTACCAGCTACTGTAGCTGTGTGTCAGATGTTCTGTCTGAAGCAGTCAAAGCCAAGGAGAATGTTACAATTTAATTCACAATCGAGCATCTTGCCCTGCATCGAATATCACATGATAGAACAGCAAGATAAAACGGATAGGCTGTCTATCCATCCATGCATCCATGAGCAACATAGATAGATTGCTGAAAATATATTGTGATATAATATTTTGCCATATTGCCCGTCCCTACCTCATATCACTTTATTAAAGAAAAATCACACCTGGGTGAAGTGAGGGACACTCTTATCATCATACATCATCATGAATCATCTCGTACATCAGAATACCTAGCTGTGTGTTTAATAGCTGATTTGCTCGTTTGCGTTGTCAATCGCATTTAATGTTTTGATGTTTAATTTACGTCATATTTAGTGGAATTTTGACCAAATTTCTCCGTTCATTGCCAATGGCAAATATTGAGATGTGTGGGGACAAGATTTAGTGGACATTTGACCTGAATTCCCCTTTCATTGTCAATGGCAAATCATGAGATGTGTGGGGACTAAAGCTATGTATACCGGTATACATAGGAGGGGATAGCGCCCCTCAAAAACACATTATTTGATAGCTTTTCATCGTGCTCCTAAAATAATTTGTGTGCTACTACACGTGCTACTTGGAAAAATGCTAAGCGTCAAGCCCTGCATTTCATGTCATGAAGGTGCTATACAAATTAAGTTTTATTATTATTATAAGAGAGAGAGCGAGAGCGAGAGACAGAGCGAGAGACAGAGACAGAGACAGAGACAGAGACAGAGACAGAGACAGAGACAGAGAGAGAGAGAGAGAGAGAGAGAGAGAGAGAGAGAGAGAGAGAGAGGAGGGCGCATTGTGTGGATGGATTATTCCAGGTCACAGTTGTTTGATGCTGTGCAGTCAAAGGGCCCCATCTATGGGTCAGCCACCAAACTACATGCTACCTCAAGAGGTCAAAATGTCAAAGAGGAACTAATGATAGCTGCAAACATTGTAGTGAATTTACATCTTAAGCAGGTGGGGCTGAAAGTCCAGGAGGAATCACTCAGGGTTCTATTGTTCTTGTAGTTGCACTGTGCAACCTGCCAGGAAACTTTTACATAGACCTGAAGCATAAATCTCTACATAGCGGAATGTCAATACCACCTTATCCAGGCTGGATATTACATTATATTATTGCACTGCTCTATACTTAACTCCGGTCAAATATAATGTATGAAAGCATAGTTCATGGTGCTGTTGGATATGTTGTGTCTGTCTATAATGGGCGAAAACTTAACAAAATGAAGAAAACTTGGAATGGTCCTTAAACTTTCCATGTTGTGCAAACAAACACAGACATTCCTAACCTAACCTAACCTGTTGTTCATCCATGTATGACTGCAGGAACATTGCAATGAATCATTACCACTTTAATCAATCAGATGCATGCAGCTATACCAAAGTGGCTCTTTGTGAATCTGAAGTGATTGCTAAGCACCGTCATCCCACTCCCACAGCTGTTGTTGAAAATCCTTCCATCGACCAATTATACTCTTCAATTCAGTACATGGAGACTGAAAATAAGATAGTCCTACCAACCATTTGGGCACCTACCAACCATCTGAAACTTGCTAATCTATTAAATCTAACACTCAAAAACAGTAGGCCTACTCTGAAAACAAATCTGAACTTCTGAAGAAAATACAACACTTTTCTAGATGCAACTGAATCCTGATAAGGGTCTAAGAACTGAAAAATATTGTCTTTTGAATAAAGTTAAGTACAGTAAGACTACTACAGTGTGTGCGGGAGTCCTCCTCTTGTTCTCAAGCTTAGAGATATTTCATGAACAAATTCAGAAAATGCAGATTAATTTAAATAATGTATCACTCATCGTTCATCAGGTTGCAGTTAGAGTAAAGAGGCTTTGACATACAGTGAAGCTCACAAATGTTGCCATGCAACTACTTCTACTTCACAAACAACTTCAGAGCAATTTGGCCTGAGAATGACTGGCATCCCCGACCTCTGCACATTCCTCCCAACCAAACCGACCGTGACTTGGTCTTTTTTATGACTACCAGTACCTTACCTAGTTTGCCATTACTCCCAGGCAGATGGGGGTGGCATATAGGGAGTGAGACAAACAGAGAGACTAACAAAGAGCAAGAGGATGAACGACAGACAGATAGATTTTGGAAGTGTGAAGAGAGACAGATCGAAGAAAAGAGAGAGGGAGATTAGCGGATTCGAGTGTTATCAACCGATATCAGTTCACAGAGAAGATTGTGTGCACATCTCAATGCCTATATTTAGACCAGGTGCTAGAAGTCAGGCATCAAGGCAAATATCAAGGAATTGAAAGAACATCCGCACACTAGTTTCTAGAGCTCCGAGACTTACTTTAACAACAAATTGCAACGTTTCGACCTACAAGGTAGGTTACTTATCAAGCCCATTTAATGGAGCCATAGGCTACTGGAGCAGAGACGTTGTTGTTGTTGGTTGCATTGTCCGACTATTACAAACCCTAACCCTCCTAATCTCAGTCTTAACCGGCCATGCAACGTAAGTCAGGTTCACAATGTTTTCACTTCTGCGATTCCTACTCGCAGCCAGTAGGCTCCAGTAGAGCCTACGTGCTCCATTGCATGGTCTTGATGAGCAACCTACTGGTGATTAGGTTGATAGTTGATACTAGCATTGGAAGCGGGAGGGGAGGTATAGCTTTTAGAGAGAGAGAGAGAGATAAATACAGAGTGTCTCTGGACATCGATCTGCCTGCAGGTATTTAACATGGTTTGAATAGGATGGAACTACTACGATCATGTCAGAGCACAATGTCTAAGATATGGCTTATAGCTACCGGGGCGACTTCACTGCCTGATCTAAAGAGGCACCCGAGGGCAACAACGCCAAATAGAATGAGAGAGGATGAAAAACAACAATGGGGCCTTCAGAAGACAGGGACAGAAGAGCTGCTCCGTTCTTGAGAGACGACTAATAAATCACCTACATGCCATCAATCACAAGGCATCAAGCCGCCCGAGACACACGATCGATCCAGATGCCTTCGCACCTTGGGAAAAACATGAAATAGACAGCGAGACATGGTCCCTTTCACCTACGGCACATACGTAGACACAGACGCATGTGTGTGGAGGGTGCACGGACGCACACACCCACAGAGATAGAGGGGAGAGAGAGAGAATAAAGTGAGAGAGTGAGAGAGAGTGTAATATGAAATATGTTAATTAATATTGGCTAAACTGTGGGTAAAATAAATTAATGGCATCCATCTATAGGCCCATTATAGCATTTAAAACGCACACAATCTCAGTGTGTGTGTGTGTGTGCGTTATTAGTATTTTAATATTACATCATTTTCCCTCAGGCACAAATTAGCCGCCTATACACGCTGGCTGGGGCCCGTAATGTGCAAAAACAACAATGCAGTGGAAAAAAGTCAAATTATAGTTACAACGTGACACTGCAGGAGTCTAGCCATCTAAAGTATACGAAGGTTAACTGGTCTATTTGTCTGTCAGAGCTAATCTTACAAACTGTTGGACATGATCAGTGCACACTGCTAGGACACATAAATACCTATATGATGCGTAACCTGCGGAGTTAGTTCAGGCAGACATACTCGAGGGGGTTCATGCCATGCTCAAAGGTGCATACTATACTCAAGGGGTTAACATGCTGCATTACTATGTGGGTGTATAAGTGTGTGCAAGTCCCACACGTCATTCGCTGATGCGGCAGTCAGCTGACCAATTGGGCGGGCTACTTAAGCTCACCAGTCTGCATGCTCTTTCTGCCTTCCTCTGCATATGGTTCCTGGTTGTTATGTGATGTTTGCTCCCAGCACCACCCCAGCACCACCGGTGGGCTCTGTTATTTAATCTCCCCATGGGGGTTTTATTTTATATCCATTTCCCTGCTCTTAATGTTTTACGATGATGTTTAATTACACAGAGCAGGGAGAAAATGCTGCCGAGCCGAACGCCAAGTCTAATATCATAATTTATGCACACTTGTATTCTCATTCTATAATAAATATTGGTTAAATCTATTCGTGAGTTGTCTGACTGAAATATACTTATTTTCTTTTGTATATATTAACATTAATTTTATAATGTAAGTTAATGGGGCTTTGATCAGGCTGAAACTGTGTGTGTGTGTGTGTGTGTGTGTGTGTGTGTGTGTGTGTGTGTGTGTGTGCGCGCATGGGAGAAAGAGACATATATAGTATTTGCATACCGTTATATCCTATGTCTGTTATCATCTCAGTCGTTCTTTTCTGTGTGAGTTGATAACATCATAATAAGCACATTTGCTGCTGGTGTCTCACTAGATTCACAACTAATTACCATCTCAATCACAAGACATACCGTAGTCCGTAGTCTCAGCACATTCAAACCAGCCAAATGGAAGCACAGTTGTAGCTCACACATGTATTGAGCACATTGGCCAGAGACACATTTATTGAGAACATTGGCTAGAGGTAGAATAGACAAACAGCATCTACCTTGGCAAGGTAAGTGAAGTAAACAAGATGATAGAACGGGGGAAGTTGTACTGTAGGTACAACCCAGAAGAGCGTGTAAGAGAGAGTGACAGGACAATGAGGTGTGTGTGTGTCCATCTATTCACTGCCAGCCTTAAGAACATTCTGTCGTGATACAAAGTTAAATCCAAACAGATTTATGGTGTATTTCACCAGACGGAACATTAAGGGCACCCCCCCCACACACACACACGCACGCACGCACGCACGCACGCACGCACGCACACGCAAACACAAATGCACTCAAACCATACAGCAAAAATCTGACATACAGTAACAAACTACCGTATAATGAGGATAGATCCACCACTTTAAACTAACAACTTTGTTGTTGGTTTTTTTCAACCAAGGTTAATGTTTTAGGTTGTTTGTAAAAAAAACTTTTTTTGAGGGGGGCATTCGAACAAGTAGCTAGTGAGAAACCTGGGACGTATCCTCAGTGATGTACCCCAAGGTCATCTGCGTTTCGGGTCTTGCAACATCATACTCCTCACTCAGGTGACCCAACCGGGGTGATCAAGTACGTCCCAGTATAGCTACCCACGATCACTCCCATTAGGGAAAGGTCACACAGTCCGCCACTCCCGAACTACTCTGCCGGGACTGGGAGGTCTGGTGCGTGAAAGGACTAGGCTCTGTGGGTTGACAACCTGTCCAGGCCCCTCCTACGTCTCAAAAGGCCACTCCTGCTCACACCAGGTGCAGTTGTCACGTAATTGTCTCCCCGGCTGGCCAGGGGGAGGTAGTTTAGAGACCAGGATAACTGCATGTTTTGTGTGAGGGTACCTACCCTAGGGGACACGGGGAGAACATGCAAACTCCACACAGAAAGGCCCTTTCGCCAACCCCGCCTCGGGTATGGGCGCTGATGACGCGGAGGAGAGAACACGCCCCCAGCGTCCCCAGCGGGAATTCTAGCTGTGAGGAGACAGCACTGCCGACTGTGCCACCGTGCCCCTTCTTTATTATTATTTACTATAGTCCTATACTAGACCCCATGAAATTACATCTGGTTCAATTCCCGGCCGGGTCATACAGTACCAAAGACTCTAAAATGGGACCCAGTGCCTCCCTGCTTGACACTCAAAATCAAAAAGGGTTGGATTGGGGGTAAGTCCCTGCGACATACTAGCGTCATGTCCAGGGGGTGTACTTGTACATCAAGCTGCCTACAGAAACAGGAGATGACACTGGACCAAAATACCGTTAAGAGACAAAGGAAGCTCCTATATTCATAATTTTCGGGCAGCGGCTGAATTGCGGGCCGCGTCGCGGGTAAAGGCGGCTACGAAATTGGAGCCCTTAGTGTTCATTTAATTTAAATGAGTGACCTTTCAGAGTAAAATAAACACTGCAGAAAAGGGGGAGAAAAAACTGCTAATGTTGAAAATGCAAAGTAAGACTTTTGGGTAATAAAAGATTGTGTCCTCTCACCATGTTGTCTGTTTATCTCTCTCTATCTCTCTCTCTCTCTCTGCAGTTGAATGATGACTCTCCAGTGAGCTCTCCAAGGACAGATAGCTTGTTACGGCCAGACCACTGGGAGGAGACGGTTGCATGGGGGGGATGAAGTGGGGAGACATGAACCCATTCACATGCAGCACTGCTTCTCTTTGTCCTCCTCATCCTACATCTCCTCCTGTTTCTATTTGCCATGTTGTTTCCACCCCCTTCTTACTCTGCATCCTTCATTCCTTTCCTTACGCCAATCCTCTCTTAAAAACACTGCTGACTATTATGTTTTTTTTTTTTTTTAGAGGTATTCCCTTTCCTCCTATCATTCCTCTCCCGTTTCCCACCCCTCCTCCTCCTCCTCTGAGCCACATTGAGTACGAGCTCAGCCTTTTTTTAGAGCCTCCTCCGAGGGAGAGCATAGTCACCAGGGAGGCCTGCCTGGCTCCAGGAGGTGAAGAAGACAACCTCCAGGTAGAGAATGGGTAAAGAATGTGAACTACAAAGGGGAGGCGTAGGAGCCAGTCAGTCAGACCTTCAGTGGAGCCACCACACCCCACAACGCCACCCCATCTGTGAGGTCCCTCCAGGGAGACAGGGTGTTTTGGATGTGCTGGGAGTCTGGGACGCCCCACAGACAGAGAGAGAGAGAGAGAGGGAGAGACAGGCAGCAGTCTGATTAATGATACAGAAGCCATGGTATTCATCACTGGCCCACATAAGGCTGTTGGTTGGGTGTGCTGCTGCCTCAGGATAATGTCTTGCTACTGCCCATTATTATTCCTTAACAATTAGTTTCCAGTGTTATTAATCACATTTTCAATCTGAATGAATCATATTAGATTAAATTGAAAATCATTCACAATCACATGGTCTTTTTTTTTTAAATGTCTTCCACTAACGAATCAACAGCTGAGGTTGGAAGAAGGGAAGGGGAACTTGTAAAACTGTGATGTGACAATAAAGATGATTCTGAACAGAGGAAGCACAGAGGCATGGAAAGATATACATATTTAAGAAGAACTGAGTAATTGGAGAAGCAACAGGTTCTTGTCTTATTACTTTTTATATGAGGATTCTCCAGATGTTGTGATACTCTTCCCAGAAGAACATGACATGCAGGTACTTTCTTTTTTTTGGGGGGAACGGGGAGGGAGATAACGATTTTTCCCGATCCAATATTTATATTTTTTATAAAACACGTTTATGCCATATCGCAATAGTACAATATCCCAAATCACAGACAATATCCAGTTTAATATCATGATATGGATATAATATTGATACTAGGGATCCGACTCCGATCATTTGAAAGTGACGTGATCGGGCCCGAAGAATCTGCCAACTTATTTTATAACCCGCCCATCTACGTTCAAATTAATTTCATTACTAAAATCTGAAAAACCAAAAGTCATCTACAAAGTGGGTGCTTTTCTGAAAAATGTTCTTCAGCTTTTCAAATAATGAATGCCTTTTGCCATGTCTGCATGTATACTGTGAATTGTATTGTATAATTTTGATTGTATAATATCTATGAATCTGTGCTCCATACAACGTGAACATGGTTGCGAGTTAAATAAATGATGATGACAAACAGACAAACGGACAGGCCAGGTATCTCTGTCACTGTATACTGTCCAATCAGATGAGTGCAAAGCACACAAAAGCCTTGGGAAGATTTCTGAATCGCTGGCCAATCGGAGGGGAGAATATAATTATTTCAAACAGTGATGGAGTGCAATAACAATAGTCTGCTTGGCTATAGGCAACCACACTAATACGTAAAATTAATATGAGGCTAGAATTGCCTATACAGTAAGAAAAGGGAGAAGCTGATTTGTGGATAATGGTGGAAATAAAGTGGTGACAATAAGTGTACTATTTAACGTGGCATATTGCTGTAATAGAAAGCATTTTACGACCAGCACAAGGTGACCAGCAAAGGAGAAATGGATTTAAAAGATGATTCCACCAGTTCATATTTCAGTCGCTCTCACCTTGTGCTTTAATTCTGCCCATTATGTTCAATCGGCCGTTTTAATAATGAATAATAGGTGGTTTTCCTTTTGTTGCTAATCTATCTTATTTGCTATGCAGCTACTTAAGGCCATTTCACCAGAGCTCATATTAGAATGCTGGGCCCAGTGGGCATTAATATTGGATGGAATGGGAATATCATGAAACGAGCTCGCTCGCCGGAGGCAAACGACTCTCATTATATAGGAATATTAATTACTGTCAAAGCGTTGTGGTTATTATTAGTCCTCGTCGTCATACGGGACTCCAGGGCACTACGTGGTGGGATGCTAAACAGGTAAGAAGACACTTAAAGGAATGGAAGAAAGTGAAGAGGAATTATTAAAGAGCAGAAAAAGAGAAAACAAAAACAAGCCCAGCTTGTAGATCTGCTATTTTGGAAATCATTTTGATGGTTGCTGTTGTTTTGTGGTTCAGTGAGTAAACTGGCCCACGCCAGTCGTTTACCCTGTCTCTCTATCCAACACTCGCTCGGTCTCTACTGGCACATGAGGATCATGGGGCTTTAGTTGATAAATACCTTGGACCAAGGGCTCACCAGCCACTGATTCGCAGCACTTTACTGTGTCACTTTGTGGCCGAGGCCTCATTAAAAAAGCATTAGCCTCCCCTTGGTCCCATGATGGAGGCCATGTCTGGCTCAGCGGCCGCCGCGGGGATCTATTTAAAAGTGGTGTCAGGCATGGACAAGGAAGGGAGGTGGGGCGTTGGGGAAGGTGAGAGGAGCGAGCGATTGAGTGAGATAAGAAAGTGTGAAAGGAAAAGAGAGAGAGAGAGAGAGAGAGAGAGAGAGAGAGAGAGAGAGACCTAGCCACGTCACACAGAAGACAAAGTTAGACAGGGGAGTGTGTGTGTGTGTGTGTGTGTGTGTGTGTGTGTGTGTGTGTGTGTGTGTGTGTGTGTGTGTGTGTGTGTGCCTGCGTGCGTGCGTGCGTGCGTCGCAGGGAGGTGGGGGGTCGTAGGATGTGAGGAGCAGGCAGAGATAACCAGCTTGCAGTTGAGCCAGCGTGTCTGTTCCCTCATGGTTTGAGGAGCTATCAGACTTTAATTGATATCCAGCAATTAAAGTGGCCACTGCCAACCCTGAGAGGGGGTCAGGAGAGGTGGAGTCAGGAGGAGGGCCGGTGGGGGGGCGGGGGAGTTGATGTCAAGGGGTGGAGTGAGGGAGCATAAAAACACCAGAGTAAGCGCTTAGTGCAGATCATTAGTAAGTTAGTCTGTAGAAAAGTTGGGGGTGAGATGATGTGGCGATAGAGGAAGACTGCATGTAGACTTGAGCGTAATGTTGCTGAGAAGGGGTTGGGGGCTGGAAGTTTTTGTAAAATAAAATGTGTGTCACATTTTTTAACAAAAAAGTAACATTTATTCCGTGAACTTTTAGGAAATAAATCTCCTAGCCAACATTAACAACCGTCAACCTATCCAGCGAGTTTTCGCACTTCTTCAAAGGATGATTTAAAAGACTTCCCCCACTGACCAATGGAAAGGGGCAAACAATGAAACACATCATTGGAGCTCGTCCTCTCCAAAAACTACAAGGAGGATTAGTCACCCTCCTTGCAGCAGACCAGCTCTGCTTGGCTCGAGGATTTAGCATTTGCAAAAAGAGAATTAGCAGTGTTGCCAGATCAGATTGATCATTAACCACAGTCTAAAAAAAACACAGCTCAAAATGTATACTTGCCATAAAATCGATTCACTATGTATGACTTTTGCAAAGACAGGCCAGAAGTAATGTAGGATGCAATTAGGCAAGGAACCTATCTCTGTCTGTCTGACACACACACACACACACACACACACACACACACACACACACTACTGAAGGATAGGTCGATATACGAGCTGACAAAATAATTGTTTACATAATACACAAAATACGCATCTTTCTTGAACTGACTCGACTGGCAAATAAATCAACGACTCTAATCTCCCCAACAACTGACCGGGGGTTCTTTATAAAATCTGCACTCTGTCTCTCAGTCATAGTAAGAGTCTTGTTTCATAATGTGGATGATCCGCAGCAGCAGTCAAATGTGTTTTGGCGCGCAGGCCTTCGTCAGTGTCAGAACTTTATATATATATAAGTTGCACGTGAACAAAGGTTTGTGGTCAGGCCAGTGTGACCATCCTCCATAAGGCTGTAGCGCTAGTCCCATTCAATTTATTATATACAGACAAGTCTGTGCTTTTTTGAGTGGCATTTCACACATAACAGTCCAAGGAGCTTGATCACTGATAAGGTGACTGATAAGTGGTATTTTCCAGATAAGAGGGAATTAAGTCAAGGAAATTTAAGGACGGAAGGGGTGGTTAAGTGACCTACCGGTAATCGTGTTGCAGTTTCCACTGAAGGCTGGGTCCTGACATCACTGCATTGATTGCACACATCTAGGAGCAAGAGGACATTATATTGGCAATTTAGACAATGCATGACATATTAAATCATTGTTAATCATTTTGTGGAGCATTTTGTGGATCAATAAAGTTACTTAAAACCCATTTTGGGCGGGAACCCCTTTTGGTGTTAGAATTATGTTATGCTTTAGCTATTGTAGGTCTGCTATTTTTGAAAAATCGAAGAACGACTGACAAACAGCTATATCATCCTTGTTCTCCTCATTCTAGGCTTCGTGACGAGTTGGTCACAGATCTACATTATTCTAACTTGAAGTTGAATAATAACTTAGTATTGGAATGTACAGTAGCAGTAGCTATCAACACACGGGGAGAGAGGGAGAGAGAGAGAGAGAGAGAGAGAGAGAGAGAGAGAGAGAGAGAGAGAGATGCTTCTGCATATGAGATAGACTTTGTCAGTTTGCACTGATATATTATTTGCCTTGCGACCCAGCGGCCTTGTATGCAACACATATACACACAGAAGGCCTTTTGCACAGCGGGATTGTTCATAAGTATAACGTCCGAGAAACTGGTGCTCCCGATAAAACAATTAAGAAAGGAACTACTGCACAGCGCACTTTGAAATATCAATCTGCAGACTTTAGAACAGCAAAACCATAATATAAGCACATCTCTACAGCTAAGGTAACAGAAATCAGTTGACTTAAAAGAGGCAGAAACTGCTAGGTGTACAGCATGTTACATAATTAGAAACTAGAGGCTATAAAGCAGGGTTTTAATTTCTAAACTATGGATCTGCAAACCAAAATGGGTCGCAAGCTTGTTCCCCATGAGGTCCCTGGGTGACAACAACAGTGACTTTAATGAGCCCTGGGTCCCGCAGCAACAACAAATTCAATCATGAATTCTCTCACTATAAATGTAAAGACTGAAGGGGGGGGGGGGGGGGGGAGTTTAAGATCCCCTGGCACATATTAGTCTTGTTTTGGTGAAATCTGCCTTTAATTTATTGCTTCTAAACTTTGGACGGTAAAAGAACAGAATGGGAGCTCGAACCATCTGGAGGAAGTTGCTGAAATAGCCTGACGGTAATGAGATGGTGAGAGCACCTAGATTTTGCTGACGTCCATAGAACTCCCCTAACCAATTAATAATAAAATTCCCCCTATATCCCTCCTTTGTCTCATCTTCCCTCTCTCTTTTTTCAGATGAAACTGTAGTTAATTCTTGCTCTGAGGGCGTCGAGTTCCCATGAGGGAGAAACTATGCCCGGACAAAAGGTTAGAGAGAGTTGAAAGACCATGAACCCCAACCTTATTCACTCACTACTGATTTATTACCCATGTTTACATACGATAAACCAGCCCAAGGATGTATGTGAAAAATACTATGACATTAGGATCAGCTTTGTGGTTATGCATTAAGTTAAAGCTGTCTGTCTGTCTGACTGAAGGTGGACTGTGCCCAAATATGTGCCCATATTTAGGCACAGTCCCTACATGCCAGACATCGGCACCAAGAAAAAATACATTGTCTACATTGTCTAAAAGTCACACCTGTATTAAGTGAGGGGCACTCTTATACATCTATTATACATCCTCATACATCTCATTCACAATTTGTGTCCTCACTTTTGTTTTCAATGTTTGTGTTTACACAAACACTCAAAATATGGCCATTCATCGTCAATGGCATTCAATGTTTGTGTTTTCCCCACCCCTAAAAGCTGGACATGCCCCTCAAAAAGCACACATGTGTGACTGTGAAGTGAGCGGCACCTTTTTCATCGTGATGATGACGTATGATGATGTATGATGATGACACGTGTGTGTGTGTGTGTGTGTGTGTGTGTGTGTGTGTGCGTGCGTGTGCGTTCGTCATTCAGTATGGGCATTTGTAAGGACACACAGGAATGGCTCAAAGGGGTTATGACACAAGGGTTGAGAAGAGGTCATACAGTAGAGTACAGTGAACGGTAGCTTTGACAAATGGATAGTGAACCAGGTTAGGTCAAAGGTTTCCTGCACCAGGCAGTGTAACCTCCTCCGACCAGCTCTTACGACCTTCCACTCTCCATTCCTTTATAGAAATAGACCAAAGATGGATTTGAACAGAGCAGAGGTGACCGGTGTCATCTGGAAGTCAATCAAGGGCTGCAGAACGTATAGGGCCGTTGTGGCCATAGCCCTACCAGAATACCAGAATTTAGATTGTTTTTGTAATTAATTTTACCTGCAAATAATCATTAATACCTTATGTCCACGCACGCACGCACTTACGCACGCAATCAATAGTAAGAGCTGTGGCAGAACTGGCCATGGGAAATCATGAGGAACGCCGTTTTAATCAGATGGATATTGGAGTGGCCACTGACTTGGAAAATCTGCTACTTGAAGGTGCAAAGGAAGATGTTGCTTTGCCTCGAAAGACAACAGAGACCAACTCAATGCATGTGAATTTGATTCCTATTGCTTAGCTTACACACACACAACTCGCTATGTTTGCTGACATGTGATACATCGTGAATGCCATAAAACAAGTTCCAGGGGCCAAAAACTCCTTCTAGCGGGCAAAGGCTGCTTCATATCTCTGCGTTCCAGAATGACCCAGTAGAGGTTAAACTACCTGATGTATGGCTACTGCCACAAAGAAAACCTGCCACAAATGGACATTTCATCAATTGTGGCAGTTTGCTCAAAGCAATGGGGCTTTCTTTTGAAACTTTTAAGTGGTGTGCCAATAGTGCACATATTTTTGTCTCCACCAGGCCGAAGGCATGGGGAGAGAGTATGTTTTCCCTCCGTCCGTGTGTGTGTGTGTGTGTGTGTGTGTGTGTGTGTGTGTGTGTGTGTGTGTGTGTGTGTGTCCGTCCGTCCGTCCGTTAACAGCTAATCTCCGCCCTCTCTTTTTTTATAATGGGAGAATTGGCACTCAGAGCCTAAACTGGTGACCACCAGGTGGCGCTGAAGGAGTTTTAACCCGGTCGATGCCAAAATTTGCACACACACTCTGGATGTCAACGATGAAGCTCTGCCACATATTTTCCAGAACGGCCTGTTATAGTGCCACCATGAGGCAGCTTTTCACCATTTTTACCTATAACTGCACCAATCTGCATGAAATGTTGCATGCACACTCCTTAGAGGCCAAGAACAAACCTTTGACATGAATATTTCACATCTGCCTTTTAGAGCGCCACCAGGAGGCCGACTTTTGTAAAACACATTTTTGGATATTACTCCTCCGGATTTTGTCCAAAAATCCCGCAAATCGTTACACAGTATCTCCATAGTCATGTGCTCATGACGGATCTGTCCGATATTTCATATTCCATCCTAATTGGCTAACATTGGCTTTCAAATTTTGCAGGATTGGCCCGTTTTGAACAAAAAGCCTGAAATCATGAACGCAGCGTGCAATTTGACGTGAAATCTTTCACTCACTTTCCTACTGAGCGCCACCAACAGGTGGATTGTGCGTGCATGTGTGCGATCAACACGGATCTGCACCATTTCCCATATTCCATCCTGATTGGCAAAGATTGGAACAAACAAACTAAAAACATGTTTATATTACTCCTAAATATTCCTATCCTCCTGGTGGAGACCTGTGCCCAGAAGGGCACTTTTTCTAGTTATCTATGTATTGTTCTTTGTGAAGGTCAGGGAAATGGTTGGGCATGGGGTGAGTGATGGGTCCTGTGGAAAGTGTGCGTGGGATTCCAGAGGGAGACAGAAGTGAAAGTGATGCTGTACTATATGTTCTACTGTATGTTGGTCTGTGATAAATTGTCTCGATAAAGTTATACAAATTATAATCCTCAACATATAAAAGTACCTGAGCTAGAAGAGCTGTAATCATAACCCAAATAACAAATGAGAGAAAAAGGAGGGCGATTATATTACCAACAACAAATACCGTGGCCCCAAAACATTACATCCCGTTATGTGGTGCCTGGCTTCAACGATATAGTGGCTGCTGAATGGAGACATACCAGACTGTGTAGCCTGATGGGGACAGATAGCTTCACTAGCATCATTCTGTGTTCACTGTCAGGGTGCCCTGGAAGGAGGAATCGGTTGTGTATTGATGGCATACACACGAACACCTGAGAGAAGGAAAGAGAAGACAGTCCTAGATAAGTGAGGTGACACAATGAACAGGAGTTGCTTCAAAGTCAAAACCTCAGGTGTATTCTAAATTGGTTCGTCACACTGACAGCATTTAAGTGATTTACTGAACAAACTCTGACGTTAACAGACCAATCATTGTTCAGACGAGGGCTCATTAATTCAATAACTTACAGCATGTGTCAATTTGATATAAATATTGTAACGACTCTGCAAAAGACCTGGCCGTAACTTGCTCCTCCAAGGGAGCTAGCTCTCTTGGCGTGGCTTGTTGCTTGCCTGATCTACTGTCTTTTGCAGGGTCGTTACAATATTAACTAAATTGATTGACATGGGTAATCTTTTCTATTTTAAACCTACTTTTAATTAAAAATGGCATTGACAAAAAACAAAAAGAAAACAGATCCATCTGCCACTTGTCAACATTGATTTGTTTCCTTATTTTCAAGAATCTAAGCTCATAATCCACTTCCATCTTTACAAACAGGACACCAACAATGGTTATTTTCGTAGCCAGGACTGCAATCGGGGATAAGGCATCCATTATCCCGCAACTCTGCAAATATGTAGCTCCCTTTCCCACTCCTCACTTTCTCTCTCCCTCCCTCTCTCTCTCCACCATCCTGTAAAGCCTATAAATCACATGGTGATAGATTGGCTCCAGTGGGAATGTCTCACCCCAAGGCTTGGAGCAAGGGTAGTTCACCACATACGCCTCCTTCTTTGTTCTGACACCAAGCCACTGCGGGATATTTACATGAAGGGCAGATTCTAGTCATTCTGGCCTGAAGCAGTGGATCTGAGACGTATATTTGTGAAAATATTCCAAGGACAGAAAATAAAAAAGGCGACAATAACAGACATTTTTGTGGGAACAAATTGTAGGTTATAGTCGGGTTAAAGGGGAGGCATACTATCATCCGAGGTGCGCTGCGGGTCGGGAGAGGGTTGCGGTTAGGTTTAGGTGTCTGCCCCGGGGGAGGTTAGGGTTAGGGTGAGGGTGAGGGAGGAGGTAGGTTGTCGTTCGGACCAATGCTCCGTCGGATGAAAGTACTGCACTCGGGTTAAAGAACTCTTACTGTAAATATTGGCAATAGCAATTGTTCCCATTTATAACGTGGCTTTATGAGTGTGTTGCAATCTGACTGACAAATCAAACTAAGTGTTCATAGCAACAAGACCTGAAAAACTGAAAGACCTAAATGTGTGAGGCAATACTACAGTATACATTTGTTCAAAACTTGCACTCAACTCCACACACAGATAAATTGGACCCTTAGATTCAAATGACCTTCATCTCCACCAGTGAGCCACACTGGAGAGCTTGTGGAAAAGACGTGTTGAGGAGCATCTCACCATCCATCACACCTCGCAGGCAAGGCAACACAGAGGTGGTTATCACTTGATTCTACATGGTCATTTCACTGTTGTTTGCTTGGGTCCTTAACTCCAGGCTTATTTCATGGCAAAGACAGGCTTCACAGTCCAAACAGCAGGGGTATGACATACAGTCTTCGTGATGACTCGGTTGTAACACCTTAAAGTTAATGGCTATAGATGCAGATAGCTATAAATAGCTAAAATATGATCCATTCCAGTAAGACAGACAGACTGACAGACATACAGGTAAGCTAAATGCATATATATATATATATATATATATATATATATAACTTGATGATTCTCACCTTACACACAGGGTAAGGGACGGGTAGCTGTAGCATTCTTAACCACTTTTAACCTGGAATACGCATTTTGGGCTGATTTTATATCTACTACTACTACTGCTACTATGTACGTATAGGGCCTATACGTTTTACAATTTAGAACCAGTACCTAGTCATAGCCTATACTATAGGCTATGACTAGGTACTGGTTCTAAATTGACCAGTCTGGGTAGAGAAAGGTTATTGAATACACAAGAAGCAAGGTTAAAACGCATTCCTCCATACTGGCCATTCAATTACATCTTAAACCTTTATCTGGGCTCAGCGGTCCAGGCACCTTGGCCGGTAGTCCGAGTCTGGCAGTGTGCCGCGGGTTTGACTCCCGATCCCGACGGCCTTTACTGAATGTCACTCCCCCATCTCTCTCTCCCCCATTTCCTGTCAGCCTACTGTCTGTCCCTCTATAAAAAAAATATAAAATAAAAGGTGAAAGCCACGGAAAAAAAACATAAAAGAAAAAACAAAGTATTTAACCTTGACTGATAAGTGTGGACGTGCTGACGTCTCACCTTGGTTAATTTTCCGACACTTAACAGTCAGCAGTGTTAAGACTAATTCATGCTCCGTCGCACAACGGTGTGACGTGCTGAAAACAACAGACCTAGTACAAGCCCCCTTGTTACGGGTGCGACTCATTGTGGGCTTGTGGCCTTGTGCAATAAGTATGAATGAGGCCAAGTATGAGTATTGATTGAATATCACTACTGCTCAACTGCTGTGAAGTAAAGTGTCAAATCAATGCACAAAAGACTTGCCGCCACCACCACATGGATACACCCCCACCGCCCCAAAAGTCACGTCGTCATGGTCAAAGTAATTAGTGTCAGCACAGTTGAATGCCCCCTGAAATTACTTTTTAGCAGTTAATATGACAATGATTTATTTCTCAACTTGATGTTTGTTCTTTCTCAACCAGTGCAATGTTTTGAAGCAGTTAAGCAGTTAAGTGTAGCTCCTCCAAGGTCAGGAAAAGGTTATTCTCACCAGTCACCCTCACTTTCCTTTCCTCCAAATCATACTGTTCTGTGATTCCATAGCCGTCAAGCCAAACCAGAAATGCCAATCTGTCTATATCTCTCTCTAGTTCTCCGTCTCCTCTCTGCCCCCCCCCCCCCCCCCTCTCTCTCTTTCGGTCTCTTATCAGGACATCAAATCATTTCCTACCCTTGACACAAACGATCTGTGTTGTATGTCTCGTGTTTTAGAACAGCAGGAAGTAATACCGTTTCATCTTTCTTTGGCTCAGAACCAAAACGTCTGCCCTTGACGGATACTAGTTTCCTTAACGCAAAGGGGGAGATGCATGCAACAAGCCAGCAGATGGTGTGGGAGATGGAGGTGATCCTATGGGAACAACAGGGCTGTTAGATGCAGACCGCATCTCGGACCAGAAGCCCCAGCTTCTTCAGATTCAAGCTGGTTGGCCGTCTGTGGCTTGGCCAAATTTATTTTTGCCTCAGTCACAGTTAATATGTATACTATAAACTGAACCCTAGACACAATAACGAAAAGGATACAAAAAGGTTGTGTTTTAGACAGAGATAAACAGATAACCGCTTTCAATCTGGTTTGGGCATGTTAATAACATTTACTGTCATTTAGTAACACAAATAAATAAAAACAATTAAGACATTTACAAAAAAAGATTATGATCTACAAGATCATAATGCATTGCCTCGCAATGTGTTGTGTCATGTGTCTTCACATGACAAGGACGTAGGTCGTAGGTGGTATATATATAATATAATAATTGACTAAATCAGTTAAATTGGCTTACCACTTAACTCTGCATTTGTTTTTAAATGGTGGTACAGAAATAGTGAAAATAGCTATCCACAAGACAAGTAGGACTCGCATCGTTGAATTAATATCTTGAATAAATATATGAACATAAAATATAACATCACATGGATATTATTATCGGGATCCGCCTGGGAACCTCAAATGACGTCACATTGTAGGCTCTACAGAGCCGAACCGACTTTTATTCGGCTCTAAAATAAGGAGTATGAATCGGCCCTTAGTCTCTTCTCTTCAGAGCAGGCAAATGATCATTCTCAGATTTGTATGATGATCTGCCCCATCCATTCTCAAAATATTTTGTGCACAGACACGCAGACTGGACAGATTACAATAAACTGTGAAATCCTGAGCACGTGGACAAGCACAAGGATTATGGCCTGCCACACGCTCACAAACATATCAGACAACTGCCCAACTAAAGATTTCAGCTATAACACTAGGCTAGCAGTGGTGGGTTCAATGTGTAAACCAATAACGTCAGTGCTCATTTAATTCTGAGACTGTACAAATGTACCCATAAGGGGTCCCTTTGGATATATTTGTACAATCTCTGCATTTACAACTGGTTACAATTAGCATGAAATGTATCGCGGCTTCACTGCTGCAAATTGTATTGTGGTCAAAAATGTGCATAAGGTGGAGGGCGTACGTGCGTGATAGGATTTACCAACTCTTTGCACGTCTCGAGCCGAGCCAATCTGGCACGGAGGTCTCAAGGTTGACAGCTCTGTGATGCATGGCGGTGCAACACGGCTTTCCGACGGCGTTCAGTTGGTGTCACTTACAGCGAGGTCAGTTCCCCTGCACACACTCCTCCACTGGTTCTCTGTATTGAGTGCACAAAAACAAACAGCTGCAATGAAGGAGTGATACTGTGCAGTGTGCAACCAACCACGTTTGTGTGTGTGTGTGTGTGTGTGTGTGTGTGTGTGTGTGCAACTTTGTTCTTACATATTAATGGGACCTCTATAGTCAATTGCATGCTGAACATTTTATTCACAATATACAGTAGGTACGTGTTGTGTACCAAAAAGTGCCAATCCACAAGCTCACAGCGCATCGTGCTGTGCATATTTTCCGGCACTGTAAATCCTGCGTTATGGTTACATTATTACTTTTGACATGTCATTTAGTTCAGTTTTAGTACTGCTGTATGTCTACCATGGGGAAACAGTCAGCCTTGTCAGATATGCTCCCATTTCAGTGTGAGACATTTAAACTAAAATGATTATCTCACTTAAAATGGCTCACTTAATATATATTGTCACACTTAACAACAGTGACAGCATGAAAAAAACCCTTTACATGTATCCATGCATTCTTGTTTAATGTCCTATTCCATTTCATGTTTAATAATATTATAACTATTTTCTATGCATGATTTATTCCAGTTCAATCTCTGATATGCCATCTGACATACAAGCTATCACAAGTGAAATTACGCAGTAGAAAGGGGGGGGAGGGGTTATGGGAAGGTTACAGCGAGGCATCTGAGCATAAAGTGAGATTTTCCATGGAAAAACAGAAACCTGGACCCTTTGTCTCTCCTCTTGTCTGCTAATGAATTGGTTTGAGCCTGTTTTGGAGCAAATTACCCTTCCCTCTCCCCCTAATTTTCCAATTTGCTGTGTCATTTATATCTAATTGAGGACTGCACTGGGCTGTATTACTCTCACAAATAGGGTGATATACTTTATTGAAGGTCTGCTTTATAGAGGGGCTGGTTAACCAAACATCAATTGTAGTCTATACAAAAGCTGAGCATTTCTCTTTGGTTGGGGAAGATTGCAGAGGAGCTCTAATTATTTCTCAAAGGCAATCCTGCCCACGGCTCATTTTGGTCACTTTCCTTTCTTTTATTCTTTGATCGACTTAATGAATGGGGTGAAAATTCACTTAATTTCATCGCTACCCTCCAAGCGTTTGCATCTCATATTCATCCAACCAAAGAAAAGGTTGTTTCCAGTGTCCAGTCTACCCAGCCAGGCCAGGTCTGTCATACCCATAGACTGTAAAAAATATGGACAAAGCGTTCTCCGGGTCTAACATGAACGTAAAATGAAGCCTGTAATAATATGCTAATTCCTGATGTAAGTCGCCATCTTTCTAGATCCGTTTGGTACCAGCTGGCCATTGGCTGGCTCCGTTTTGGACCAGCTGGTCATTGGCTGCCCAGACAACGAGGCGGGACTTCCCCCCTTCTTCTCCGTTGGTTTTTATTTTGACTCGAGTGGGAGGAGAAGACTCTTGAGTGGGAGGGGAATCCCGATCATAGACTGTAACGGTAGCCACGCCCCTCAGAACATACGCGACTTTATGGTAATTTTTTTAATTAATGGGACCATAATTTTCCAAAAAGAATATTATGACATTAGAAATGAGACTTTAAACTAGTGACTGGAAGAAGAAAGTATTCATGACCATGTTTATTAAGGTAATACAGTCTAGGTGAAGTTGGGCCAAAATACATGGGCCTCTATGGAGCTATGGGGCTTTTTGGGTCCAGTCCAGCGCCACAACAGGCCATTATATGAACTACCGATTTCAAATGAGGCTTCACGAAATATCTGGCTGACTGCCCCCCTGGTCATACCGTATCACCAACACTACGGTATGACAGACCTGGCCTGGCTGGGAGTACAGTACACATACTGTACCTACTTACGAGGTATGAATAAAGTTAGCAACTTATAACAAGTCAGTTGTATCAGTGTCCTCTATGTCAAACCTCACAGCACACAAGCAGCATTTCTCCCTGGTAGATTTAAGCAAATCTAAACTACTTTATGTCGTTGACTCAGAAATTGTTAATTTGCTAAAAAGGCAGAATAATAAATAAAGGTTACTGTGAATGTTGTTTTGGGGTATATCATTTATATATAATATTATTTCTCCCCAAAACCCAACACCAAACATCCTGTGCCGTATTTACAGTGCAGGCCTATCACAAATCAAAGAATATATAGACAAAAGACAAACTAACTCAGGCAGTTCTACCACGCAGGCTATACCTTCTAACTAAGGCCCTACAGCGGCAATTCATGCAAAAGATGAAATCAGTGTGTGGGTCTAGTGTCCGCCTGTCATTTCTCGACCGTTTCGGACGCGGGGCGGCTCGCCGGAACTGGGCTTCCACCCTGGGCGCGTTCCTGTGGGTTTAGAAGTTCCGGGGACCCACCGGGGACCCCCACACGGAGTTACACCACTCAGTTCACACGGGTGTGATTTTCTTTTCTTTCCGAGAAGCAAACAGCAGATGTTCCTCCACCTTGTTCATGGTTAATAAGGTTGCCTAGGTGCTCTAGGTGACAGAGAGGCCACCCATCAAAATGCCAACAGACACCAGACAAACATACGTGTCCAGAATGCCTAATTCTGGGGCCCTGACACTTTTCTTTACCTTCAATCATGTCCTCTAGTCTATCCATCACTGAAACACCTGCCCATCACTGAAACACCTCAGTAGATCCTCACAAAGCCTGTTTTTTCTTAGTGTTGACCATGCACCTCAGCACACAGAACATCATACAAGTCACGGCCCTCAGTTGGGTCGAATTGAATGAGAGACAGTGGCAGACGGAGGTATGTGTGAATAAATCGATTAGAGGAGAACTTGACGGATGGGGTTTATAGGGGAGCACGACACACCAGAGAATTAATTTAGCTGGGCGAAAATGCCTCCGTCAGGTTCATTCATCTTGGCAGAAATTTTGGCAATTTCCCCGGGTCTGGAAACTCAATTAAGTAATGATTCCAACAGTTTGGGGAGGCAAAAAGCCATGTTGAGGGATACACTGCCTTCGCATGTCAGACACATGTGTTAATTATGACCGATTTTAGGAATACAACATCAGAGGGGGGTGTGGGGGTATACAGAGGGAGGAGGAGGAGATTAAGGCGGAAAGAGTTGAGCTACAGGAGATAAAGGATGGCTGGGGCGGAGTTAGTATGAGAGTGGAAAGAGGAGTCGGTGTGAGGGTGGGGACGCACAAGACACTCAAACACAATCATTATTTTAAAAACACCCCTTGTGTAAAACATAAACCAGCATGTCACTGCGCAATGCTTGGCCACATTCCATGGTCACCTGCTACGCGTCTGAGTCTGTGTTCTGTGTCTCACCCACCCTCCGCCTGGAGTTCCAGTCCCTCATCCATAACGTCTGCACGGATGATTAATGTAGCGGGGGGCTCCGTGACCTCAAAATCCACCCAATCCATACCGCACCTGTCACTGCACCATTGCCCCTCTCGCTTACTGAAAACCAAGCCATCCGTGCAAAATGGCAATTTTCCACCCACCTAGAGAACAAAAAAAAGAAAAAGAGGATGCAATCCATTCTGCGGCAAAATAAGGGAAATGCGATGATAAGTAGAACAGGTGCGCGAGGGCTCAGTGTTTGCACTAACGAGGGAGTTGAACGGCATGCACCGCTGACCACAACAGCTGTGGAGCTTGGGATGCAGAGTTGGGCTTTTACCTCTGGCGCGCAGTTTGCACAGCAAGAATCGGCAGATGATGGAGCACTTAATAGGGATACAAATGGAATGAACCAGGTCTGAGGTGGAGCAGTAGCAGTGCTAGCGCCCATATGTTTGGATAATACTGCAACAGGGTTCATTTTAACCCAAATGTAGCCAAATGGACCCGTATAAGAGTCCATTTGGTTACATGTGTACACTCTCAGACTTACAAATGGATACATTTACACAGAGGTTTTTACTGTGTATCGGTGTCGTGTGATGCAGGGGGGGGGGGGGGGGTTGGGGTCTACCTGTGCCTAAGGTGATGCCCAGAATGACCTCTACTACCCGTTCATTCCCAGGAGGAAAAACCTAACGAGCTCATCGCACTTAATTCTTTCTCTGCCTCTAGCTGTTAGCATAAATTAAGTTAGCCTATGCCACCATCCGCGTTCACTTTAAGAGGAGTTTGCCCACTCCCTCGCCCAATAGACACAATTTAGTATTATTAGCACACAGTGTTTACCTCTCGCCAGAAATGTTTACATGTCGGGAGCGACGTGGTACAAAGTCACGAACTTTGTATGGCTGAAGAGCCACCATGGACAGCTCTGCTGGATTCCGACTTATGGAGGTTCGAAAATCCTACTGTTAACCGATGTAAACGGAGATCAGATTTAACGTCCCATGCATAGCAACCGGATCAATGTTAAAAGCTGCCGTGGGGCTCAACCATTAAATACAGTGGGGTCTGTATATATACACGGACCTAGCAAATAACGTCCCCTAGCGGCGGGGTACGTACTGTATATATACGGACATGACAGAAAAGTAATTAACGAAGCCTAATGAGCCCTTAATTGGCAGCATTATGATGTCCCTGAAGGTCAGAGTGCAGGCAGGCTCTCATGCCAGCAGTGGAACGGTTTGGCACTTCTTCCTGCCAACTCATAACGTCACATCACTCACCTCCGTCTCACTGGGAAAACAGAGTCACAGGAAGATATGGGGAACTTGGATGAGTAAAAAACATATACATATATTTGTCGTTTGTTTAGGGGGGAAAAGCAGATCTCCAAGCTCACAAGACGTTGCATTTAGATTTGCTATGTTTAAAAAATAAAATAAGCAATCATCGTCGTCATCAACAACAACTATAATGATGGTTATGGGTGAATTCAGGCTGTGGATAGAAGGCAGTGGCATATAAGTCTTAAGAAGTGAATGAATGTGTATGAATTGAATATACAGGACCATAATGGAAACCTATCCTTTTAGAATTACTGTAGAATTGTGCCTCTGTAGGCTACTATTTTGCAAAATGTTAATATAGTATAAAATCAAATGACTAAAAAAATGGTTTGTTCTTATAAAAATAGGTTTGAGGTAACCAATAATAATAAACAACCTGCCATAAATAACTAAATACTATATTTACGGCAGTTCTGTACAGAATAAAGGTTAGGTTGACCGTGAAGAACTTGAAATTGTAATTGAGGTTTTACTTTGTTGCAAATTGTTGGTAACAACTTAAAGGCACGACCTGCGATTATTACTGAAAAGCTCTGATGGCAAAAACAGCCAGACGCCTAGAAATATATTTCCCCCTCTACTAAAGCATGCAGCCACAGCAGATTGAACAATAACACGAAAGTACATTGTGTTCTTGTTTCACCCTAGTCAGAATCGATTGATTTCTTTGATAAGAGTTTAACCAGCCATCACACTTGCACTACTTCATTCAGTGCAGTTGCCAGTTCATTATTGCGTGTGTCAGTGTGTGTGTGTGTGTGTGTGTGTGTGTGTGTGTGTGTGTGGCTGAGCAGCCTAGCTGTGCCCTGCTGTGTGACAAAGGTTGCCCAAACTATGCTGCACTTCTATAATGATATGCTGCCGCCACCTAGTGGCTGTAATGACACACAGAAGTGTGTCTTTACAGCAGTGGTTTTCAACCAGTGGTCCTTGGGGGGTTCCAGGCTTCCAGCCTGACATTTAGCTGTCCCCAGCTAAATTATGGAAAGTTGGTAACCAAATGGACATTATAGATCTTTAACTTACGGGTCCATTTGGTTACATTTTATGCTCTCATCTCATGAGTTAACTTGTTAGCCTAATACTTAAGTAGGCCTATGTCTACAAAATATTAGAGATTATTGTTTTGTCTGTTATCTCTTCTATGGTACCAACATCAATACAGCATGGAAATGTGGACAAAATCTTATCCAACGGGTATACAAAATATTCTTTATAGTTTTGGGTCTGAGAGGCTAAATGTCATTAATATTAATGGTGGTGCGTGGCGTGGCTCAAATGTTAAATAAATAATGGACCTAACTTAAGAGTTAAAAAGTCCATGAAGTCAATGGTTATTAGTCCAGGGGCCAATAACTGAGTCTGAGATGTCATGTCGCCCACCAAGCAAGGTGACTATACTTTTCCCCATTCTTCCTATAGTTCAGTAGTTTTCAAACATTTTAATTTCAATGTCCATTATTTATTTGCCTTATGTCTCTGTCCACTGGCACCGACACAAACAGACACATGGGTAGTGTAGCCTAAACCCAGAGCCATCTCGCTTCACCAGGCTTTCCACCTCTATGTATGTAGCCAGGCGCAGTTCCTTCACAAACACACACTAAACTATAGTCTACCGTCTATAATACAACAAAACTACATTTGTTAACCTGCTCAAAAGAAAATCTTCTGTTGTATCCGCGCGTAGGCTACAGCACACTTGAAAACACACACGCATAGGCACGGCACAAACGCCAAGCAAATGTTTTGAGAGGCTGAGAGGCCCGTCGCCCGCATTATCATAAATAATTAAAAATAAATATAGCTTGTAGGCCTATGTCTCTCCTCCCTTTCCTCCAAAATAAACGGGACTCGGGACCAGGTGGTGTTGAGCGAAAAAGGAGGCTAAAATATATCCTTTTACAGAATTACAGTGAGTAGGTTTAATGGAATTATGGAAATATGGCATACTTGAAGAAAACTAAAATAAACCCACCTCATAGTAACGCAAGTTTGGCGCTGAAAAAACAATGGTCCACTCTCCAGGCCACTGGACGCTGGTCTCAACTTCAGGTTGAATTCACTCAAGCACACAGCTGGAGATGATAGCTTTAAAAGTGGCGCGAACCTGACTGCTAAGAGGATTTAAAGTAGCCTAGCCTACCCTTGGTTCCTCTTAGCAGAGCAGCCAGACCTTGGCTTCTAATCTGAACTGTATACTTTCCTGTGCTTTTTGAGTGGTGGGAGCAGCAATGTCCGTGTTCCCGTGTTCACCTATGTGTTCATTAATGAGCATCATATAATGAGTACCAGTAGGGGCGCTGTTTGCCAGAAAGAGAGAGACAGGAGGGCAGTGCTGCACTGTTGCCTTTTCGAAAAGTGAAGACGGCTCGCCCCAAGTTTGTACACTCCTCTCCCAAACACACACAGATTAATTGGGTGCATCTGGGAGAGGGTGTGCCAAACACCGGGAAAAAAAATTCATGATGTGTAGACTATGTAGGCTACTTAATGTTAATGCCTACAGTATGAGTTATGGAAAGATGGTGTGAAAGGTGTATCAGTTGATGTGATAGACAAGCAAGCACTGTGATATCAAACTTGAACAGTGGCCGGTGTTAGATCTAATGGCGATCTAACACCGGCCACTGTTCAATGGTGCTAGTGATGTTGCCAATTTTCCCCAAAGGGAGTAATGAATACATTTGGTAGGCTAAATAGTTTCCTATGTTTGTTGGCAAAATATTAACATCTATATGGTTCAATAATAACAGAAATTCTAAATGAAAAACATCACAAATGATACTTGTGATTTTAAATTGGTCTAATAGTAAATTAATCTGGATGTAGAAGCAGCAATCATGTAGAGCGATTAGATTAAATAGGCAGCTACTGAAAAAAGGTTTTGTAGTCTAGGCTAGCTGTCTGTCTTTCTTGATGGTTAATCTTCTTTCATGCCAGGGCCACATTCTTGCTAACCCCCGTGGCCACCCTCCGCTAGGCCTGGTAGGCCAGCGGTCCCTGGCTTATCATCGTCTTGATGAACTGGACCACCTCTGATGTGGTGGCCTGACCCCCAAGGTCTGCCGTGTGTAACCTGGTTTCATTCATGGTGGTGAGGACTGCATTTCGGATCACATTGGCATAGTCATAAAGCTTGAGGTGGTCCAGCATCATGCAGCTGGCCAACAGCATGGCAGTGGGATTAGCAATGTTTCTGTTTGCAACACTCTTCCCAGTGCTCCTTGTGGCCGTTTCAAAGACAGCGTAGTCGTGCCCGTAGTTAGCCGATGGCACCAACCCAGGCCCTCCCACTAAACCGGCACACACATTGCTGACCACGTTCCCATACAGATTGGGCATCACCATAACATCAAACTGCTGTGGCTTGGACACCAGCTGCATGGTGGTGTTGTCCACAATCATGTCATCAAAGATGATGTCTGGGTAACCAGCAGCCACCTCCTTGCAGCACTGCAGGAACAAACCATCACCAAGCTTCATGATGTTGGCCTTGTGGACGGCTGTGACCCTGCGGCGACCCTTCTCCCTGGCCAAACTGAAAGCGTAGTCAGCAATCCTGAGCGAGTTAGCCCGGGTGATGATCTTAAGACTCTCCACTACCCCTGGCACAATCTCATGCTCCAGATTACTGTACTCACCCTCTGTGTTTTCCCTGACGATCATGATGTCAATGTTCTTGTGGCGGGTCTGGACGCCAGGGAGGGACTGGCAGTGCATCACATATGCATACAAGTCTAGGCTGGTGCGAAGGAGATTATTTCTGGAGTTCACGATATGAGGCGGCACGATATGATTTGTATCCAAGTTGCCTTTAAGAGCAACTCCATTACGGCGGATGGCATCAATGGCATCGTTAATGTCATCCTCGGGTGTCAAGGAAGAGTTGACATTCACCACCTCAAAGTCTACTGGAACATGGCTGTACCGGAAAACGTCACAGATGTGATTAAACAACTCTGGGCCAATTCCACCCCCAGGGATGAGTGTGACTGTATGTCTGTCTCCATGCTTAACCACAGGGGTAATATATTCTCTAGCGTCAGTCACCTTCTCTCTATGATTCACAAAAGTTGATCCCAATACTTTAACCGTATTTCCCAGAGATCCAATCCAAAGAGGCTTAATTACTTTGGACAACGAGAGTGCAACATTGGACACAGCCATCATTTGAAAGCAGGACGAGAAATCCATCCATCTAATAAATCCAGAAATCATCTTTACATACATGCATCTCTGTCACTTATTTACTGTACTTATGTCTATATATGGTGAGTCACAAAGTCTGCCAAGCTGATTGGTTGAAACACTTGCCCATACATGGAGATCCCCAAACTCTGAAGGTGACAAGTTGAAAACCCTGCACATATATGGAGATTCCTATGACATATTCACTATGACATAATACTGGCCTCCAAGTAACCTAATAACTACAGGTGTGAATCTTCAATGGCAATCTACAATTTCATTCGATTATGATTAACCCGTTTACGTTTCTATACTACAAGCATCGATCCCGTCCCTGCACATGCGGTTGACATATTATTTTGAAAGTGCATGTGCGCTTAACCATTCCTTCCCAACATTAACGTCTTTAAAATGTAATTAAATTGTAGACCAAAATAATTAAAATCAACCAGTGTCAAGTGAGGGGCGCTCTTATCATGTCATCATAGATCATCTCATTATCAACCAATGGTACATCTCCCACCAAATCACGCCAGCCAATCGCAATTTGCGTACTCACTTTTGTATTCAATGTTTGAGTGCCGTCAGCTGCAGAAGCAGTAGAACCGGCCAGTGCCGGAACCTCAATTCGTATACCTATTGCATGTTCTGAAGGGGCCGCATTGCCTTACTCTGTTATGTTTGAAACGCATACATTGCATGCGTCTCTGAAGTTGCATTCCCACAGTCCAGCCAATGACCTAACCAAGGTTTGACAGCTGATATCCTTCGAAGACATGACCAGTGTCATTTTCTTATATGAATTATGTCTTTATGGCCATATAACTAATTTAATTTAATTTAATAGGGAAAGAACAGGTTAAAACTTTAGTTTTACGACAAGAAAAAAGCCAAACAAACATGAGAATGGTTGGACAATAAACCATATTAATAAAAAAGTTATTTGTAAATATTACACGTATGAATTGTATCCTAGTCATACAGCCACCTTTTGTAATTTGCATAGGGTGGTAGCCAAGTTATGCTACAAGAGAAACTGGCCCACAGGAGATTTCAACCAAATTCTCTTTTGAGGTTATTTTTCAAACAAACATGGAATGTGGAACCATGTAGGCCCAGCTGCAATATCAAAGTTACTCACTTATTTCTGTTGATAAATCTGTTTAAGTGGAAGGCTATTTATCATGTGTTCATGATGTTTCTTCTATAACTGAGAAGGAATGACACTATAGGCTACATACAGTATGTGCTCACTTGAAACCTATTCAACCTATTCTTTTCTCTGAAACTTCATCATGATACGTACAATACTATTGGGGGCCATCTGAAATATCTGCCCATTGGAAAAAAGCAGCCCTTTGTATTTTCAAAGCCACATTATATTTCCACTTGTGTTCAATCACAATTTCCTACATCTTTGGCTTTGTCTCACACATGCCATTCCCTTCTGAGACACTAGATGGAAGTGGTAACTCACCAAATGCATCAGTTAGGATGAAGAATGTTTCTGCCAGCCAAGTGCTAACAGACATGCATCTGTACTGCCAACAATTTGTGGTAATCTCATTAGCACACTTTTAAACAGGGTGCAAGTGATATTTTGTTGAAGTGCAAAGCTATATAGCTATTATGGCATCCCATAGTAATAATTAATATAGTGTTTGTTCAGCAACATAAGTCTCCTCAACTATCCAGCTGTTTTAGAGTAAACTAAAGAGTAAACTAAAGAGTAAAATATTTTACAGGATAAATAAGTGAAATGATTGAGCACACATTGTTTTTTCAAAATGTATTTTGTAAAATTTAATTTAATGTAATAAACTGCGAGTCAAAATAAATTTGAATGTGTCTTTGTGTCCATAACAAAATATACTACCAGAACAACTTTTTAACAAAACACTTTTAAACCAAAGAATATCACATCATGCTCCAAGCATAAAGATGCATGTAATTCTAGAAACTGCTAAGATGCAGCATATCTGCAGTATTTGTGTAGTGCAAGTATATACAGTATATACTGTATATGCACAGTACACACTGACACACATATACAGTATTACAAAAATGAACATAAATGGTCATCTAATCTAAAATACATTCTTAAACTCAAAGAGTGAAAACTCCAACAAACCCAAAATAATTCCAATAGCATTGGAATAGCATTTATATATACATATTTTAGTATAAAATGATAAAAGTATGAAATAATCTAAACAAACCTCAACAAAAACAAAGACGACCCTCCCCGAACATGGCCAAAGGGGTTTGACGCTCTGCTAAATGCTCATTGAGATGGTCCACAGAATGCTGCCAGCTGACTCTATGAGAAGAAAAACAATGTAAAAACAAATATTATGTTTGTGTCCCAGCATAATGCAATACATAGCTACAAAAAACGATTACATTGAATATGTGTTCCATACCTGTAGCTGCTGAATACTCCTTAGAGCATTTTCATCAAGTGAAGAAAAATCTATAGAGTCCATCTGACTTGCCAGAAGCTGAATGCACTAAAGTAGTTCAAAACAACACTCAGTTAGTTCAGTATTGTACATGGCAATGCCCCATTAATACTTGTGTCGTGTACCAAAAATAGCCCATCTACAAGCTCACAGTGCATCACATTGTAGATCAGATACTTTCAGACACCGGCACACAACTAACATGAATCAGGATTAAGACATGTCACAAACAACTACATAGTACTTCCATAGAGACGTTCCAATTGTCTCAATATCATATGACCCAAGATATATTATATACGCAATATTTGAATACATACAACGGCCTCCTATCTAACATGAAAAAACAACTGCCTACCATGCTTACATGTTAGGCATCATAGAACTACCATGGCGTCATTGCTAGATGTGGATGTCAGTGTAGGCATCATTGTTAAATAAATAAACCAGTGGAATACAGAACCCTGGAAAAAGGCAGCTAATGACTACATATTGTATATTATGTCAATTACGCTTAAGTCAATACCTCTCCGTTGCCAATAGGGACGCTGATGACAACATCCTCAGTAGTGGGCGCCACAGGAGAGCCGTTGATAGACATGCTGTAGACCCTTTCTTTGTGACGGGGAACTCTAACTGCAGGGGTCTTGGGAAGCCTGAGGGCAATAGGGAGAGAAAAGTGAGCAATGTATCCACGTTTCAACAAATCTGTTATTTCCTTGAAAGAAAAGGCACAAATATTCCCCATGGCATAGTAAATTGAACCAAGTGAATTGAATCAGTTGGCCCGTTTCAAATTAGTCAGGCAGGGGCATTAGCCGACAGTCCCTGCGTGTAGGCACACCGATTAAATGGTGCATTTATATAGCGCCTTTATCCAATGTGCTTTCCATAGACTGTGCATTACATTCACGGTCCATTCACACACCGATGGCACAGGAAACTATGCAAGGCACTAACCTGCTCATCGGGAGCAATTAGGGGTTCAGCGTCTTGTACAAGGACACTTCGACAGTAACTCTGGGGGAGCCCAGGATCAAACTGGGAATCTTTCAGTTCCAGTTCCAGTGCGGCGTGCGGCCGCTCTACTCCTGAGCCACTGCCATCCCCCGGCCAATTACACAGCAAAGTGGCAAGCACTTTAAAGACGAACTAGAGCGTCGTCATTATTTGCAAGGTTTCTCTGGTTTTGTCAGAGACGGTAACATCACCAATGCAGCAGGTTTCAAGTATAATGCATTACTACTAGTCTACTCCTCACCAGTCATCTCAGCTGTCAGCTCCTGAGTACAGCTTAAAAACAGCATGACAACGGTCTGCGGCACCCCAGTATTCAAAGAACAATCACTTTTTCAACCGGAATAAACTGCAGGTTTATCAGGGGCGACTGTGGCTCAGGAGATAGAGCAGGTCGTCCAATGATCCGTGGATCGGCGGTTCCAATCCCGGCTCCTCCGGTCTACATGTCGAAGTGTCCTTGGGCAAGACACTGAACCCCAAATTTATCCCGATGTGCTGGTTGGTACCTTGCATGGCTTCCGCCACAATCGGTGTATGTGTATGAATGTGTGAATGTAATGCACATGTAAAGCACCTTGGATAAAGGCGCTATATAAATTTGCACCATTAACCAAAACACAAGCTCTCACTCACTTAGTGAGAGGTGTCTATTCAGGCTACACTTTTGTATTAGTTGTAATTATTGAGACATATTACCCCCCCTCCCCCCCCCCCCCAATATAACCCACTAAACTCTTACCTAGGGTCAAATTTTGGAGTGATCAGTGGAGTAGCTCCTACAAGTAAAGAAGAGTCCAGCATGTTCCTGGCAGGTGTAACCAAGGGCTTCCTGTTGGATCTGAACACAGATTCTTGTTAGCGTTGCAACAAACCAGAAAGACTTTTAGTTACGGACATTGATTGAATGGCACATGGTAAGACAATAAATTAACAAGCCGCCTTTTACTTTTTACATTTTTACACAAACCCCCCAAACTGCATTTATATGTAAAACACGTAACTTTTTCTACATGCATGAATCACATATTATCAAGACGTTTCACATTCCCGTCAACTTCGACACAATACATTTGAGAGATTCAATTCGATCTGATTATTATTATCATAATTCCAGTCAGCTCCTATTCCGTTTGCCAGAGAAGCTTGCAGCTTACAACATGGAACATACCGTACATCCGCACATTTTTAGAGTAGCAAATTATTTTTTACGCCTGAGGAATCAATATTACTAATGAATTGCATTTTTATAGTGCTTTTCCAAGTGCTCAAAGCGCTTGACAATGGTTCATTCATTCATACATTGGGAGGTGACTACTCCTCTAGATGCTAGACTACAGGAGTCGATATTGATTGCGCAAAGCAACAAAATCGTGGTAGAGGCTAGACCCCCCCAAATATCACACTCAATACATTAGAAATATAGAGCACCGAAGTCCTGACGTTACTGTCAGTAGAGGGCGTCAGTCCCCAGGTTCGTGTACTTTTTATTTGCATTGTAATCTCCATAGGGGGATTTTAGATGGCCTCATATAAGAACTGTGTTTGAAAAATAAACCGATAACCCCGGCCTTTTCACTCATATGGATATGAAGCATCGACTGAAAGTGGAAATGTACAAATATACCCAAAGCGTAACAAAATAAGTGTTAGAAATGAGTCAAACAACCCAGAGACTACATTTCCGGGTAGGCGGGTGTCTGCATCTGCCCGTTGCACAACAGAAACTGAATGTTTTATTAAGTTTATTTTTATTTTATTGATATTTAATGTTTCGTGGTTAGTACGAGTCGAGTCACCACGAGCTGAGCTTACGTCAACGAGGAATCTCAGGAACACAATGTGTTAACAGCTGGGCGTGAGCCGCGTGACGTATATTAGCAGCGACATTGCCTATGTAGTTTCAAGGCTTTTGTGGCCACATTCATTCCATTTTCTCCAGAAACTGGCTGTATCAAATATGAATGGACATCATTAACGACGCACAGCCACTCCCCTGACAGAAAGGCCAGGGTGGTTTATTTTTTCAAACAGTTCTTATATGAAGCGACTTAAAAATCGCTCTATGGAAATTTCACTGCAAATAAAAAAATACATGAACCTGTGTATTGGCGCCTGTTTCAGTAGTCAATAAGGACAGACTCAGTCTGGGCGTTTAGTGTTTATTGTGGCCCGTGTCAACCATTCCATTCACAGGTTCATTCTGAAGTGCACCGATACATCCGGTTATATAGTCGATGGCCTATCTCATCGATCTAGCCCAGTAACATCTTCCTTCACAAATAAAGCATTTTCGATATATTGCATAAATGTTTCACCACCATTGTATTTCATTCATTGCATTTAATTTATTTTCCTTCTTTTTCTCCAATACCTTCAGTGCAAATCCTAAAATTGATACCCCCCCCCCCTCTGTCCCGAGTCCCCCGCTTGTGGGTGTGTGATCCCTTTCACAGAACGAGTCTATCGGGTGGTCTGGACAGCCGTCCAGCCCTTGTATATACATGACCCTTTGGCAAAAGTTCATCCACTTCAGGCTCGGTCTGTAGTGCGGGCCTAATAGGGTCAGTAACAGTAACGGTAACGGTAACAGCACCCTCTACTGAAAGTGACGTCAGACTTCGGTGCTCTATAGATATCCATCTTACCTTCTAACGGAGGTGTTCTGCTTGGTGACAGAGCGGGCTGCAGTTTTTTTAGCTGTAGTTCGAGGTGGCTTCTTTGCAGTTCTTCCCTGAATCCCGAAACACACAAACCGTTAAATCAACCACTGTCTATGGTAAAAATGCAGCTGCACATCTACTTCAACTTCATGTCTATAATATAGTACATCTTTTTTCTGTGTCTGGGCTTGTGGAAAACAGTAACCACCTTCTTCACTGCCACAGTTGGATTGTACTCATCATCCTCCGAGCTCGACTTGGTTGGGGCCTTTTTCTTGGATGCTGCTGGAAGACAAAATTCGAGCAAAGAAATGCGCACACATGGTAAGTTTGTACATGATAGCCGTCAAAAGGATAAAACACAAAAAAAGCTTGAGAGCTAAGCTTGTGTGTGTAAACAAGGCGTGCTGTTTGCTTAATATCAGCAGTATTACCAGTAATGGTCTCTTAGGACAGATGGGTGGATGAGAGGCTGTACTGCACTTACTTTTCTTGACTGTTGGAGGGATGTCATGGACCACAGCCAGGACAGTATCAACCTTGGCAGCCACATCTCTCTGTAAACAGACAGGAGAGAAGCTAGATATGAAAATCACTGAATGTACCAAGGCATAGGTAACAGTGGTGGTTGTCCGCCTACACATATGGAAACAACTAATCTGGTGCACTATCTGGTTCTGTTCATTAAAACCACTGTTCTCACCGTTTCTTGATCCACTTCTTGTTCCTTGGCTTTCTCTGACCCTAAGAGAGAGGCAGATACCAAATAATGAATGCTAGTTTACTCACTTTAATGGGAGTGTCGCTATTCAGATTTGATTTCACACTTCAATATTACAAACAAGGGCATGTCTCTAATCACTAATACCCTTCTGTACTTTCACCCACCACCACCACACCACTCTCTACCAGCTCAGTGGCCTTGTGGTTAGAGTGCACAAAGTCTCTGAAAAATGGGACCCAGTGCCTCCCTGCTTGGCACTTAGCATCAACGCTTGAATTGAGGGCAAGTCCCTGCGACATACTAGCGTCATATCCAGGAGGTAGCCCTGCAACATGACTGCCATGATGATTATCATGACAGTCATGCAGAAACTTTGCCCTGTTTTTTGCACTCGCCTATTAGTCTGTATTGGCAGGGCGGTCAGCGTACCTATATCGAACACACCGAGTGCCACCCTCCTCCCGACCGATAGGGGCGCGTAGTTGAAAGCCAATAGCAAAATAACACCTCGGATAAAAATGATTAAACAACGCGGGATGCAGAAATTCTAATCGCTGGAGCTGCAACTAACTAACACCCGTACGGTGGGACAAATTGTGAGTACTTTATATTTGAAATCTGAATGTTTATATATACGGAAATCTTGTAAATGCAGCGAGCGCAAAAAACAGGGTGACGTTTCTTCATGACTCTCGTATGAATACGAGTCATGAACCATGGCTAATCCAGGAGGGTACGTATACATTAAGCTCTTTAGGACAAACCCATGTTATACTTCCCAAAGTCTCAGCTCTGAATGCCCGACCTCACACACTCCATAATCCTTCTAGTAAGACAGCAGCTCACTCTGACGCTTTACATAGCTGGAACCAGTGGTTTTACCACCTGGATCTCACACCGACTTGCTGTGACAAATTGATCATTGAATACGCAGACTAATCTTCTTTAGTCCTGAAAATGTAGACTACACCGTTGTCGCTGCATTAAAAATGCCAATAATGAGTAGTTTTCAGGGCCTGTCCAATTAAAAATGTCAACGTGATTTGTTCCAGATGAGCTTTATGCATACTTACTGTAATATTCTAACCAGTTCATTTGTCTGATCTGCTTGGGAAGCTTGATCAGAGCCATGTCGTAAGCGTTTTGGGATTTCCTCAGGAGGTCATTTTTCTTCACTTTCAGCCTTTCAACTATAGCCTTCACTGTAGAAACGAAAACAGTTAAAAAAAAACAACGGTTAGTCATTAATTATTATATTTCACATTTCTGGAATGTAGCTAGATATTGTTACACAATAACATTGATTGTAGGGGGTCATCAATGTCAGACAAGTGTCTGTGGCAAAACTTGGGAGAGAACAATGTACTTTATTATTTTGATCGTTAAGATCCAATTACTGAATGTCAGTCTCCAGGTTTTCTTGATTTATTATGACACCATTAGGAGTTCGCCAGTACAACAGTGGTATAAGGACCCATTGGTTCAATTTGTACACAATGGTCCATTTGGACCACCCTCAAGGAAACCTGATAGTCCCTCAACCCACTTTGAGGACGTGTTTCTAGTAATATTTGTATGTCCTTGGCAAAAATATAATTTTGACAAAAATGTCCAAAGCAAACATGGCGATGAACCCTGACTGTAATGTAGTCATCGTTTCTAACGTCTGCGCAACAGAATGATTTTCACGTTACCTTCGCCGTCGAAGTCCTGAAGGAAGGCTTCCACCTTCTTCATCTTGACGTCGTCGTGTTTTTTTTGTTTCGTGGTCCTTTTCCTTGGAGCCATGGCTGTGTGTATGGCGGAACGGCTGCTGACAAGACAATTGTGTTGCACAGTAACATTTAAATAACGCTTGGTAGTCACTCAGTCAGTTGGCACCCATACTCACTGCCGTTTAGTTAAACGTTAAACAGCTACCGTTAGCAACAGCAAGCTAACGCTATTAGATGAAAAGTGGGCACGTTTGCTAGGCTAGCTGACTGACCAGCATATTCATTCCATCATAATCTGGCTGCATACACTGTGTCCTACATAAAATGGGAATGTACACAATTGTATATGTGGTCTGTATGTATATTACCCTTAGCCTACCGTATTAATGTGTGTTTTGTTGTGTTGTCTCGTCGTGTTGTTGCTGTAACCGGACGGTGTCCCTCCTCTGGGTTTAACGGCCTCACTGCAAAATGAACAGAACTTTTCGAATCTGTGGAGAGGGAGGAGCCAAGTTGAGCGATCAGCCAAACAGGGCGCTTTGTTGAACTGCGCAACGGCGGACTTTCATTTCGACCAATCACAGCATAGAACGGCCGTGTTTACCAGTGGTGTAAAGTAATTTGTACTTTACTTGAGTATTTCTAATTTCCAGTACCTTTACTTATTTCACAACTTTAATTACTAGTTACTTTGTAGATGTTGATAATTATTATTACAAAACATACATTAACCACTTCAGCCATTTGAAAATAGCCGATCTACAAGCTGGGTGCGTTCGGAAATGGCACACCAGAGCGCACTTGCAGTTTGTATTGCGCCATTTCCGAACGCACCCATTCTGGTAACAAAGGTACTATATTTAGGGCACTGTCTAGTGAGCTAATCTAGTGAGCTAATTTAAGACGTCCGGTGGACGATCTCTTCAAAATAAGAGTACCCTCTAGAGTATTGAAAAAAGTTTAATTTGCACATTAAAACTACAAATTAAGCATTTAAATGATGCTATAAGACACACATTATGTTTCTGTGTAAAAATAAGTAATTAAATAATAATAATAAAGTTATCTAAATGGATAAATGCTATTCACTGGAGTGCATGGACTTTATAAAGTGGACACTGGACAAAAGATGGCTCCGCGAGGCAACTATCTGGACATACCCACGTGTTCAGGGAGATGTCCTCTACCACACCCCACTCTCCGCTAAGCGGGAGAGGCGTAAAATTCACAGCAGCAGACCTTCTACTGGGGTCAATGCTCAAAAAAGTACCGTTTCCGGACCCAGAATGGACACTGGACAAAAGACGGCTCCGCGAGGCAACTATCTGGACATACCCACGCGTTCGGGGAGATGTCCTCTACCACACCCCACTCTCCGCTAAGCGGGAGAGGTGTAAAATTCACAGCAGCAGACCTTCTACTGGGGTCAATGCTCAAAAAAGTACCGTTTCCGGACCCAGAATGGACACTGGACAAAGAGGCCTCCGCGAGGCAACTATCTGGACATACCCACGTGTTCGGGGAGATGTCCTCTACCACACCCCACTCTCCGCTAAGCGGGAGAGGTGTAAAATTCACAGCAGCAGACCTTCTACTGGGGTCAATGCTCAATAAAGTACCGTTTCCGGACCCAGAATGGACACTGGACAAAAGACGGCTCCGCGAGGCAACTATCTGGACATACCCACGCGTTCGGGGAGATGTCCTCTACCACACCCCACTCTCCGCTAAGCGGGAGAGGTGTAAAATTCACAGCAGCAGACCTTCTACTGGGGTCAATGCTCAAAAAAGTACCGTTTCCGGACCCAGAATGGACACTGGACAAAAGACGGCTCCGCGAGGCAACTATCTGGACATACCCACGCGTTCGGGAGATGTCCTCTACCACACCCCACTCTCCGCTAAGCGGGAGAGGTGTAAAATTCACAGCAGCAGACCTTCTACTGGGGTCAATGCTCAAAAAAGTACCGTTTCCGGACCCAGAATGGACACTGGACAAAGAGGCCTCCGCGAGGCAACTATCTGGACATACCCACGTGTTCGGGGAGATGTCCTCTACCACACCCCACTCTCCTCTAAGCGAGAGAGGTGTAAAATTCACAGCAGCAGACCTTCTACTGGGGTCAACGCTCAAAAAAGTGCTGTGCCTTGGGGCATTGACATGAAATCACTTTCTCTACGCAAGCTAAGTCAGGTCAAGGAGTTACCTCTAGCTTTGGAATGGGTGTCACTTGTGTGCGTTGATTGCATCTGTCTGTGCATTTATGCATTTGTTTGTCCTGACGAAACTTGATTATTTCTCGACTGTTTATTTTCTCGTATGACACGACATAGAAACTACTTGTGACTACTGTCTTTGTGTGCTGTCGAGCGGATGTTCTTTGCATCAGCTCAAAGGTATAGCCTGCTGTGTCATTCGATTCATTTGTCCAGATATGCCATTTATGATCTTTAAGGATGTACAATGACGCATATGGTGGCCTGTCGAAAAATACACACATACTGGTCAAAGCATACTAATTTTGTTGGTACAGACAGGATAAATTGAACGTTTTTGGAATTTTTGTGCCAGCTCTTAACAGGAGAAGTAAGGTCTGTGGGCTGTTAATTACTTCATATGTTGATAAGCTCTTTTCCTGCTGACATGTTTCACATTGTTCAGATTGAGCAGGTAATATTTGTGCAATAGTGTCTAAGATGCCTTTTTGTGACACGTCAAGTGGCTGCACTATGAATTGTGACATGTTCTTTGTAGATGGTAAGGCCTTGTCACCACATTGAGTACAACTATACAGACTAAGACTTTTCAGGCAAAGCAGGTCATCTCCAAGGAAAGGAGACCGAAGTGTGTATTCTACAAAGCTGTTTAATATGGTGCATACGTCTGTCCTAGAAAATTTCTGAGACACTAATGACACTGATGTGTTGGCTAGATTGAATTTCTCAAGTTTCCGTCTAAATGTTGAGTCCTGCGCTGCTGCTTCTTCAAGCCGTGTGTGACATTTTTTGATAGCAGATGTCTGTTGTAGAAATGTTAGAATTGGTAATGGTATAGCTTCACACATATTGTCATTTAGACTTTCATTGCATAAAACCACATCATCATCATCTTCTTCCAAATTGTCCTCCGTTATTGTTCTGTTAATTGCTTTCAACTGTCCAGGCACAGAATGTACAGATGTCTGTATGTTTTGCTTGAACAACTGTGTGGACACCACACATACCAACTACTAGTTTGTGTATAAAATCTAATGGGTCATTGTGCATTCCTAAGGCCAAGTAAGATGCTATTAACTAGTTGTTGAGTGACACCACAGATTGTTTTGCAATCAAATGTGTGACCTGGATTTTGAAAAAACGCTTGAATGAGAGCTGCTAAATTCCCCGGCATAGATGACAACTGAACCATCGAAGTAGGTGTCAATGGTTTCAATTGATCTTGTACTACTTGTAGATGCAGTATACCCACGCGTTCGGGGAGATGTCCTGTACCACACCCCACTCTCCGCTAAGCGGGAGAGGTGTAAAATTCACAGCAGCAGACCTTCTACTGAGGTCAACGCTCAAAAAAGTGCTGTGCCTTGGGGCATTGACAATTATTTAATTAACGAATTAAATAACCTTATTTTCTTCTGAAGGCAACCGGATGTCTTAAATTAGCTAGCTCTCAGACAGGAAGTTCTAAATTAGCTCATAAGACGGAGCCAAATATCTCTGAGAGTGGAGCCTGCCTGGCAAATGACATGGGGGGTCCTTTTTGTGGGCTTGGCCGAAAGTGGGCGTGGCCATGGCCGCCAGAAGTCTGTCAGATTTTGACAGCTTCAAATTAGTGTTAAACATAATATAACCCAATTGACTCCAGTCCTCTCTGTTTAATATATCTATAATGAAACTATATAAACTATGCATATACCATGAAGTGCTATGACTACTAGCTCTGGTCCATAGCTCTAATGCGTTTCATTTAGACCTATGTTACTCTAAACTTCCCCGCTCGCATGAATGCAGACCAGCCTCTACTCTTTGGCGTAAATAAAAAGAACGTTTTTGCTACACATAAAAACAAAGGCGAGTTGTGTCATTAGAAAGCCTACTTTGGTAATTGGTTCTAGTTCTAGTGAACAGAAATAATAAATAAATAGACTTGGTAACCTAACTGTAGGGAGTGCAAACACATTAAAGAACCTGGGGGTTATCATCTATGAAAAGGCAACACAATGAGCAGAAAATAAAAATGAACCATGTAAATACAACAAATTGAGCAGAGCACTGCAGGGAGTTGAACCGCATTCCGGTAAACCAGAAGTACCACAACCAGTGCCTTGGTTTTTGTTTTGTTTTACGAGGTCCATTCGTTGAAATGTAAATTTTGCAACGGTAAAGTAATTTCACAATTGACATTGTAGGCAATAATTAATAACGGTATGGCACCAGGCCAAAGCCATGGGGATAGAGTATGTTTAGCACTCTGAGTGAGTGTGTGTGTGTGTGTGTGTGTGTGTGTGTGTGTGTGTGTGTGTGTGTGTGTGTGTCCGTCAGTTTGTTAACAGCTAATCTCCAGCACCATTAACCCGGTCGATGCCAAATTTTGCACACACACTCCCTGGATGCCAACGATGAACCTCTGTCCCACATTTTCCAGAACGGCCTGTATAGCACCACACATTTTTGTATGCCCTCCGAGACTATGGACTATAGCCTTTCGCTTTTCTGCGATTTTACCTTTTTTCAAATCGTAAACAATGATGAAGAATCTTGCACTATAGCATGCCACTTAATGACCTTGGGGTCATCAAGGTCATTGATATTGATCAATGACCTTGAGCAGTATAAATGACCGTGACAAGTACAAATGACCTTGACCAGTATAAATGACCGTGACCAGTATATGACTGACCAGTATAAATTACCTTCATGAGACTAGTAAATGACCTTGACCAGTATAAATGACCTTCATAAGACTAGTAAATGATCTTCACCAGTATAAATTACCTTGACCAGTATGCGGTCCGTGACCATGGACTATAGCCTTTCGCTTTTCCTTGATTTTCACCTTTTTTTTAAATCCTCAACAATGATGAAGAATTGTTGAGGATAGCGCGCCGCTCAATGACCTGAGACCATGGACCAATAAACCATGTAAATATAACACATTGAGCAGGGCACTGCAGGGAGTTGAACCCCGTTCCGGTAAACCAGAAGTCCGACACCAGTGCCTTAGTTTTTGTGTTGTTGTTCATTTACAGGTCCAGGTGTGCATACGCATGTGCGCCTGTGCGTGTGTAGGTGCATTTGTGCATGTGTGTGCACGCTTCAATGACCACTGTTGGACCCCATGGGGATCAAGGACCTCAGGGAGCCACCCATAATTCACAACGGTCACAGCGAACTCTGTTGCATCACAACTGGTGGCCAACAGTCGTAACCAACACCGCCACCGACCCACAGGAGAATACCATCGCACAGTGGTATCAGACCAACCACAATCAGCCAGTCCTCAAACCAAACCCTTCGACCTAGAAGAACTCGAAACTGCAATGGGAAAGTTGAAACCCGGAAAAGCAGCAGGGATTGATGACATACTGGCAGAAATTATACAGCACCTGGAACCTAACGCAAAGACCTGGCTCGTAGGGATGCTGAATACATGCATGGCACAGAAAACCATCCCTTCTGTCTGGAGAACGGCCAAAGTGGTTGCAATCCCTAAACCTGGCAAAGACCCATCATCCCCAAAGAGCTACCGACCCATTTCCCTCCTCTGCATCACCTACAAGAGAGGCTGCTACTCCAACGCCTCATGCCACTCATAGACACCAAGCTGACTAAAGACCAAGCTGGTTTCCGTCCCGGCCGCTCCTGTGCTGGACAGAGCTCAACCTCACCCAACACATTGAGGATGGGTTTGAGGGAAAACAAATAACTGGAGCAGCAACTGGAGGGCGAAGCAAGCACGCAGGCAGCTTGTGCCTGCCTGCGTGCGTGCGTGCCTGCCTGCCTTCCTCATGTGGAAGCTGCGTAGTTGAGTTTGGGTGTGTCTTTCTTTTTCTGTCTTTCTTTCTTAGGACGAAGATCAAGGTAGACGCCGTTGGAAGGCTCAACACAAGCCGATGCCCCTAGAGATCCATCCCAAAGCTTCCCTCAGGGAGCCCAGCAAGCCAGCTAGCCAGCAAGCCCGCCCAGTCAGCCAACGCAGCCAGCCAGCTCCGCCAGTCAGCCAGTGTAGAAAGTCAGGCTGCCAAGCCAGCGCACATCAGCCCTTGCAGTCAACCATTGTAGCCATACCAGCCTTGCTCAGTCAGCTCAGCCAGGCCTCTCTCGAGGCCTGGCTCTCTGTCTGCCTGGCCCGGTCTGCCCCGCCCTGCCTTGCAGCAACAGAACCAGCCTTGCTGGCAAGCCAGCCAGCTCAGAATACGAGCTCAGCAAGCCAGCGCAGCTGGCAAGCACGCAGTTAGTCTAAACCAGTTTCAGACCGGCAGGCCAGGGCAGACAGACAGGAAGACCGAGGCGCCTAGGCAGGCAGACAGGCCAGGAAGGCAACAAAGTGCAGGCAGGGGGACTATCCGGCCTAAGGCTGCGCTGCAAGGGTTGGAGCCTGGCCAGCTCCTGCTGGTCTTGGCTGAGTGGCTGTGGCTGCACAGTAAGGCTGCGGTAACCTAGTCTGGGCTTGCTGCTGCACTGGCTTGCTCAGCTCGCATTCTGAGCTGGCTGGCTTGCCAGAAAGGCTGGTTCTGTTGCTGCAAGGCAGGGCAGGGCAGACCGGGCCAGGCAGACAGAGAGCCAGGCCTCGAGAGAGGCCTGGCTGAGCTGACTGAGCAAGGCTGGTATGGCTGCAATGGCTGACTGCAACGGCTGATATGCTCTGGCTTGGCAGCCTGACTTTCTACACTGGCTGACTGGCGGAGCTGACTGGCTGCGTTGGCTGACTGGGCAGGCTTGCTGGCTAGCTGGCTTGCTGGGCTCCCTGAGGGAAGCTTTGGGATGGATCTCTAGGGGCATCGGCTTGTGTTGAGCCTTCCAACGGCGTCTACCTTTATCTCCGTCCTAAGAAAGAAAGACAGAAAAAGAAAGACACACACAAACCCAACTATGCAGCTTCCACCTGAGGAACCGAGACGCGAAAAAAGAACTGAGCGTCACTTGGGATGGTCACAAACTCTCCAAACATACCCACCCCATGTATCTTGGAGTTACACTGGACAGGACACTCTTCTTCAAAAAACACCTGGAGAACACAAAAGCCACGGTCAACACCCACAATAACATCCTGTGAAAACTAGTGAACTCCAAGTGGGGTGCAGACCCACAAACAATCCGTGCAACTGCCATGGCCCTGTCTTTCTCTACAGCAGAGTATGCCTGCTCAAGCTGGAGCCGATCACGTCACACCAAATTGGTCGACACAGCCCTAAATGACACCTGTCGCATCATCACGGGATGCGTCAAGACAACACCTGTCCCTGTCCCAGCACCTGTTTACATTCGAGGGTCGCCGGTCCTCTCGAACGGAACAGTTTAACGTCATGCCCAGGACGAAAAGATATAGAGAACACCAAAATGACAAATAACAGCAGGAAGGCATGAGCCACAATCCACCGTCTTGGCAAAGACCACACCACCCATAATTCACAACGGTCACAGCAAACTCTGTTGCATCACAACTGGTGTAGGTATTGGATGGAGCCCGCACATCACAGGTATAAAAAAAAGTTAAAAAACGTTCTGTATTGAAATACTGACAACGTTTCGATCTATTTGATCTTCATCAGGTCATGTGTACACAAAACATACACTTTTATACTAAGGGAGTGCCCCCATCAACCAATCAAAACACCACATTTTGGTGCCCCTCCCATCACTGCAGGTGTGACACGTCAACCCTGAGTGAGTAGGTGGGGACCCAGACATATTGATGTAAATATAGTCTGTTCAGAAATGTTAGTGCCTCTCATAGAGCTTGTAGGTGATGCAGGAGGGAAATGGGTCGGTAGCTCTTCGGGGATAATGGGTCTTTGCCAGGTTTAGGGATTGCAACCACTTCGGCCTTTTTCCAAACAGAAGGGATGGTTTTCTGTGCTATGCATGTGTTCAGCATCCCCACAAGCCAGGTCCTTGCGTTAGGTCCCAGGTGCTGTATCATTTCTGCCAGTATGCCATCAATCCCTGCTGCTTTTCCGGGTTTCAACTTTCCCATTGCAGTTTCATGTTCTTCTAAGTCGAAGGGTTTGGTTTGAGGGCTGGCTGATTGTGGTTGGTCTGATACCACTGTGCGATGGTATTCTATGTGAGTCGGTGGCGGTGTTGGTTACAACTGTTGGCCACCAGTTGTGACCAAGACCGCCACCGACCCACAGGAGAATACCATCGCACAGTGGTATCAGACCAACCACAATCAGCCAGCCCTCAAACCAAACCCTTCGACCTAGAAGAACTTGAAACTGCAATTTGAAAGTTGAAACCCGGAAAAGCAGCAGGGATTGATGACCTACTGGCAGAAATGTTACAGCACCTGGGACCCAACGCAAAGACCTGGCTTGTGGGGATGCTGAACACATGCATAGCACAGAAAACCATCCCTTCTGTCTGGGAAAAGGCCAAAGTGGTTGCAATCCTTAAACCAGGCAAAGACCCATTATCCACAAAGAGCTACCGACCCATTTCCCTCTGCATCACCTACAAGGCTATATGAGAAGCTGCTACTCCAACGCCTCGTTGCCACTCATAGACACCAAGCTGACTAAAGACCAAGCTGGTTTCCGTCCTGGCCGCTCCTGTGCTGGACAGAGCTCAACCTCACCCAACACATTGAGGATGGGTTTGAGGGAAAACAAATAACTGGAGCAACAGATCTCTCTGCTGCCTACGACACTTTCCAACACCGCACAATGGTCAGGAAAAGCCTCCTCAACAACAGGCGCTTCTATGTCCAGTTAAATGACCAGAGGCGTAAATGGAAAGCCCAAAAGAACGGCCTACCACAAGGTAGCCTGCTCGCCCCCTCCTTTTCAATATCTACACAAACGTCCAGCCACTACCCAAAGTAGTAGTACTGGAATGAAATGATAGAGAACACCTCACACACACAGTTTCCTTTCGTGGCTGTTTACATTCGAGGGTCGCCGGTCCTCTCGAACGGAACAGTTTAACGTCATGCCCAGGACGAAAAGATATAGAGAACACCAACATGACAAAAAACAGCAGGAAGGCATTATAAATTACCTTCATGAGACTAGTAAATGACCTTGACCAGTATAAATGACCTTCATAAGACTAGTAAATGATCTTCACCAGTATAAATGACCTTGACCAGTATGCGGTCCGTGACCATGGACTATAGCCTTTTGCTTTTCCTTGATTTTCACCTTTTTTTTTTATCCTCAACAATGATGAAGAATCGCGCACTATAGCGCGCCGCTCAATGACCTCTGAGACCATGGACCAATGAATGAAATACAACACATTGAGCAGGGCACTGCAGGGAGTTGAACCCCGTTCCGGTAAACCAGAAGTCCGACACCAGTGCCTTAGTTTTTGTGTTGTTGTTCATTTAAAGGTCCAGGTGTGCATACGCATGTGCGCGTGTAGGTGCATGTGTGACCACAATGACCACTGTTGGACCCAATGGCGATCAAGGACCTCAGGGAGCCACCCATAATTCACAACGGTCACAGCGAACTCTGTTGCATCACAACTGGTGGCCAACAGTCGTAACCAACACCGCCACCGACCCACAGGAGAATACCATCGCACAGTGGTATCAGACCAACCACAATCAGCCAGTCCTCAAACCAAACCCTTCGACCTAGAAGAACTCGAAACTGCAATGGGAAAGTTGAAACCCGGAAAAGCAGCAGGGATTGATGACATACTGGCAGAAATTACACAGCACCTGGAACCTAACGCAAAGACCTGGCTCGTAGGGATGCTGAATACATGCATGGCACAGAAAACCATCCCTTCTGTCTGGAGAACGGCCAAAGTGGTTGCAATCCCTAAACCTGGCAAAGACCCATCATCCCCAAAGAGCTACCGACCCATTTCCCTCCTCTGCATCACCTACAAGAGAGGCTGCTACTCCAACGCCTCATGCCACTCATAGACACCAAGCTGACTAAAGACCAAGCTGGTTTCCGTCCCGGCCGCTCCTGTGCTGGACAGAGCTCAACCTCACCCAACACATTGAGGATGGGTTTGAGGGAAAACAAATAACTGGAGCAGCAACTGGAGGGCGAAGCAAGCACGCAGGCAGCTTGTGCCTGCCTGCGTGCGTGCGTGCCTGCCTGCCTTCCTCATGTGGAAGCTGCGTAGTTGAGTTTGGGTGTGTCTTTCTTTTTCTGTCTTTCTTTCTTAGGACGAAGATCAAGGTAGACGCCGTTGGAAGGCTCAACACAAGCCGATGCCCCTAGAGATCCATCCCAAAGCTTCCCTCAGGGAGCCCAGCAAGCCAGCTAGCCAGCAAGCCCGCCCAGTCAGCCAACGCAGCCAGCCAGCTCCGCCAGTCAGCCAGTGTAGAAAGTCAGGCTGCCAAGCCAGCGCACATCAGCCCTTGCAGTCAACCATTGTAGCCATACCAGCCTTGCTCAGTCAGCTCAGCCAGGCCTCTCTCGAGGCCTGGCTCTCTGTCTGCCTGGCCCGGTCTGCCCCGCCCTGCCTTGCAGCAACAGAACCAGCCTTGCTGGCAAGCCAGCCAGCTCAGAATACGAGCTCAGCAAGCCAGCGCAGCTGGCAAGCACGCAGTTAGTCTAAACCAGTTTCAGACCGGCAGGCCAGGGCAGACAGACAGGAAGACCGAGGCGCCTAGGCAGGCAGACAGGCCAGGAAGGCAACAAAGTGCAGGCAGGGGGACTATCCGGCCTAAGGCTGCGCTGCAAGGGTTGGAGCCTGGCCAGCTCCTGCTGGTCTTGGCTGAGTGGCTGTGGCTGCACAGTAAGGCTGCGGTAACCTAGTCTGGGCTTGCTGCTGCACTGGCTTGCTCAGCTCGCATTCTGAGCTGGCTGGCTTGCCAGAAAGGCTGGTTCTGTTGCTGCAAGGCAGGGCAGGGCAGACCGGGCCAGGCAGACAGAGAGCCAGGCCTCGAGAGAGGCCTGGCTGAGCTGACTGAGCAAGGCTGGTATGGCTGCAATGGCTGACTGCAACGGCTGATATGCTCTGGCTTGGCAGCCTGACTTTCTACACTGGCTGACTGGCGGAGCTGACTGGCTGCGTTGGCTGACTGGGCAGGCTTGCTGGGCTCCCTGAGGGAAGCTTTGGGATGGATCTCTAGGGGCATCGGCTTGTGTTGAGCCTTCCAACGGCGTCTACCTTTATCTCCGTCCTAAGAAAGAAAGACAGAAAAAGAAAGACACACACAAACCCAACTATGCAGCTTCCACCTGAGGAACCGAGACGCGAAAAAAGAACTGAGCGTCACTTGGGATGGTCACAAACTCTCCAAACATACCCACCCCATGTATCTTGGAGTTACACTGGACAGGACACTCTTCTTCAAAAAACACCTGGAGAACACAAAAGCCACGGTCAACACCCACAATAACATCCTGTGAAAACTAGTGAACTCCAAGTGGGGTGCAGACCCACAAACAATCCGTGCAACTGCCATGGCCCTGTCTTTCTCTACAGCAGAGTATGCCTGCTCAAGCTGGAGCCGATCACGTCACACCAAATTGGTCGACACAGCCCTAAATGACACCTGTCGCATCATCACGGGATGCGTCAAGACAACACCTGTCCCTGTCCCAGCACCTGTTTACATTCGAGGGTCGCCGGTCCTCTCGAACGGAACAGTTTAACGTCATGCCCAGGACGAAAAGATATAGAGAACACCAAAATGACAAATAACAGCAGGAAGGCATGTGCCACAATCCACCGTCTTGGCAAAGACCACACCACCCATAATTCACAACGGTCACAGCAAACTCTGTTGCATCACAACTGGTGTAGGTATTGGATGGAGCCCGCACATCACAGGTATAAAAAAAAGTTAAAAAACGTTCTGTATTGAAATACTGACAACGTTTCGATCTATTTGATCTTCATCAGGTCATGTGTACACAAAACATACACTTTTATACTAAGGGAGTGCCCCCATCAACCAATCAAAACACCACATTTTGGTGCCCCTCCCATCACTGCAGGTGTGACACGTCAACCCTGAGTGAGTAGGTGGGGACCCAGACATATTGATGTAAATATAGTCTGTTCAGAAATGTTAGTGCCTCTCATAGAGCTTGTAGGTGATGCAGGAGGGAAATGGGTCGGTAGCTCTTCGGGGATAATGGGTCTTTGCCAGGTTTAGGGATTGCAACCACTTCGGCCTTTTTCCAAACAGAAGGGATGGTTTTCTGTGCTATGCATGTGTTCAGCATCCCCACAAGCCAGGTCCTTGCGTTAGGTCCCAGGTGCTGTATCATTTCTGCCAGTATGCCATCAATCCCTGCTGCTTTTCCAGGTTTCAACTTTCCCATTGCAGTTTCATGTTCTTCTAAGTCGAAGGGTTTGGTTTGAGGGCTGGCTGATTGTGGTTGGTCTGATACCACTGTGCGATGGTATTCTATGTGAGTCGGTGGCGGTGTTGGTTACAACTGTTGGCCACCAGTTGTGACCAAGACCGCCACCGACCCACAGGAGAATACCATCGCACAGTGGTATCAGACCAACCACAATCAGCCAGCCCTCAAACCAAACCCTTCGACCTAGAAGAACTTGAAACTGCAATTTGAAAGTTGAAACCCGGAAAAGCAGCAGGGATTGATGACCTACTGGCAGAAATGTTACAGCACCTGGGACCCAACGCAAAGACCTGGCTTGTGGGGATGCTGAACACATGCATAGCACAGAAAACCATCCCTTCTGTCTGGGAAAAGGCCAAAGTGGTTGCAATCCTTAAACCAGGCAAAGACCCATTATCCACAAAGAGCTACCGACCCATTTCCCTCTGCATCACCTACAAGGCTATATGAGAAGCTGCTACTCCAACGCCTCGTTGCCACTCATAGACACCAAGCTGACTAAAGACCAAGCTGGTTTCCGTCCTGGCCGCTCCTGTGCTGGACAGAGCTCAACCTCACCCAACACATTCAGGATGGGTTTGAGGGAAAACAAATAACTGGAGCAACAGATCTCTCTGCTGCCTACGACACTGTCCAACACCGCACAATGGTCAGGAAAAGCCTCCTCAACAACAGGCGCTTCTATGTCCAGTTAAATGACCAGAGGAGTAAATGGAAAGCCCAAAAGAACGGCCTACCACAAGGTAGCCTGCTCGCCCCCTCCTTTTCAATATCTACACAAACGTCCAGCCACTACCCAAAGTAGTAGTACTGGAATGAAATGATAGAGAACACCTCACACACACATAGTTTCCTTTCGTGGCTGTTTACATTCGAGGGTCGCCGGTCCTCTCGAACGGAACAGTTTAACGTCATGCCCAGGACGAAAAGATATAGAGAACACCAACATGACAAATAACAGCAGGAAGGCATTATAAATTACCTTCATGAGACTAGTAAATGACCTTGACCAGTATAAATGACCTTCATAAGACTAGTAAATGATCTTCACCAGTATAAATGACCTTGACCAGTATGCGGTCCGTGACCATGGACTATAGCCTTTTGCTTTTCCTTGATTTTCACCTTTTTTTTAAATCCTCAACAATGATGAAGAATCGCGCACTATAGCGCGCCGCTCAATGACCTCTGAGACCATGGACCAATGAATGAAATACAACACATTGAGCAGGGCACTGCAGGGAGTTGAACCCCGTTCCGGTAAACCAGAAGTCCGACACCAGTGCCTTAGTTTTTGTGTTGTTGTTCATTTAAAGGTCCAGGTGTGCATACGCATGTGCGCCTGTGCGTGTGTAGGTGCATGTGTGACCACAATGACCACTGTTGGACCCAATGGCGATCAAGGACCTCAGGGAGCCACCCATAATTCACAACGGTCACAGCGAACTCTGTTGCATCACAACTGGTGGCCAACAGTCGTAACCAACACCGTCGCCGACCCACAGGAGAATACCATCGCACAGTGGTATCAGACCAACCACAATCAGCCAGCCCTCAAACCAAACCCTTCGACCTAGAAGAACTCGAAACTGCAATGGGAAAGTTGAAACCCGGAAAAGCAGCAGGGATTGATGACATACTGGCAGAAATTATACAGCACCTGGAACCTAACGCAAAGACCTGGCTCGTGGGGATGCTGAATACATGCATGGCACAGAAAACCATCCCTTCTGTCTGGAGAAAGGCCAAAGTGGTTGCAATCCCCAAACCTGGCAAAGACCCATCATCCTCAAATAGCTACCGACCCATTTCCCTCCTCTGCATCACCTACAAGAGAGGCTGCTACTCCTGTTTACATTCGAGGGTCGCCGGTCCTCTCGAACGGAACAGTTTAACGTCATGCCCAGGACGAAAAGATATAGAGAACACCAACATGACAAATAACAGCAGGAAGGCATGAGCCACAATCCACCGTCTTGGCAAAGACCACACCACCCATAATTCACAACGGTCACAGCAAACTCTGTTGCATCACAACTGGTGTAGGTATTGGATGGAGCCCGCACATCACAGGTATAAAAAAAACGTTCTGTATTGAAATACTGACAACGTTTCGATCTATTTGATCTTCATCAGGTCATGTGTACACAAAACATACACTTTTATACTAAGGGAGTGCCCCCATCAACCAATCAAAACACCACATTTTGGTGCCCCTCCCATCACTGCAGGTGTGACACGTCAACCCTGAGTGAGTAGGTGGGGACCCAGACATATTGATGTAAATATAGTCTGTTCAGAAATGTTAGTGCCTCTCATAGAGCTTGTAGGTGATGCAGGAGGGAAATGGGTCGGTAGCTCTTCGGGGATAATGGGTCTTTGCCAGGTTTAGGGATTGCAACAACTTCGGCCTTTTTCCAAACAGAAGGGATGGTTTTCTGTGCTATGCATGTGTTCAGCATCCCCACAAGCCAGGTCCTTGCGTTAGGTCCCAGGTGCTGTATCATTTCTGCCAGTATGCCATCAATCCCTGCTGCTTTTCCGGGTTTCAACTTTCCCATTGCAGTTTCACGTTCTTCTAAGTCGAAGGGTTTGGTTTGAGGGCTGGCTGATTGTGGTTGGTCTGATGCCACTGTGCGATGGTATTCTATGTGAGTCGGTGGCGGTGTTGGTTACAACTGTTGGCCACCAGTTGTGACCAAGACCGCCACCGACCCACAGGAGAATACCATCGCACAGTGGTATCAGACCAACCACAATCAGCCAGCCCTCAAACCAAACCCTTCGACCTAGAAGAACTTGAAACTGCAATGGGAAAGTTGAAACGCGGAAAAGCAGCAGGGATTGATGACCTACTGGCAGAAATGTTACAGCACCTGGGACCCAACGCAAAGACCTGGCTTGTGGGGATGCTGAACACATGCATAGCACAGAAAACCATCCCTTCTGTCTGGGAAAAGGCCAAAGTGGTTGCAATCCTTAAACCTGGCAAAGACCCATTATCCACAAAGAGCTACCGACCCATTTCCCTCTGCATCACCTACAAGGCTATATGAGAAGCTGCTACTCCAACGCCTCGTTGCCACTCATAGATACCAAGCTGACTAAAGACCAAGCTGGTTTCCGTCCCAGCCGCTCCTGTGCTGGACAGAGCTCAACCTCACCCAACACATTGAGGATGGGTTTGAGGGGAAACAAATAACTGGAGCAGCATTCAGAGATCTCTCTGCTGCCTACGACACTGTCCAACACCGCGCAATGGTCAGGAAAAGCCTCCTCAACAACAGGCGCTTCTATGTCCAGTTAAATGACCAGAGGAGTAAATGGAAAGCCCAAAAGAACGGCCTCCCACAAGGTAGCGTGCTCGCCCCCCTCCTTTTCAATATCTACACAAACGACCAGCCACTACCCAATGCCTAATGCCAGCATTTCATCTACGCCGACAACCTCTGCATTACGACCCAACAAGCAGACTTCCAGAAGATTGAGTCTGTCCTTGAAAGTGCCCTCCAAGAAATGTCAAGCTACTACAATACAACCACCTGAAACCCAACCCATAGAGAACACCTCACACACACATAATTTCCTTTCGTGGCTGTTTACATTCGAGGGTCGCTGGTACTCTCGAACGGAACAGTTTAACGTCATGCCCAGGACGAAAAGATATAGAGAACACCAACATGACAAATAACAGCAGGAAGGCATGAGCCACAATCCACCGTCTTGGCAAAGACCACACCACCCATAATTCACAACAGTCACAGCAAACTCTGTTGCATCACAACTGGTGTAGGTATTGGATGGAGCCCGCACATCACAGGTATAAAAAAAACGTTCTATATTGAAATACTGACAACGTTTCGATCTATTTGATCTTCATCAGGTCATGTGTACACAAAACATACACTTTTATACTAAGGGAGTGCCCCCATCAACCAATCAAAACACCACATTTTGGTGCCCCTCCCATCACTGCAGGTGTGACACGTCAACCCTGAGTGAGTAGGTGGGGACCCAGACATATTGATGTAAATATAGTCTGTTCAGAAATGTTAGTGCCTCTCATAGAGCTTGTAGGTGATGCAGGAGGGAAATGGGTCGGTAGCTCTTCGGGGATAATGGGTCTTTGCCAGGTTTAGGGATTGCAACCACTTCGGCCTTTTTCCAAACAGAAGGGATGGTTTTCTGTGCTATGCATGTGTTCAGCATCCCCACAAGCCAGGTCCTTGCGTTAGGTCCCAGGTGCTGTATCATTTCTGTCAGTATGCCATCAATCCCTGCTGCTTTTCCGGGTTTCAACTTTCCCATTGCAGTTTCACGTTCTTCTAAGTCGAAGGGTTTGGTTTGAGGGCTGGCTGATTGTGGTTGGTCTGATACCACTGTGCGATGGTATTCTATGTGAGTCGGTGGCGGTGTTGGTTACAACTGTTGGCCACCAGTTGTGACCAAGACCGCCACCGACCCACAGGAGAATACCATCGCACAGTGGTATCAGACCAACCACAATCAGCCAGCCCTCAAACCAAACCCTTCGACCTAGAAGAACTTGAAACTGCAATGGGAAAGTTGAAACCCGGAAAAGCAGCAGGGATTGATGACCTACTGGCAGAAATGTTACAGCACCTGGGACCCAACGCAAAGACCTGGCTTGTGGGGATGCTGAACACATGCATAGCACAGAAAACCATCTCTTCTGTCTGGGAAAAGGCCAAAGTGGTTGCAATCCTTAAACCTGGCAAAGACCCATTATCCACAAAGAGCTACCGACCCATTTCCCTCTGCATCACCTACAAGGCTATATGAGAAGCTGCTACTCCAACGCCTCGTTGCCACTCATAGACACCAAGCTGACTAAAGACCAAGCTGGTTTCCGTCCTGGCCGCTCCTGTGCTGGACAGAGCTCAACCTCACCCAACACATTGAGGATGGGTTTGAGGGAAAACAAATAACTGGAGCAGCATTCAGAGATCTCTCTGCTGCCTACGACACTGTCCAACACCGCACAATGGTCAGGAAAGGCCTCCTCAACAACAGGCGCTTCTATGTCCAGTTAAATGACCAGAGGAGTAAATGGAAAGCCCAAAAGAACGGCCTACCACAAGGTAGCCTGCTCGCCCCCTCCTTTTCAATATCTACACAAACGTCCAGCCACTACCCAAAGTAGTAGTACTGGAATGAAATGATAGAGAACACCTCACACACAAATAGTTTCCTTTCGTGGCTGTTTACATTCGAGGGTCGCCGGTCCTCTCGAACGGAACAGTTTAACGTCATGCCCAGGACGAAAAGATATAGAGAACACCAACATGACAAATAACAGCAGGAAGGCATGGGCCACAATCCACCGTCTTGGGGGGGAAAAATAGCTGATCAATAAGCCCCAAACGCGTTGCACTGCGACGCGTTTTGAGCTTGTACATCGGCTATTTTTGCTACAACAGTAATATGCAACGTGGCCCTCTGGAGTGAGAGTGGAAATATAGTGGAAATATAGTCTCTATCGTCAAAGTTGCCCACCCCCATTCTAAACACTACAACATGCAGAGGAGAAGTCATAACAGAACCATCTAAACACTACAACATGCAGAGGAGAAGTCATAACAGAACCATCTAAACACTACAACATGCAGAGGAGAAGTCATAACAGAACCATCTAAACACTACAACATGCAGAGGAGAAGTCATAACAGAACCATCTAAACACTACAACATGCAGTGGAGAAGTCATAACAGAACCATCTAAACACTACAGCATGCAGAGGAGAAGTCATAACAGAACCATCTAAACACTACAGCATGCAGAGGAGTAGCCCCTCTCGGGACCCTACATAAAGCTTTTCTGAAATTTTTATGAGTTTTATGTTGGGTCCCTGGTCAGACCTATATTTTCGTATGGAAATTCCAGTACACGGAAGTAGAAATTATCTCTAAAATAGGATCTGCGCCAAGTGACGGCATTATTTTCCTTGAGTTATTCTGAATTCGGTAACTTTAAGTAGCTATACATCCCGCTGCGAATATCTCCTGTGGCGCGGAAGCCGTTAAGTATTTTTAATCTTTGTTTGACCTTTATTTCTTCTTGTTTGTTTACCGTTTATTGTACCGCCTCCCGGTGTGCGGTTGGCTTGTGAGGCTACGTCCCTGCCTCTGATCTGCTGTGTCATAGCTATAGCGCCACTAGCTAGCCAGATAGGCGGTACAATGAGGTGTCAATAAACAAGGAAGGAAGAGAAGAATCCAAGCTTCCAAATCGGGCAAACATATATTAAAAATACTTAACGGCTTCCGCGCCACAGGAGATATTCGCAGCGGCATGTATGGGTACTTATACTTTACATATTCAGAAAGCCTCACACTGAAAAATATCGTCAAAGAGCGCGGGGAGCCGCTAAACATGTTGTTTATGTTTTAAAATGGGTGCGTCCCAGGTGGCATGGTAGTAGTGCTACAGGACCCAATGCTATCTGTGTCAACAAAATGTCAGAAACTTCAGTAGCATTTGGGTTCTGCTTGGAGGGCTAGCAGAGGAGAAGTCATAACAGAACCATCTAAATACTACAACATGCAGAGAAGTCATAACAGAACCATCTAAATACTACAGCATGCAGAGGAGAAGTCATAACAGAACCATCTAAACACTACAGCATGCAGAGGGGAAGTCATAACAGAACCATCTAAATACTACAGCATGCAGAGGAGAAGTCATAACAGAACCATCTAAATACTACAGCATGCAGAGGAGAAGTCATAACAGAACCATCTAAACACTACAACATGCAGAGGGGAAGTCATAACAGAACCATCTAAATACTACGACATGCAGTCATAACAGAACCATCTAAACACTACAGCATGCAGAGGAGAAGTCATAACAGAACCATCTAAATACTACAACATGCAGAGGGGAAGTCATAACAGAACCATCTAAATACTACAACATTCAGTCATAACAGAACCATCTAAACACTACAGCATGCAGTCATAACAGAACCATCTAAACACTACTCTGTTCACCTCTAGTCGATTATTTATTCAGCCACGGACCACCATTTGAGGCCATTTAGCCTCTCAGACCCATTTGAGCCACTGACCACCATTGTGAGCATAGAGTATATTATGAATAGAGAAGGCACCCAGAGGAAACCCTGAGGCGAAATGGACATAGTGGCCGAATGAAGGTATTGCAGCCTGGCCCCAAACACATGAACGCGCTGGTCCGTTGACTATCATTGTGCACCTTCACGACGGCAGCACGCTAGCTAGCTAACGAACTAGCGTGCATCACAGAATGCTCTGTTCCTACTGTGTTGTGTTCATATATGTTACTACTACTTTATAAAACCATGATCCAGTAGCCGAATGGTTAGAACATCCGGGCCCGGGTTCACTTCCCAGTCGATGACCGAGTTTCTTTTCTTCTTAACAAACACAACACTGTTTGTTTGCATCAAGTCGAGGTCCTTTATTCATTCAGTATCTGAGCCACGGGACCACCATTTTTTGCCTCAAATACTGAATGAATAATGGACCTCGACGAGAAAAGCTAAAACAATTGTGCTAGTTTGGTAAGAATGAAGCTAACTCTCAGTCCTCGATGGGGATTCGAACCCGGGCCCTGTTGTCTACTAAGCGCCGAGGGTAACCATTGGGCTACTGGAACACGGTTTTACTCAGTGGCACGAACATAATATATAAACATCACAACAAGTTAACATCATATAAAGTGATCACAGATGTTTGAACAACAACAACGTTAAGTATTAAATAACATTTAACGTACCTGCTTGCTGCGGACACGAGGACGACCGACATGGTGACGTGGCAGAATCCAAACAACACTGAGCAAAACCCCCTCCACGCGTCTCTTCCGTATTTGAGGGGGCCGTCACTTCCTTCCGGGTGTGACGTGAGGCCACGCCCGCGAGTCTTTTGCCGCGATTTTCTTACGTTACATCCGGGTCCCGTCCGCTTCTATTATGATTCTGAACGCGTGAATCTTTTTATTTTTTATTTTTTACAATAACGTTATTTTTCAGAAAGGAAGCCATTGAGGGTTAAAATGGGTCTTAATGCTTCCAACTCGAGTATAATTATTATTAATGTAGTAAAGTGTCCACGACAAAGAAAATGTATGACGTGGAGCTTCCTTGATTAAGACCCGGAAGCGGGTTACGTCACGGCTTAAATAGTCAATACAGACATGAGTCCCCTTCCAGGCAGCGTCCTCAGTGGTCTAGCGGTCTATAGGCTACTATACACCCGACTTTGAATACAACTTTATATAACTTCACGGGTTCAAACCCCTCTGATGTTTTTCTCAATCATTGATTCACAATACCAGAATGCACGTTTAATCATAATAGATAAAACAGACAGCCCTGTGATTAAACCTTCAGCATTACACTGCAACCCCACTGTGGCTATACCTTTTTATTCACAATGCAAAGTTATTGTACTCCTAATAATATATCATGGTGTAGTCTAGCTCTGGTTTGATTGATTGATTGAAATATTTATTAACAGTTTGTAGAATTACAGTACATTTCAAGCACAAACTCAATACAAAGACTTAACTGTGAGTGGACGACCCAATTAAGCATTACACTTGTTTACAACAGGGTCCACATTGTTCAATTCATCAAAACATTTAGAGACATACAAATAGACACTTTTATGTAGCTAAAGAACAATATTATACCATAATATATCATGGTGTAGCACAGCACAGTAGATTCATATTTCAATCGATCTGGGATGTTAAAATTGTGCAAAACTCTGTTCAATGAATGGCCTCTTCTGCTACATAAAAAATTACTAAACATTAAACGTTACTTATACCTGTTATTGAGACTCCTATAGAGCATGGTGACATGGATAGCTTGGTTAGTAGTATCTCTGTTAGTTAATGCAGTTTGATTGATTAAATTAATAGCCTATTTTATTAGACAAAAATGTAGAACAGTAGTGTCATAGAGTGTAAAATGCCATTTGGTTTAATGTCACAGAATGCAGTGCCACGTAGAGCAGCATGATAAATGGTTAACTTTATAGTGTGTTCAAAAATGGCAGATCTGCAAGTTCAGTGTCTTGAATGAGATGTGCTGTGAGTTTGCATATCTGCTATTGTCCAGCATAGGACCATTGCACAGTGAAGTATAAACAAGGCTTTAGGATTTATAAGTCGTTTTTAGAATCCTCGCCCTATGTCTACGTTGCAGCAGTATTGATACTTTTACTTAAGTGTACAAAATGTGAGTACTTTTTCCACCACTGATTTCGACCAATCATAGCATAGAACGGCCGTGTTTACATCACGAGACCGGAAGGCAGTGTACAGACCGAGAGCATCATGGCTGCAATGTGACTTAATAAACCTTAAACAGACCTGATTTGTGAATACAACGTAGTTTGTGGAGAAGGAAGAAGTTGTAACAACTGAAAGACGTTTCGTATTACCGGGTCATTTTTATTTTGTTCATATGTGACTTGATCTGATGGCATTTGCTTGTGGAAACTGTTGTGAAACTTTAAAATGTCAAAGCCCGTGTTACTATCGCTTCACCAAAAATTGAGGGCGTGCTTTCAGTGTCTCGAAAGCAATCAGAAAGTGTGGAACACTGTACTGGCTGAATGCAGCCCGTTGGTCGTGTCTCTCGGAAACGTAGCAGAGCAGTTTAAAGCCCTTTCCAATGTCCAACTGTCCAGCACTCCGCTGAACTCCTTCCCTGATCTGCAAGAGCGATTGCACTTCAAGCTCGTCGAGGCAACGGAAATAATCTTGGACAAGCTCAATGAGAAAATGTGAGTATGTATTTGATTCACAAGACTTTTAAACGCAATTAATGTGCATTGTCCTTATCTGCAAGATTCAACCGTTATTACCCTTCAACTCAAACCCATTATGTAATAAATTACAGAATTACTACTGCTTTTCTCTCTCTCTCTCTCTCTCTCTCTCTCTCTCTCTCTCTCTCTGTGGCAGAGCTTCTCTCCAGTCTGTGAAGGATGCCACCAGTAACCAGGTGCATGGAGCCTTCCAGTTGTATGAGGAGAACACCGACAACCTGGACCTATCCACCTGCACCCAGAGATCTGCCACCACCCCGTCAGTAGCCGACATGATGGAGTGGCTGCAGGATGCCGAGCGATACTATCGGCAACAGTATCCTTATGCTGTTTATATGTGCAATTTTCCAAATATGAGTGAATGTGAGTGATCTGCTCCGCAGAGGTGCTGCTAACTTTAGGAAAGAATGGGTCTAATTTGTCCTTCCCTATTATCATTAATCATTATTAATGAATTATTATTATTATCCTCAACCATATGTTCCGATTTCTGAGCAGGAAGACTCTGCTGCTGACCATAAGCCATGATGACCTCTCTCTTCTGGAATCTGCCCCTAAGCGATGGGAGTCCTTGCGGTCACCCAGTGGAGATGAGATGATCACTGGTGAGACCTCATCATACAGGGTTGTTGTTGGGGGTGATATGGGCAAAAAAAAAAACTCAAGTCTTGAGAAAGCCTGGACGCACGAAACGTTGTTGTTTGGTTACAATAAAGAGAAGATGGGGAGCAAACATATTGCGTGCGGACAAAATTGCCCTTTTTCTTCATTTGATCATTTTTGGGTCCATCACCATATCTAAAAATGTGAGGGGCACTCTTATCATCTTACAACATCGAGGAGGACGAGGAGGATATGATTAGGTGATGTAAAACAAACAGTGTCAAAACAATCATTACATTCTCTTTATTGTTAATGGGATTTAATGTTTGTGTTAGGGACAAAACAAACATTAATTTCTCTTCATTGTCAATGGCGTTTTTAAAACAAACATTGTACAAAAAAAACAAACATTAAACCTCTATATAGGAGGGGCTAGTGCACCTCAAAAACTGGGGATGTGCATATCTTGTTCCTTTTTTGCACAAATATCACTATTTTTACCAAATGACCCTGATATTGTGACCATTTACTATGAAAACCTGCATTTCCCCGCTCTCCCGTCTGTTCGTCACACCTTTGAGACCCTTTGATCTCCATATATGGATCTGACCTTGTGACATCACGTGACATAATGGAGACCCTTAATGCCTCCATGTATGGTCACGCCACCATATATGGCCATCTCCATATATGAAGATCATGACACTGACCTCATCTAACCCTGGATAACCATACATGGAGAAGACTGGATCATCACCTAGATCTGCATATATGGAGCTGGCCAGCAACTCTGACCTCAAACCCTTAGATCTCCATATATGGAGCTGACCTGTTCTGACATTCCATGTTGATCCTTCCCCAGCCGTCATTTCTGTTCTGACATTCCATATGTTGATCTGAACTCATCAAACTCTGTACACGCAAGACACGCTCCATATATGGCCAGTACAGAATTCATTCCATATGTTGATCTGAACACCCAAGCCAAAGCACCAGCAGTCTGCCGTCACGCAGGCAGATGTATGCACGCAACCTTGCCCTTTACTGGTATCATATTGTGATGATATTATCTTTTCAAACATAGCCAAAAAGAAAAAAATATCCAATCTACAAGCTCACAACACATATCGCAATGCATTGTGGCCTTGTATGTCTGCTATTTTAGGTATTTTAGCTTTTTTTTCCTTTTTTCTTTTTAATAAATATGTCTTTGAAAGTTTAAAATAAGGCTTAAGTGAGTAATACTATTAAAAGTCAACACTTGTCATATCACGATTATCTATTAATTCAAATTGTTCCTGTGGAAAAGACTAAGTACTTACTTACTCTCACAAAAAAGTGTGCTCACATGACATCAGCTCTGATTTAATGTTACTTCTTTAATATGTTTTCAGAATTCAGAATTTCTGAAAAACATTTAGTTTTGAATAACTTGTGTATGTTTTCCATCTTGTATGAAGATTAAGATTAAATGTGAACTAATTACTATCGTGTCTCATTTCAGATGTACTCTACAAAGTGTCCCTTTTCATGGAGTCACAATGAAGAAAGAAAAAGAGACTGAATTGCCTTTCTATGAAGTGGTTAAACGGTACAGGAGCAGAAATCCTGATAAAGAAGGATAAACTGATCCGGACATACTGGATGTATGTGTATTAGTTGTATGTAATGGACCCTTTACAGAAGCCACACCACTTACTCAAGTGTGAGCCTTCCTTGTGTAAGCCTATTTTTTACAAAATCGTTTTGCCCCTACACAGATTTTATGAACGCATTCATAATTTTTATTCTACTGGATTTATTACCTTTTTGAATACAGCTCAAACATGGACTATGTTTTTGAGGAAATGTAATAAGATGTAAGAAACATACCGTAATCATTAAAACACTCCAGATATAATGTTTTATTCTTAAACAGTTTTGATTCATGCAATTTCAACCAAGTTTAATGTTGGAAATGTGACAGGCAGGCATTGCCATACGAAAAGAACTGTATGAAATCACTACAATCTTCAACACAAGCAAACATGACAGTGATACATGTAAAATGTTTGTTGACCTACTGACCTATAATATCACAATGATATTTCCGCATTTTGCACAAAATAGGCAGGACATAATTTCTTTATTACACTGCAAGTAATGGCCGAATATCAAATTAAATATTGTATAAAGGTTATATACACTCACTGGAGACAATTCAGAAAAATATTAAGAGGTAAATCTACAAAAAGAATAAGCAAATTGTTCAATAAATAAATATGTGGATTTCCACTTAATTCATAGGCCACTTAAATTCACAAGGTTTAAACTACAGACGGGTAAATCACGAGAACAATTGCAATTCAATAGTCCAACTCAATGCCCACCCCACTCATCTTTAGTGTTCTTTCATCTTTTTGCTTTGTTCTTCTACAGCCATCTTTCCTGCTTCCACAGCTTCAAACTTCCTTTCCTCTCTACACGTATTCCTTCATGGGCAGACTGTTGGATGAAATGGGCTTTGGGGGATCTGGTTGCATTGGTGAATTAGCAAAGCTTCGGCCTATGTACCCTTTTCGGTACCCAGCAGCCCTTTCCTGCATGTGCGGGCAGGTGCTGCTCAGCACAGCTCCACTGATCATAAGGATAACCGAAGCCGCCCAACCCAAATAGATCGCTTGACCAAGCTCTCGTTTGTGCATTAGGGGCACATTAGGGTTGTAGAAGTCCTGGACCACTGTATTAGCAGTCCAGGAAACCGGCACCAGAACACACAGGCCTGTCAGAATGAACAGAACCCCTCCGGAGAGCGCAATGCCAGCCTTGGCCCGGCGGTCATCCCCGGCACAGGTGGTGCACTTCATGCCACAGCAGGACACAGTGCAGGAGAGCCAGCCCAGGAAAATGGCCACACACATGAGGGCGCGGGCAGCCTGGATGTCTGGAGGCAAGGCCAGCATTGAGTCGTAGGTCTTGCACTGCATATGGCCCGTGGTCTGGTAGACGCAGTTCATCCAGATGCCTTCCCATTTGATTTCAGAGGTGAGGATATTGCTGCCGATGAAGGCGGAGACCTTCCACTGTGGTAGGGCCGTCACTGTGATTGCCATGATCCAGCCAGTGACAGCACAGGTAAAGCTAATCAGCTGCATGCCAGTGTTCACCATGATAACTATTATCAACTACTTTCTCTACCCCTAAAATAAGTGTTCTCAAGATGAATAGTCTGTGAAACTATGCTTTTCTTTTAAGCAATTAAACTGTCAGCAATAAACAAACATACGCAAGATAAAATCCTACATACAAAACATGCCACAGAACATCTTTGCTCCGTCAAACTGCACTGTCCAGATGGTTCTATTATTTTACCTGTTCTAGGCTACCAGCTTCTTAAGATCCTGGCCTTAATGTCGTGGCGCAGGTCACTCTTCTGTCAGCATCCACTATACTACGTTTTTTCTATTCAGCAGGTTTTTCAAATGTAACACACTTTCCATTCCATATCATTCATACCAAGTCTCCTTTCATTGTTTTCAGGCGGTAACCTCTTTCTTCCCCTCCTCATATAGCATTGGTCTTTTCCGATTGCCCAGAAGCTCACACTTTCTCCTTCTTACCCTTTCTGAGTTTGAGATGATGAATTATTGACTAGCCAATACCTGTGCAGCCACCTGTGGCAGCCCACCAACACTGGCTTGATCAGCTATGAAAAATGGCACCACTGAAGCCTATGATGTTTGTGGGTTGAATGAATCTCATCCAACTTTTATTTTAGGCAGGTCCTGTAGTTCGAACCCAACTCGAACCCAGCCGGATCTGGATGGATTGTGGGTGTCAGTTTCTTACTCTGGTTCGGTGTAGCCTTACCTAGATCAGTTAGACTGATAGAACCTGATACTCGGACTCTGTGCCACTCTGATACAGCGCTGGATGGTCACGGCAAGAGTAAAATATTGATTCTAGATAAAAACAAAATGCTAAACTACTTTATACCTTTCATTGTAAATGAACCACACAATCCTCATTTTAGTCCTCCAGGTGTAAAGATTAGAGATCCACGGGAGATTGACCAAACATGAACACAGATGTTTTAGTCAGCCATGAAAACAGTCAACGAATCTATAAAAGGACGTAATTCCAGTTGCAAATCTGTACATGTCCCTCCAAAAAAAAGATCCAGCTTCAGTCACAGCTCCACCTGTGTGCAGAATTACTTGGTTTCAGCAGACGCAATGCTAGTCCGAAAGCTCACTCTTCCAGGGGGAAACGAAGCGAACAGACCTCATCATCAGGCATGGCTGCTGCCAGTTCAAGTGGCTTCTTGCTAGGATAAGCACAAAGGATATGGTCCAAGCCTTGACAAGGCCACTTCAGACTCAATCTAAGGCACAGCCGTCGTCGCCCGTCCTGCCCCTCTCTGAACTCAGTGGTGCCCAATTGGGTCAATCCAGCCCAAGTTGGGGTATGGATGGCAAACAGAGCCACTTAGTCTGACTAATGGATAGATGGAGCATCAGGTTAGTCCCTCCCATCTTCAGAAACCCTGTTTACACTGACCCTTTGAGAGCTGCACTGCCTGGAAAGAGAGATAGAGGGAGGGAGAGAGTGAAAGAGCGATAGAACAAAGGATGGAAGGACAGCTATAGAGAAAGAGCGGTGTCTGTAGGTGGATCATAACACAAAGACAATCTGGGGGCCTCTACAATGGACATGCACTGCCTCATTCCATGCAGCGCACACACACACTCTAAACCAGTTACAAAAATCTGCTTTCACGCACCCCTTTTTGTCTGGCACTGTTGTGAAAGGCAGAAACAGCTTACAAGGGGAGCAAAGGTGGAGTTTTTTTGTTTTGTTACAATGAACCAGGTCACAATGTTGTAAACCACAGGAGAAATACGCAGGTACAAAGTCATTCCCATTGCCCAATGTTCAACTGAGGGCAAGTGCCATATAGACAGTGAGGAAATTATGAATATCCGATTACATAATTATTTTAATTTCTTCAGATAAATCAGAATCTGAAATCATAATATGAAATAAAGACGATAGTAATAAAGAAAATATTAAGAAAATAAATCCATCTAATCTGAAAAGTGACCCTCGATCTCTTGAACCACAGCGTGTGTGTGTTGATGAATTAAATATTATGGCAACAAGATCTGTGGTTCAGGTTTCTTTCCTTGTGTAGCCTCCTCTCTCCTCGGTAACGGTGGTCATGACAACAGGCTGGGACACAGGAAATGCGAGAGGAGCAGAAATGATACACAAAGGGGGAATGAGGAGAGAGCGTGACACATACCAATGATGCCATTCCAGTCTGAATGCAGGAAGAGACTGGTATATAATCTATACAGTATTTCATGTGAGGATTGTTGTGAAATTCCTATACTGTAAACATGCAGCCCAAATATTGAGTTTTGTTTACAGTAGTATGTTACATTAGTGTCAATGGGAGATTGGGTCGGGCATGGGTGAAAGCACAATACACATTTTTAATAGTGAATAAAAAAACCACATAAACACAACACAAATGCAATATACTAGCTATATGACCTCCTTTGGTTACTGTGATATAGTTGATATAGTTACATTTGCGGATTATTTAGAGTCTCATTTGAAAATATGTCACTTTTGTTACTGGGGAAAGTCACAATACAGTATAATCAGCTTTATTGTCACATCAAGTGTGCATAGTTCAAAAATTTTCCAAGTATTAGATTTTAACTAGAACAGTACAGATATTTTGATTGTTTATGGCATAAACAGTTAATTGTTATAGCTTGAAACGTCTCAACACTTATAACATAATGGTTAATGCTGAATATGCTGAACATTAAAAGATCATTTCAAATTGTATATATTTTCAGGCCTTTTTGAATACCCGTCTTGGACAGGGTTCACTCGAAAATATGTTTTTTTTTTTTAACCCACATCAGTATACTTAAACTTAAAGTGTGACACATCTCTATATCCTCCCCTGACCAACAAGTCAAAACAAAAATCTGCTAGCCTAAGACTGGTCAACACAATGAAGAAATGGACCAGAGAAGCCATGGTCAGGCTGCAGGCTTGCTTTGACTGTACTGGAGTTTGTCTTTAATGACCTGAACGTGTTGTGTAACCACCCTGCTGGGAAGGGAAGCGATAGTGTTTCATAGCCTCCTGTCTGAAAGTGTCTCCTGTATCCACACTGGTCACGGTTCTGTGAACAAATGCAAATTAACAAATTCTCTACAATTTTACCTGTTCCCTCAAAAAACCTGGATTGCATATTTTAACGACTACAGGCCAGTTGATTTGACCTCTGTGGCCATGAAGTCCTTCGAGACAGCACAGACCCACCTCCTGGACCACAATGGAAATAAGTCTCACGACTTTGTGTTCATCATATCCTTGACGTTTCTCTGATGAACATGTAACATTGTTTTTCTTTTACGATGTCTAATAAAATAAAAGATCCACCTACTGGATTACCTGCAGTTTGCCTATCGTGGGCTGTGTAGACAATGAGATTAAACTGCACCCATCAGCCCCTGACTGACATTTGTAACAATCTTGTTTGGGGACTTGAGTCCAGCATTCATCACCTTCACCCTAGAACTGCTTCACTCAAACCTCTGCCAACGAACTCACTATACATGCCTCCACCTGTCAGTGGATCATCAACTTCCCAATAGGCAGGAGGAAAATGTGGTTAATGAAACTCCTATTCAGTTCCTTGACAATCAGCACCGTGTGTCCCCCTGTGATTGTGTGCTCTCCTGACTGCTCTTCTTACATGATTTACTTCACCCCCAAGAGCCCACCGTTAAGCTCCTGAAGTTTCCAGACAATTGAATGGTCTCATATGGGACACTGGGACAGTGATGACTGCAGACAAACACAAAGCTGAATGGCTTTTCCTCTTGTGGTGACACACTAGTCACATACATAGGCCTACATACATAACAAAACCTGAGTCATAAGCAAGTATACACTTAAAGTTAAACACTGATGAAGGCACGAGTGCCAAGACACACACACACACACACACAAAACAGAAGGGAAAAAAGGCCTTGCCCTAAAACCTAGAGGACGTACTTCCTGTGCCAACCAGAGGAAGTTGGTTTAAACCAGGGGGCCCAATCAGTCTCCACGAGTCTGATTGACTCTGCTGGCAACTCTTTTAACAGTGCACATGTAATGAATGGCTGTCATCGTTGACAACCTCACATTGTGTAATAATTCTAGAATCCAAAAAATAATAATATATGGGCCAACTTTGGAGTAGTTTTGCCACAATACATTAGCACACATGAAATGTTTGTTGCTGCTGTTATGTATGCACAAATGAGTGTCAGAATCAAGTGAACCCATTTCCCTTTGGCAGAGTATGCCACCTAGTGACAAAAATGAACTGGTTCCTCCATTCCTTTACATTAAACATTAGAGGTCAGTGGCCACCATTCTTAATATAAATTAAATACAATGTCCTGTGTATCATACCGTCATGACAAACAACACTCACAGATCAATGAAGAGAACACACATCTGCTCTGATAGAGGCATGAAATACCAATTTATTACTTTGCACATTAACACAAGTAATTCCCTGCAGGCTAAAAAAAAAAGAAAAAAGTATTTAAACATCACATAATAGCAATAACAGCGAGTGATTAGGCACCCTTGTAGGAAGGACAGAATATGTCATGCCCCTCCCCAACAGGTTAAAAAGGGTTCCTTCACAGAATTGGAATGTTCCAATTCTATGGTTCTATTGCTATTAGACAATCACACACAGCTCAGAGAACACTAGCAGGAAAAAATAAAATAAAAACAGCAGAGCTAGAACACACGCCGAATAAGAAAAAAAAAAGAAAAAAAAAAAAGAAAACATTTTACACAATACACAATGTCAAATTACAAATCTGTTTTAAGATATAATAATATATATCAAAGTCAGAAGTAAAAAATAAATCATGCTCTCTTTCAATAGGGGCACGGAAAGAATTCTGGATCTTTTTTTAAAAAGGTTAAAAAGAGGTAATCCTGTCCCGTAGATGCCATGGTTTTCACCAAACCACCTCACAAAGAGGAAGTGCGCTTGCAAGGGGCCTGCGGAGGTGCCATGGAGACAGGAGAGCCCCGAGAGGCGTGGCCAGGGGCACAAACCAGGAAGTAGGAGACCAAACATATGCTCCCTACACTAGCCTGGGCAGAAGAGAGGGGTTAGGTCTTTAACGGGTCCACGTTTGGAGAAAGTACCTCGTTTGAATTTGGACACGACGCAAAGATCAGAATCCCTCTCCTCATGGCTTGTGCCTCCCAATTTACTGACATTTGTGTAGGAATCTTTAAAATACATCTCGGAGAGACTGGACAAATATTGCTAGCCTAAAACAGTCTCACTAAATTAATAAACATTTATCCCCAAAAGTTTATATTTTTTCTCTCTCTCATAATAAATATGATTCTAAAGAGGGTTTTTTTAAGGACAATACTCTGGCATGCAGGCGAGCAAAGTCGGTTTTATTACTTTAAAAAAAAGGTTTTTCTAAAGAGCTAATCCACCAAATGCACATTCCCACTGATTGATACAAGCAACAACAAAATAAAAGTACAGACACAAACCGCATTAGCAAGAGCAGACCAACAGCCACAATTAGAATTATAGCTTAGATTTTTTCCTCATTTGCTCGACTAAATTTGCATTAATATTGCTTTGCAATGTTATGTTCAGAATTGGTATTCATCACAGATACTAGCCTTTATCAACTTAAAGTGAACATCCTGGAGTCTTAACCATCATTCTCCCTAGGGACATTTCGAGAGGATTCTTTAAAACAAATGCTTCCGACTGATATTCAAACCGATTCAAAAACAGATGCCCCTTTAAAAACAATGACAGAAACTTATTGCATGCAATGCTTGGACAACACCCTCTTCAGGCCCACAAGCCCTTCCTCCTCCAAATTTCCCACTTCTCTCCCCTTGGCCAGCACCCACGCCCACGACAGGCAGGTGCTCAAACTCATTCATAGCAAACCTGCTGCTTTACGGGTGGTTTATTACAAAAGGGTTTATTACTGAGCTGTCCCCCCTGACGAGGCGTGCGCGACAACTATTCGGAAGCTTCCCCAAGCCCTACTGCATCATCTCATGATCCTATCACAGTCCGAGGGGGCACCGTTTGTACAACGGTCAATATAACACTTATTGCTAAATCTAAGATGATGGTCTGTGACAGTAACTCGTTAGGTGTCAGTGAAGAAGGGGTCCAAGGGCAGTGCTTATGCTTATCGTCAACATGTCTAATCTTGTGTACAAAAAGAGAAAAGAAAACGCAATAAAAAAACGAAACAAAAACACCCCAAGTAGTAGAGACTTTGAAAAATTGGTATAATGGTTAAAATACACACAAACAGCAATAGAAACAATGTATTTTTGAAATTCTGAAAGTTTTACTCATTGCAAACCCCTTTTGAACAAATTCCTTCAGTCCCACTTTATTCGGATTGCAGTCCCTGATTGTCTCCAACTATCTCACCAGACCAAGGCCCTGGTGCCATCCGAGGGGCAAATCTGTTTTTACCAGGGTCTTAGTGAAGTGTTACACATCTTCTTTAGAGGACAAAAACACATTTTTACCTTTCTAATCTCAGAAACTACTAAGGGGTGCATAAACAAATCTGTCCCAGGGCCCACATTCTCTCACTATTGGCCAGAATGCTACAAATTTTACCAACCCAAATCTCTACCCCTTAAAAACCATGGCTCAACAACTCTTGCCTATTCCTGAAGTCACACTGGTTACTACACAAATGGCTTTGCCGTCGGCCTTAAAATTCATCACAATAGTAATAACATTAACAACAATAACGACAACAACAACATCAATGATAAACTAGTAATTCTAAACAACAGTTTTAAGATAGCCACAAAACATCTTATATTAAACTCTTACAAATCTGCTTTGTTGATTCTTATGTATAAATGCATAAAGGTAAGAGATAAAGAGTGCCCTCTGTTGCTTGCCTAGCGTCCCGGGTCAGTGCAATGAATTGGCCAGTATTAGCAAAGGAGACCAAAAGACAGACACACACACGCGCACACACGCAAAAAAAAAACTATGCTCATTTTTCCGGCCACTAAAATTAAGGCGGCTAGCGCCTTGTGTAAAAAAGTCTAAACAGAATTAAAAAAAAAAAACATGCTACTACCAACAGTGTCATAACCTTTCAGATCATCAGGTCCAGATATTAAAAAAAAACAAAAAAACAGATCCCAGATCTTTCACACAGACAGCACAGGCTGATACACCTGTACTGTCTGTGCGTAATGCATTCAGCCATTCAACAGGTCCCAATGCCGAGCCAGAATCACAGGTTAGACCACGGTCACCACTGCTACACATCAGACCTGGAGGTTCACTTACTATTTGAGATTGATTCAGTGGCTTTTGTGGGATGGCAATCTTGCGAGACACAAGGGCACCAATCGGATTGCTCCCAAAAGTGCAAATCCCGCCGCATCTCGCACTCCAGGCAGGCTGAAGCACAAGTTCAAAGTGAATTCAATTAGTAACTGACCCAGGGCTGCTACACCCACCAACCTCTGTGTGAGGCCTGTATAATTAATCTGTTTCAAAGTTGCTTTTTATAGATTAACTATTTATATGTTTTAATATATGTATTGTACGTGTGAATATAAAAACATCAAATCTGAGGCATTTACAGCAGTTATCTCCTTGATTTCCCTTTACAATTCAGTGGCCTGCCATGAAAAATACACACACACCCACACACGCGCGCACACACACACAAACAGCAGTACATGTATATACAGAAACGCACATGCTCACACAATCGCTTACTCTTGGTTAAAATGGGAGGGGAGTAGTAATGGGCATGGATACCCAGGTCACCTCGTTTGTAAAAGACCGTAAAGGAGAGAAAAGTTAAAACACACACTCATAAAAAGGAAAAAAAATATATAATATATATATATCATTCTCAAAAGGTTAACTCGTTACTCCCCGTCCACCTCATTTCATGCAGAGTCCATCCCCCCACCACCCGAAAACCCAAGACCTTGTGACAGATTTCGCCCAAAGGGGCTTTGAGGTAAAAGTAGATAAGAGTCCTGCTTAGCTGGGAGAGCTGAAGAGCTGGTCTGACACAATTGGCGTCAGTCCACTCCCTTGCTCAGTGTGTCTTACAAAAACAAGAATAAAAGGACATTCAAAATTGGAGAAAAAACAAAACCAAACTCAAAATAATGGCTCAATATGTGTGTATGGTTTGTTTTTCCTTTGCGCACTAAAAACTGTGAGGTTTCTCAGTGCCAGATTGCTGGTTAGAAAGGCGGCTTAATCGGGAACATGACCATGGAACAAGACTTGCCAGATGGTGGGAAACGGCAGAATCCTCTGGCATCGAGCCGCTTTGGTGCAGATTAAGAAAATGTTTGAAGAAGAGAGAGACAAAGAGAGGGACAGACAGAAAGACAGACACAGAGGATACCGTAGAAGAGAAGAGACTGGCAAATATAAATGGAGGAAGGGAAGAAGCCGGCTGGCTGGCTGGCTGGCTCAGGCGAAGTACATGGTGTGCTGGGTGTCATAATGAATCTGAACTGCCTTGGCCAACGCCAGGGGATCACGGCCGTTACTCTGGCCCGATACATGGCTACCTTCCGCACTATGAGAAAAACAGACACACAAGAGGATATTACAAACAGTATTGTACCTTTTTGTGTCAGATTAAAGCTGCTGTTGTCAGTGACTTCATCATGCATATCGTGTCTAGGCATGAGAAGTGCATTCTATAGTGTATATACTTTCAATGTACAGATTCATTTCTTTTGGATATTCTACTGCGATAATGATAAAACATACTCTCTCCCCATGCCTTTGGCCTGGTGGAGACAATTACTTATGATCCTAGGTTCTTGGGTTACTTTAATATGATCCTAGATTACTATTTCTATGCATTTGATGCATTACCTTGTGTTGTCATGCTTAATAATAATAATAGGAGATTGTTATTGGGATAATAATCTGGTGATTGTGATCACGTTAAGATCTATTACTGTAAGCTTAAACTACACACTTCTATGCTACCATCAATGCAACTATCCAGACAAACGTTCCCAGTTCTCTCTGTACCTGTCATGGTCCTTGTCCACCAGGTGGTATCGAGCACGGAACGCCACTAGCCTTGCGTAGTAGGCTGGTGCTGGGATGGATACTGAGCGTGTGCATCGGACATAGGTGTGGCATAGCTGGTAGGTGAGCAGCTGCAGCTCGTCAGCCGTGAAGCAGTTGTCGTCCCAAAGGACGTGGTAGTGAGAGGGACGGCTGGTGCCCTAGAGGAGGACATGATAACAATAAGCTTTTGTTGTGCTTTGGTGTTTTTAATTTTCTCTTTCATGCACAGTGACCGTAACCATTCTTTTAAAGTCAGACCACTTCACCCATTGTGATTTGGCAAGGCTCAATAGAGATTTGTGTAGGATGTGGGTGTCATCAAAGCAAGCAATGACATACGACCAGCAGTTTGTAAATCAAACTCTCAACGAAACTTGTCAGGAGAAGAGAAAAAATAACATCTTGTACTCCCTCGACAAAGGCCTTTAGTCCATTTTAAGGCAAGTTATACAACAGCTAGTGATTCACCAACAAGCATTCAGAGCCACACACACACACACATACACACACACTTTCTGTAGATTAAATTAAGATAACCTTTCTACAAGTGACGCACTATATAATCTACAACAGAACTGTGTGGAACAGTGTGTGTGTTCAGGCCCTCACCTGGATCCCTGCATGGCTGCACAGGTAGAAGTCAAACTCAGAGGGGTGTGTGATGGTGCTGTCCACCGTGGTGCCTGCTGGGACATTACCGCTCTTCCCAACCTGCAGGGAGAAATCAATCAGGCATGATCATTGGAGGAGCTGGAATCAATTTTAATAATCTTAAAAAAAGAGAAAAACATGGCATGCAAAAGTGGTCTCATGGGTTGTCTTATGAATGAATGCTCACTGACCCTTTCAGCCTTGTCAGAACAGAACAGACGTGTGTGGTGGCGTTTCTGGACCACGATGTAGGTGATACCGGGCCTGTAGTCCTCCTCCAGGCTAATACACGCCTTCCTGATGGCAATCAGCTCTGGCCATGCAACCTGGGCGCACATATTATACACAAGAGACAAAGCTAGACCTTATGATGAATAACTGTTGAAGTGTGAGCTATGGTGAACTGCAATCTATTTATTTCTATTGGTATAAGTATAAATGTGACAATAGGGGTGAATGAAAAGATAAACAGAAGAATTAAAAGGTAAAACAATAAAACATGTAATTGTAATCTAAACCATTATGTGCTTGAAAATGTTGGACAGACACTCGGACAGGCCAACCAACTAACAGACTGTGTGATTGCAGCTAAAAACAATAGAAGTAGGTTGGGGGTGGCTTATTGTCGGTATCAGCCGGTAACACGTGGGAGTCTATCCCCGTTACAATGCACTAGACCCCTGGGAGATGGATTGCTGAGGTGGAGCGCCACACCTACCATCAGCTCCCAGTACTTCCCGCATGACTTGCTGCACCAAGCCGTGCTACTCATTCGCTGAGTTGGCGGTGCCCGGGATCGAACCCATGAAGCTGTGGTCCAAAGGCGAGAGCTCTACCGACTGAGCTACCCGGACACAATAGAACAATAAAAACAATAGAATATTTAATAATAGTCATATGGATGTCTCACCTGTTTCATCTGCCCCTCAGACACTCCACCACGGTAGTAGATGATGCGCGTAGGCTTAAAACGTGTGGACTTGTAGAATTGGATGAGCAGCTCCCGTACCATGTTTGTCAAATCCTGGATGACTTCCTGGCTGAACAGTTGCTCCTATAGAAACAGAGTAAAGTGAGTAAAAGTAAAGCTAACAAATTAGATCCATTAACCCATTCTGACCTGAGATCAGATTCTAAAAATGTCAGTCGTTCTTCGATTAAAAAAAAATGGCAGACCTACAAGCTCGTATCGCGCCACTCGGTGGCGCGATATGAGCTTGTAGATCTGCTATTTTTAAATAGCTAAAGCATAACATGATGCTGACACCAAAATGGGTGCCCGGTCAGAATGGGTTAAAGCCAGAGTTATACCTGTACTCGTTTACTGCGTTTGAGTGTTGCATACCGAAAACAGCAGATCTATAAGCTCACAACACTTCGCAGTGTGCAACATTATGGGCATCACAATACATTAAGAATCTATATGCGGCACTCAGGTGACACTTGGAACATTTTAACCCATTCTGACCGGGCACCCATTTTGGTGTCAGCATCATGTTATGCTTTAGCTATTGAAAAATAGCAGATCTACAAGCTCATATCGCGCCACCGAGTGGCGCGATACAAGCTTGTAGGTCTGCTATTTTTTGAAAAATCGAAGAACGACTGACATTTCTAGAATCTGATCTCAGGTCAGAATGGGTTCATCAGGACCAGTGTGTGTCCAGTGGAAACCTCGTATGAATCTGATCTCAGGTCAGGCTTAATATAGGATACATGCTTATACAAGCTGCAAGGACGCAGCATAAAAACAAAAACAAATGCTCGCTAGTGAAAAAACTAAATTGTGATAAAGGGCATATAACAATCCATTGGGTCTGTATTTTCGGTCATAATAGTTATAATAACGTTCCACACAAATAAGTGAACAAATAAGTGAACATTCTGTGAGAATAGCAGATCTACAAGGCATGTAACATTTCATTCAACTCAAGATACTATTCAAAATGCTGGGTTCACGATAACATTTCCACGATTTTTTAACCCATTCAGGCCTAAGGCCGATTCTAAAAACGCCTCTAAATCCTGACCTAAGGTTTCTGAAAAATTCAAATATTGATATAGCAGAATCAAAATTTTTACATTTTTGAATACTGTACATACTGTACAGAACCCAAATATGGGTTCCCGGCCTGAGGGGGTAAGGTACAAATAGGGAACCCCGCCCAGAATGGGTTAATGAAATTATTTTTCCAGACAAATGACTGAAAATCGTTTAAATGTAGAACAACACAGAGGTAGCTCTCGGATTGAAAGGTATAACAATGTATAGGTTGCATCAGGTCTAAATCGGTCAAAGGAATATCAACATATCTAGTTCAAGTTTATTGGTCATTTAAAATAATGACCAATAAACTTGAACTAGATATGTTGATATTCCTTTGACCGATTTAGACCTGATGCATCTACAAGCTCAGCATGCAGAAACACACAAAACAACACATTTATGTAATAAAGTTCAGTTACGTACCTGTGTTGGTTCGGTTACCTGCGACAAATCCTGTCTTGAGGTCTGGACCCGCACCGTGGCACAGTAACGGCTGGGATGGCCGTCCATGCTGCCCACCACCGCAGCAATGGACGGCTTCTTCCCGTCCCCTGCTGGGGGGTGTGTGACGTCAGCGCCCAGGAAGATGACTGGCTGCTGGAACACAGAGGGCCTGGGTGGAGTCGAGGAGACAGAGTGCATGGATTAAAGCTAAATTAAATCTCGCAACTGAAAAATGTTGCTATGCCAAGCCCTAATATGTGATTTTTTTTAAACGGTGTGAAATGAGTCACCACACACTAGCGCTGTGTGTCCTACACACTTAACACAATCTGTAAAATTAGGTTTTGGTAGCCATACAGCCAATCTGGGTACCCAATGGAAAAGCCATACAGCTAAACAGTTGAAGAAAATGCAGATAGAGGCGTTAACGATTGTGGTTCTGAGATCATTAGGGTTTTCTGGAAGACTGAAATAACTAATAACCAAAAATAGGCTATCTACAAGCTCAAGTGTTGTAAGCTTGTAGAAGCTTGTAGCCTATTTTTTCTTTAAGACAGGCTGACTTCTATGGGATCCAAATTACTGAAATCAGTCGTGGCGACTGAGAACTTTAATCTATGAGAGTGGATGCCGACGGGTGAGAAGAGTACAGAGAAAACAAATAAATGGAGGCAATGACTCACTGCATTCCATGTATCCTTGCACATAATTATAGGTTCAGTGTGTATTTACCATTTGTTGCTATTCGCACCACATCTACTCAATTTGTTTTTTACAGAATGCGGTACAATGGTATGTATCCAGCTATTGAATTTTGTTAAATTACACCAAACTCAATATCCAAACAACTCCTGTCATGCAGCACTAAAGACGATAATCCGATATAGTTAATATTATTTGCCCTGCTATTGAAAACATAACGGATTATTAGATTATTTCCAAAGCGGACCTTTGATGAGGCACCAGGACGTTGTTGATGCCCCCCAGTTTGGCGTTGATCTTGAGGCAGAGGTTGGAGAGTGTCTGTGGGGACGTCTTGACCACATTCTTCACCTGGACACACTGGGTGGCCATGCCCAGCAGAGTGTCTCCTACCCGTTTCACTTCAGCTAAAGAGAAGGAGTGTGTGCGCAACAGTTAATCAAACTAATAAATGTAATCCATTATAAAAAAAAGTAACCAACCATACTGAAAATAGCAGATCTCACAAGGCGTTGTGATGCAGCATATCAACCATTTTCACATGACACAATTGGACAACAAATTATAAAATAGTGGTTCACCAATCTATTCGCATTGACATACATTTCAAAACATGAATAAAACGATTTATTTTTACCATAGACCGGTGTTTTCCCAGGAAGAATGACCACGATTAGCTGCAGGCCTACGTAAGACATCTTGAGGTGTTTGAACATGGGCTCCACGCTGTCAGCCCCCTGGGCGTATTTACAGAAGCACGGCTGGCCCTGGATGGGCATCCCAGCATCCTTGGAGATCTTGCGCAGCTGGTCTGTGAAACTCCTGTTATAAAACATTGTACAAGACATCAGGACATTAGCAGTATGTGTTGAAAGGTCAACATTGCTCAATGTAAAGGGTGGCAAATGAGTCTGGAAACGATCGGTCTCAAACGTGGTACACAAATTAGGTCACTAACACCAACAACATAACTTTTGTCTTTAGTCGGAAAGTTTACAATATTGTCATTCATTCTTGAGACACATTACAGAATGCTTTATTTAAAATAGGATTCTGATCATAAATGGGTTATTATAGAGTCCATTATAAGCCCTTCTGTTATCGGCCCCAATCCCATAACATTTTTTGTCATCAGTTTGGATTGTGTATTGCCTCTGTGCCGCTCAAAAGAGACTAGAAAGAGTTCCCCTCAGGGCACAGGTCTCCACCAGGATAATAGCATTTGTGATGTTTGGACAAAATGTGTAGAGTAATATATGAAAAATCTAACAGATCTGTGTTGAACACATGACTATAGAGATAGTGTATACCGATTTGCATGATCTATGGATAAAATCTGTGCGTAAAACAAAATACATTTGTTTTGCAAAACTTGGCCTCATGGTGGTGCTATAACAGGCAGATGCAAAAAATTTAGGGCAAAGATCTTTCCTTGGCCTCTAGGGAGTGTGCATACAAAGTTGTACACAGATTGCTGTAGTTATAGGTAAAACAGGAATTGGGCTGTTATAGCGCCACCATGAGGCAGATTTGAAAATGTTTAACACATTGTGTGCCCACGCAACACTTTCAAAATAGTAACCCAGGATGCCCACTTTTTACAAATCTTTTTGACATATGTTTTTGCTAAGACGTCTTGGGCACCACATATGGGTAATTCCCAGGACGTCTGTGGACGTGTAATGCTGAACTCGACCCAAACAGAAAGGCATACTAGCAATCAACAATTTATTTCAATTAAAGACAACATGAAAAGGTATTCTGAGAGAATTAAATTTCCTTATCGTGACGCATTTCTTAGTGATTCAGGGGCTGGGTGTCTCAGCAATGGGATCAAGTTAAACTGCACCAGAGCAGAGCTTCAGACAGCAAGCAGATTAATGTCTTGTAAGCAGTATGAGGATTGATTTGTGGAATTGAGGACTACATGAATACCATGACATGCCTGGATGTCAAGTCAGTCCACCAAGTAAAAAGATCTCAAATCTCAAAGTACTGAAAGAAGAAGTTTCTCTTCTCACCTCAAATTATTTCAGAAACATAATTTAGTGTACCGTTTAACTTTAAAACTAGATAGGTTTGTAATGCACAGAAACCATCTTTGTTTCATTCAACATAAGCAGCACCGCCCTCTGTCTAATTTTATTTTATTTTATTAGACGTCATGCAAGAAAAAACAAGTTACATCATGTTCATCTAGAAGCGTCAAGGATAAACACAAAATACAGTCAGCCGACTTATTTTCATTGTGGTCCTTGGTCTGTGACAAACATGCATTGCAACAAAATGAAAACATTAAATCAATCAATAAAACAATCAAGAGCTACACTACCTACATCATGAATACATGTGATCTCATTGCTAATATAGTTAAACATGATACTATTCTGCAACATTTTCTAAAAGCCATGCTTCGACCCTTATCAGGAGATGGCTGCTGATGCTCTTTAGATTTGGAGGAGCAGTAAGCTGGAACTCACTACCCCTGAATATAAAGGAACGTTTTCCCATTTCAGTGAACGTGGGCATGGTCAGGTCTGCCATGCCGGCTCTGGTGAGGTGGGAATGAATTAATGAACTTCACTGCGCTTCTGAAAACATTTACAAAAGGTACTCAGGGCTGTTGATATAGACGTTATGCACTAGGTTCAGTTGAAGTTGAACTGACCTGGCCGCGAAAAGGAGCCAACCAAACTGCTGAAAGTGCACTTTACCAACTTGCAGACAGCCCCAAAACGAGCCTGACCAGCTTGTTGTGAGAGACCTGTAGTTTCTCTTTTAGGGCTTTGTTAACACCACCATACCATCTAGCATTATGAATCATAGTTCTGTGTTGGGAGAATCAAGAGGGGTTTGTCACTCACTCATACAGCTGGAATATTGGGAGATTTATTGACAGGTGCATGTCATGATATTATTAGTTTAAAAATCTGTTAGTATCTGATGATGCAATCACACATTATTTTGATTGAAAGCATTATTTCTGGGGATTTGTTAGTTTTTGGGGCATTTAGGGGTTAATAACAAAAAATGCTCAAGGTATAACACTGGGGACCCTCTTGAATTCTTGAGATGACCCCAAGCTACAAGAATCTGTTGAGAAAAATAACTTTTACTGACGAAACCACATTCACACCCACGGCTCCCGGACTAGAAGATATGGACACATTTTGGGGGAAAGGGGTTATCCTAAGACTTACTTCAGCAGATCTTCTCGACACTGTTTCTGTGGAGCGAAGCAGGCCACGGCCCACACTTTGATCTCGATACCGGCGTAGAACTGCTTCCCTCTCATGTCCCACACGCCCTGGTTGGGCGTGGCCACCGTCTTGTTCTGGGGAGAGAGTCCCTACACTCTTAGTCAATCCCTGCTGCTTTGTGCTTTTGCCAAAATAGCCTCTAAATTTCTGTGTGGAATGTTAGATTTCAACCCTTGTTATAATGCAATGAAAGTGTTTTCAACGACTATGGAGTTCGGAGGAGCGTTAGACCAGGGTCGTCTCCTCACACAAATAATTCCACATTTTCCACAAATCTTCCTCAGTATTCTGGCTATTATAATAGCCAGAATACTTGCGCTGGCTACTTCCTGAAGTGGTGGAACTTTCAGCATCACTCTTTCCATTTGTGCCACTGTGCATGCATTCAGCCAGCCTTTTCAGATCTACCATCTGCATTAAGGTTAGGTTTAGCGCCAATCTGAGATTCAACATCCCCATCATCTTCCTCATCTCTACTTGTTGACACTGTTCAATACGAACGTCCGACTCAAATCATTTGTCATGGAGTATTATATTATTATACCTATGATGCTCAGATCAGTGCCAGTAGTCGAGATAAGGAGGAGAAATGCACCAAATAAGACTGTTGAGATTCACCATGGCACTGCAACCAGGGGTAGGTTCCAGCCAGGCCTGCGAAAACTGCAGTTGCATAACAGAAACGTCAAGCAGGTGAATAAGCAGCACTGGATACACCGATTGGAATAAATTAAATGCTCCAAGCTCCATGTTTAAATTAGTTTTAACCGTTTCAGTTCATACGACGTGTGAGGCCGTCATAAGAATGCCGAAAAATGTGTGCCTACGACGTCTGTGGACGTCCTAGTGACGTCCTAGTGACACGGGGCGAGATAAGAATATTCAGAATTTTTCCTCTTTTCTTTTTGGCATTTCGCTTTTCGCTTTCCGTACGCTAACGCTCAGTGCAACTATTAGCTTGTCATTGACTCCCATGTTAGCGCGGCGGAAAGAATGACTCCTAATCCAAGGCGCTCTCCGTGGTGATGAATGGATCGATATGCTGGCGCTTCATTTCTGCTCCTCATCCGTCTCTCCCGCAAAATATGAAGGCTTTTTGGAGCGTAAAAAAATTAATTAAGATGATCGGGGATGTGAGGTCACTTAGTAAAGTCAACTTTTTTAGGAAAGTGTTTCCGGTTCATGGCTTTCAGAGTAAAAGCGATCAGACAACTCTGGCACCCCAGAGCTTCTATTTTGATGCACTTCCGGCACTAAATGTGTTTAAAGAAATTAAGCATTGGTTAGAGGCAAGCAAATTTAATTTAATGCACTGTTTAATGCAATTTATTTGTGTGAGTTATACGTATCTTTTGTTGAATTACTCATGACAAAGTTGTAAAAGTCAACAGTATGTATGTCCATAAAATAAGCAAGCAGCACACGCAGACAATACACTAGTTCTTTCTTTAAATAATTGTATTATTATTATTATATTTTCACAGTCTGATACAACACTGGCTATCCTACTTTCTAATGTCAGGTGTATGCATATGACGGTATAGAGTTTCAAACTAGTATATTTAAGAAGACGACGATCAGGTAATAGAATTGTGAAAAATAATAATAACAAAATGATTGAAACAAAGAACTAGTGAATTGTTTGCTAGCGTGCTGGTTGTTTATGTTATGGACATACATACTGTTAATAATAATAATTGCATTTTATAGTGCTCAAAGCGCTTTACAATTCATTCATACATTGGGAGGTGAAGCGGCGAACAGTCGACGCCAGCGTCCTCCTTTCCCACATTCACACCGACCAACTCATTGGAGGCAATGCAGGGTTCAGGGTCTTGCCCAAAGACACTTCGACATGTGGACAGGAGGATCCGGGATTCGAAACGCCGACCGAGGGATCATTGGACGACCTGCTCTACCTCCTGAGCCACAGCCGCCCTGCAGTGTTGACTTTGTCAGGAGTAATTAAATAAAAAAATACTACTACATTTAGATATATGCCCCAGCATTCATCCTGTGTTTGGCCCTGCCCCTGTGCATCCCTCTCAGTGTGTAAAGTGTGCCTCCCCCCCCCCCAATAGTGCATCCCCAGTACTCACCCTTCCACAGTCTCTCCCGGTGTCTGTGCTCACCCGGCCCCCATACTGCAGCATGGGTGCTGGGAGGACGCGGCCCGTCACCTCAGTCATGTCATTGTGCACCACAATGCCAAACTCCTTCAGGTAGGGGTCCGGGCCCCCAACCATACTGTTGCTTTTGACCTGGGGAGAAGGAGAAAGAGACAGAGAATGTTATCAAGAATGAATAGCAGCCAGGGAATCATGATAGAGGAAGAGAAGTGACATTAAATAAAAAGGGACACTTCACCCTTTTTGCTACAAATATATATGTTAATGACGTTTAGAAGATTTAGAACACCTTCATGAGGTCTTTATGTGTGTAATATGTGGTTTTAGATATTTTAGATTTTAGCAGTGTTCATGTCATGGACACTGGGCTCACTTCCTTCCTGGACTACAATTCCCATAATGCTTTGGTGCACTGCTCCTTGTAGATAGGGGGAGGGCTGTCTTACTGAGACAACATGTAGTCCAAGGAAGCTTAGAGAAGGAAGTGTCATGGTCACGTGACTGCTTTTCGATGTGCACAGAACATCATTTTATTTGAGGATTTAAACAGCAGCGGGTATTGTTTCTGTTCCAGGGGTATCGCAAGATTTGGCTGCCAGACAGGAAACGGTGGACAGTCTCGCGATATTTGGCACGTTCAGAAACATACTGTCTGCTCTGTAGACACAGTGTACAGTACACATCGAAAAGCAACACAGCAGACATAATGTGTTCTATGTCTTCTGTTATTTGCCAGGAGCGATTACTTTACAAAATATCTCAGTCTTTCAGAAATAGTGTTTGTTCATGAGCTGGTCACAGAGCTCTCATTGACTCCAGTGCATTCTGCTGAACTTCCGGGTGCAGTTTGGCTCCCATGGTGCGACGAATCTGCCGCCTGGAATTGCGTGATAGCGAAAATGACGTTGGTGACCTTACCTCCATCTAAAACCACATCACACATAAAGACATATTTTGGTGACCTTACCTCCATCTAAAACCACATCACACATAAAGACATATTTTTTTTGCAAAAAAAGTGAATACAATGAAAATTGATTTTCAGTTCAAATTGCAATGCAATTCCAAAATGCAATGACCCCATCTGCTTTTCTACCTGCAGTTCACATTCCCACTCCGCGAGGGAGCCATCACTCACCAGTCTACTGATTTCCTCCTGTCTGTCGGGGGCGGAGCGAGCAGTTGCTTTGATCATGGTGGACGTCTGGTTGTCTGTCAGTTTCTTGATACAGCGCTGGCCTGCAACTATGTTACAGACCTGCAGAGAGTAACATTACACGTTGTTAGGATGCATATGGGCAAATGTATATGTGATCCAATGAAACAACTAATTGGTCCTCCCACAGCTGTGCACTTTACTGGAGTCAAGTGTAATAAAAAATATTTAAATTCTGAATCAAATTTGTTCATGTTCGAAAACCCTTGAATGTCTTTGAATTAAAGCAATTCTGCAAAGGGTGGGCCAAACTTCATCCACAACGATGTCAAAAACAAGTTGTAGTTAACCGATGACAAATAAGTGTCATTGGGGCAAATACTTTTTCCTGCCACAGTAGGTGGAGTAAATCCACCAATTTTTTATTGTTAGCTGTAGCTATAACTAAATATGAATAAATATGCATTAGAAGCATGATTTTTTTAACTATGCAAAGTAATATAGTATATCATATTGTAGCTCTGATCCCCTTTCATATTAAATTATTTTTCTTAATGACCAGTCAAATATATGTAGAAAATATAAAAATCACCATCCGTGTTAGAGATGAATCAGAGACTTGTGAAGAAAACCCTGAATAAAAAAATGAATAAAACTATAAACCCCATACTGTATGTGGGCGCGTGTTTGTGTGTGTTTATGAGTCAAAGAGCCCTCCTCTCACCTCCAGAGGAAGGTAGGTGTGCTTCTGTTCTTGCCCTACTTGAAGACAGGGCAGGTGTGGATACTTAAGCTGCAAGTTGTACTTCTGCTTAAAATACTGAGCTACAGTGCACTCCATGGCTTGGCCATTCTCTAGCTGCAAAGGGAACCTGTCAATTGAATGGTACATGGGAGTTAAATAAATAGAAAATTAATCATGTTAGTAAATCGAGACCACAAAATTAACGATATAGTTGACATCGCAACAAAAACGAGTTAACCCAGTTTGGTCGGGAACCCCTTTTGGTGTTTTAAACATGTTATAATTTAGCTATTGAAAAATAGCAGATCTACAAGCTCGTAGCGCGCCACTGCTATTTTTGGAAAAATCGTGAAAATATTTATTTCAGAAAACTGGAGGATTTAGAAGATCTTTTTTAATTTTGAGGTCAGGCCTAAATGGATTAATGTTATAAATATGTTGTTTATTGGGTCCTGTATAAATTTAAAAAAAAGAAATCTGCACTTCTCAAAATCACCTGCATATTAGTTATTACAGGACAGAAAGCATTGGATTTAAGTACCGGTACCCATGGTGTGCAGCCTGCTTTGCATCTCCAATAAACAGTGAGGGTTAATGGAATCACAGAAAGAGAGTGGGAGAGAGGATTGCTGGAACAAGAATGTATGTGGGCAGTGTTAAAGAGCAATGATGCCATCTTTGTTCAACGGCATTAAAAAAGAGAATACAGAGATTTGATATCCTTCAGCTAGATGGCTTGCAACATTATCGTTTGTAATGTCTTATATTTAATTACTATGTTCAACTTACTATTTTAGGTGAGAACCTTGTATAAGCCTTCTATGGTTTAAGGTTTCCTTTCACACCTTTTGCACGTATTTTTGTGTCTTTTTTTAATCGTTACCTGATGTACCGATTATATTGTGCAAATAAATAAAACGAAACATTAGCACCGTCTTTGGATTCATTACAAAGCAACTCCACCTTTCATCGATTTCAGTTTCACAACTTTATTGCTAAGCTGTCTCAGTGCTCCGATACCTTTACGGGTCAACTAGTAGTGGAGAGGAGAAGAAAGTAGGGGTGCACGATTATGAAATTATGACCGATACCCAATCTTCGATTATTTGCAGAGTCAGTCGCAGATCGGATATCGATTCTGACCAATTCCGATATTATACAGAGGACCACAATGGAAACAAGCCTAGGTCTAGGGGCTTGGCCCAAAGCCTGTTAATAAAGTATAGAAAATTATAGAAAATAAATTGTCATGCTGTCCTGTAAATACTGTGTGGGTAATGTGGAGAAGTGCCATTAAACTAGCTAAATTCTTTATCTCTCTCCACCCAAACATCATAGCTTCCTAATCCTCAGTATTAATTACTTGGTAACCAAATGGACTTTTATTAGATTGAGAGCGTGAACTGAAACCAAATGGCCCCTTAAAGGTCCATTGGTTTCATTTTACTCTCCCAATAGTTAAATTATTGTTAAACATCAGCATTACTTAATTACTTCTACATATTAGAAAATGTAGAAGAATTGTTATTTTGTTATTTTGATCAACGTTTGCCTAGTATCATGCCATGGAATTGTTTAACTAAATCTTATCCAACGATAACAAAATATTCTTAGTTTTGGGTCCGAGAGGCTGAATAAATAATGAGCTTTGAAATGAAAAGGGTTGAAAACCACTGGTCTACAGTAATGTGAAAAAGTGAAAATAACCCCCCACATTCACTAAAGAACCCCCCCCCACATTCACTAGGTCTATATGAAAAGAACCCCCCACATTCACTAGGTCTATATTTCATGGACACTGCCATTTGGTTATGCAGGTCTTACGTTTGGTGGCTGGCAGGGCGTCGCGTGACATTGCACACACGATACTTCCTCTTCATCTGGCCGCAGTGTGTGACTTCAACTTTCAGACCTGTTCTCACACACACAAACATTTTTTGAGTCGTTTTCCTTCGACCTATCACAAGCCATATGGTCAAAATTAATGTGGAAACTTGATGACACAGCGTGGCGGTGAGTGTGAAAATGTCAATGTATCCACCACGTATGAGGTGTCTGGTGAGAATTGTAATTTGCTACTCGCTACTGTGCGAGACTGGCTTTGCTCTAGGGTTAGAGAGAGAAGCCTGCCGTGTGGCCAATTCAAAAATAACTTAGGAAGTTTACCAAGACATTGTGTAATGTCCCGTTTGGCACACAATGAGCTACATATCAGATTTCACACAATTATGTATTGTACAGAGAGAGCCATCAAAACAATTTCTATAAGTGGAAACATGCACCACCGTGGGTGAGCTTTTAAGACCTACATGAATTGTGTGGATGCAGTGCAATTGTTTGCAAGTGTGTAATGCAGAAGCGTAAATAGAAATATTGGGATTGCTTTGAAGGCCCACACCCACCACTAAACTGGGAGTTGGGCCCACCTCTTATTTCCTTGGTGAATTTGACACGCTGAGAGTCTGTAAGTGGTTTCGTTTGCTCGTTGATGTTCTGGATATCTAGGACCTCGCACATGAATTCTATCACAGGCTGGGCACGGTAGAATGCTGTGGCGGACACTGTAGGAAACACAAATCAATTAAGTACACTGGTTATTTGTTCCACCTTGAAAATCAATATGATTGAAAAGGGTTTTAAGGTGTCTAAACTCTAAACAGTGGGATTAGTCTTTCTCTGCAAGAAATCAATTAGTAATTAAAAGCATATAAAACTTGCACATGATCAAAGAAAGCGTTCCACAGTGCAGGATGGATTTTCATGGATGGACGAAACTTGTGGAGGAAGTGGCATGGTTTATACAAGGAGTATATTGAACAAGGAGAGGGCAGATACATTACATTGAGGTATCTAAAGAGCCCATACTAATTTCTGACTGGGCAATATGGGCTAAGATACCTTGTTGAAATGATATAGTGATGACAAAGTTTGTCAAATTTGTTTATTCATATGCTTGCCCCATAGAGTAATAAAAGGATAGAGACCGAACCGGAGCGTTTGAGGTCCGGGCTCACGCACGGGACGTCATGAACGTCCATTCACCTCCATGAGAGTGTTGCAATTACACATTTCGCCAGTAGGTAGTGGCACCTTCAACATTGGATAGCCTTACTGGGGGCTTGGCTTGCCCACACGGCTTTCATCGACTTCAATCGATACCATTAAACAATCGGTTCCAGTCCTGCTTGCCTGACAATTGTGCCAGCACAATATATTCCTCGGTTGTACTTCTCATTGTCATCACATAAAAATCATTGATTTGCCAGCATGCAAACACATGAATGAATGGAATCTTTTTCACAGGTCATAGAAGACAGAGATGGCGTGCTGATGTAACCTCCATACATAATTATGATAGAATATCATTTGCAACAATAGGAGGGCACACACACACATATTGCCCTAAAGTCCTTACCATCGATGTTAAGCATCATGTTCCACATGGCAGGTCGGACGGACTGATGGAAGCCAAACCACACCTCTCTGCCTCCACCCAGTGGGTGGTAGTAGCCCTCTGGAGGGGAGAAAAATGAACGCCCCACTGGAGTGTACCTGGGCAAACCAAACACAATAGCTGGTTAAGGAACTGAATAAAACCCAAGATCTGAAAATCTATTGGGAACATTGCAATACATTTTCTTGCTGAATAGGCTAGCTTATAGTATCCAGTCTGCAAAATAAGCTGTATTTATTTATTTATTTAAAAAGATATTCCTTGGTGTTTATGGTCTTGGTCTTTGTGATATTACTTGGAATTTAAAATTTAAGATAAGATTTCAGAGATAAATTCCAAATGCCAAAGAAATAGGCATGGCATATCTATCCATCAATACGGTACAAATACATCCAATGGCATGTTATTATTGCTTGAAATTAAGAATAGCTCCAAAGCCCTGTGCATAGAACAGGATAGTAAACATTCATGAATAACCCATTTTGGGCGGGAACCCCTTTTAGTGTTAGCATTATGTTATGCTTTAGCTATTGAAAAATAGCAGATCTACAAGCTCATAGCGCGCCACCAAGTGGCGCGCTACGAGCTTGTAGGTCTGCTATTTTTGAAAAAATCGAAGAACGACTGACATAGAAACATAGCTTTTTCAGAAAACTGTCCTGATATAGAAGACATTTTTAGAATCTGATCTCAGGTCTAAATGGGATAAGTTGTGAAAAGGCCCATTAGATCATGGAGAAGTGGAAAAGGTACCTCATGGAAGGAAGGTGCCGCGTGATCACATCCAGTGCCTGAACAGAGTCCTCGGGCACCTCATTGAGGTGACCCGATAGGGCTTCCAGCAGCAACTGAAGGCTCACCACAGATACCCACTGAAGAGACACCTTGAACGTCTGGTCTTTCCCCTCACCAGGCAGGGTCACCTCCAGATCCACCTACCGATGTATACATCAAGAGGAGAAAGAGAGAGAGTAGCAGGACGGAGACAAAAACAGTAGGGGAGGGGATAGCGAAAGAGAAGACACAAAACCATAAGTAATAGGCGTAGGCAGTGTGGCATTATTATGTAAATGAGAGCGGAGGTGGCAGTCTATTTGTTGAGTTGTCTAAAAACAAAACTCAATGTCCCCGTTACCTTGAGGCGAAACCAAAGACAATCTTTTTTTTAAACTGTTAGTGTCATGACTCATGAGTACATCCACACAGAATGTGATTGATTACACAGCGATGAAGCAACTTAACTTGTTTTCAAATGCGGTCGATTATTCACTTTAAATCAAATCATGAATGAATGTAAGAATGAGTCATCATTTCATTGGCACGCTCCTGGTAGGCCTGTCACAATTATTACATAATCGTCTAATCGCAATTATTTGAGATAATAGCTTATAGATGAGCTATTTACATATTTTTGTTTGAGGGGCGCTAGCCCCTCCATGCCCAGCTTTCCAGATTTGTGTAATCACAAACATTGGCTTGTGATTGGCTGATCACCCCATAGCCATGATTTGATTGGCTGAGCAAAGTACATATTGAAGATAAAAGTGAGGGCAGAAAAATGAAGACGGAAAAGTGAGGACACAAATTGTGATTGGCCAGAATGAGATGATGTATGACGATAAGAGCTCCCCTCACTACACAGGTGTGATTTTTGCTATAAATAGCATAAATAATATAAATAGTATAAATAATAATATTTTTTTTAAGATATGTTTTTGGCTTTTTTACGCCTTTATTGAAAGATTGATTGTAGACTGACAGGAAATGGGGAGAGAGATGGGGGAAGACCAAGGGGCCAGCTAGGCACTCCAATGTTGAAGCGCTGGGCCCTAGTGGTAAGAGGAAGGACTGCAGGCGGACCCGTGGATTCTTGACGAGGAAACCATGCAACCGAGCGCTCAATGTTAAAGCCCAGCTGCACTTCCGCATTTAAATGCTGAATCAGCGAAAAAATGTGGAAATAGACGGTCCTTCCGGCAGCCTTCCGGGTGCTTCAAAACGCCACTGAGCAACTTCCACTGACATGAATAGCGGAGGGGGCGGAGCTTCGCGCCAGTTCAGTCTCTATCCTTTTAATACTCTATGGGGAAGACACGCGGCAAAGGCCGTTGGGATTGGGCGTCGAACCCGCTGCACGCCGTCAGGCTGGCTCAGCAGCCTAGGTGCCCAGACGGTTGAGCTAACCGCCCGGGGCTGCCCGGTCCAATTTTTGATTACCAGGCAAACAGACATGTATTCTTTATTCATACATTCTAATGTGCAATGCCAAAAACACAATTAAATCATTCATTGTCAATTATTTGTGACAATTAATCGTCAACTTCAATTTCTAATCGTGACAACCTAGATCCTGGTGTGTAGATGAATATATAATACATATATGGACAAACCAGGCGAAAAACAAATATTTTGTTGATCCAAAGAGGAGAGGAGTTTAATCAGAGCCCTACCCGGTCTCTCCCTATGGGTAAAGGATGGGCCGTGTACATGTTCCTCTTCCCGTCGTAGCCAGGCTGTCGGTCCCCAAAGATCTGCATCTTGAAGTGCCGTACCATGGTGTCCACCACCTCCCTGTCAGGATGACAAGCACACAAGTCAAGACGAACACAAACCATAATAACACGGTGCAGGCCTAAATGGCATGTAGAGTAGAATGTGCACAGTCAGTGGATGCTCTGCAGTCCGCATGTCTCTGAAGCAAATGCTTTTCAAATATACACCGTCTTTTCTAACCTCATACACACAATGTGACTGGATCGGTGATGTTACAGAAAGCGAATACATACATACACATTTCAGTCTACAACACTAAATAAACTAGGGGTGTTTATTCCTGTGTTATATCCCTTTTCACCTCAAATTTAGCCCAAATCATAAGCTCAGTTAAAATGTTTGCATGTTTATCTACACTCTACAATAGGGAAAATGCAGGTCTTTATGTTTTTTAAATCCTTTTTTCTCTTCAATTTATTCACTATGACAATCAATTCCCCCCACACACATCGGTGTGTCGTCACTGCTGTTGTATACTACTGGCTCACCTGCCAGTGAGGAGCCACTATAGACGTAGAACCCCAACACTACCTGCTGACAGGTAGTGTCAGCAGGTCTCTGTTTTAACAGTTTGACGGAGGATGTGCGTTTACATATCTTACTCTGAGTGACAATTAAATACCCCCACCCCCTAGCTTTCCGCCCACGAACACCCCACACTGACTGGGGTGGAATCAAACCCCTAGACTCCGTGGTGGTGGGCAGGTACTTTTACCACTGCACCATAGAGCACCCAGAGCAGTAGAGAGAGAGTTGTGTCATCTCCGTTCACTTTATCTGGCCAGTTCTTCTACACACACACCTAATGACGAATAGTGACAAAGCCCTGAACCGGACGTCTATGGAATGCACTGGAGTCTATGGGCATTTGTCACCATTTCGAGTTACATGAACCATGTTACTGGTGCAGTTTTCTGCCCCCTAATTGGCGCAACTCTCAATACAAGGCACCAAAGGGTCCCAGCAATACAAGCTCTTAACAGCATGCTCTGCTAACCTTACCCAGATAGAAGTGCAGCAAGAGACCAAGTGACAGCATTACACATCTTTAATCGGTGGAATGGAGTTATTGAAGAGGTCTGCTTCAACAAATGAATGACATGCGTGACTTAAAAAACCTGCCTTTTATCTGTATTCCCGAGCGACATGGGTCAAGCCAATTACAATATGTCAATCATGCCATGTCAGGAGACAGAGGGCCAAGCTTGAAAAATCAATGCAGTGACCTTAGTGGGCAGCATACTTTTATACGAAATCATTTTCCTTCCTTTGTGGTAATGAATTCCATATCGTCTTTTCTCTTCATATAAAGTCTGGATAGACACAGTGGACAGATTATTCACATCCATACATATGTTCATAGGTAAAGCAATTTCATCAGGTTCTAGAACAAAATGGTTCTCATTGGTGAATGCTGATAAATGTAATCCCCAGTCCCTTACAGTTAAAACACACTACACTGATCCCCCATTTAACAGGTTTACAGTTTTCACTTCTCTGAATCCGATCTCCCGATTTAGATTGTCATAGCCAGGACAGCTTGAAGGCCTTTACGCTCTTCTCCGGTTACCTACTGTTACTGTACAACTGTGTTACTGTAAAAGCCCCAGCTCACCACCATTACATAACGCATAACAATGCATCACACATGGCCCCGACAGCTAGGGAATGGGTCCCAGGCACCTAGGCTGGCGATGCAGCCAGGCCTGACAGCGTGTCGCGGATTCGACTCTCAATCCCGATTACGTTTGCTGCGTGTGTCACTCCCCTTCCCTCTTTCCCCATTTCCTGTCAGTCTAACTGCGATTCATCAATAAACTAAAGGCTAAAGTCAAAAGGAAAAGGCCCGGGCCGGCCTAGAGTTCCGGGCACCTAGGCTGCTAATCCTGCCTGACAGCGTGTCGCGGGTTCAACTCCAGATCCCGACAACCTTTGCTGCGTGTCACTCCTGATCCCTCTCCCCCCATTTCCTGTCACCGTGCACTATCCAATAAAAGGCAGAAAAGGCCCCAAAACAATATATATAAAGATCTCTCTTTCATATGTAAAATGCAGATTGATGCACTTAAAACCTTCCATACCCATTTGTCAAGTCACGCGGGCGGCGGTGGCTCAGGGGTAGAGTGCCTGGATGGATGGTAACCGTAAGGTTGCCAGTTCGAACCCGGGCTCCCCCAGAGTTACTGTCGAAGTGTCCTTGAGCAAGAAACTGAACCCCTAATTGCTCCCGATGTGCTAGTTGGTGCCTTGCATGGTTTCCGCTGCCATCGGTGTATGAATGTGTGTGTGAATGGGTGAATGTAATGCACAATCTCTGTAAAGCGCCTTGGATAAAGGCGCTATATAAATGCACCATTTACCATTTACTAATTGAGCCTTTAAAGCAACTAGACCTGTGCCCGTCGACCACCGGGCCTACGATGCAAGTTGAAACAATGAAAGACGCAACACCCGTTTTAACCGTATGTCTGTGTCCCTTTTGTGCCCATATATGGATGGAGTTCTCTATACAGTATGTCTGTCGGCCTGTATCCCTTAATATGCATTTATTGGAAGATGCCAAAACTATTGTAATGGGTCTGTCAGTGTGCATGCATGTAACTTATACACTGCATCATCAAATCACAACACGAGGACATTACACTTCAAATATTGGATCTATATAATTCAATATTTAACATGGTGCAATTTGTTTATCAAAGGTGACGGCCATTTTGGCATAAATCTTTTCTGAATGATAGAAGGATAAGACTGATTGTATTTGAATGCAAGTCTTAAGATATTTCACTTCAGTTCACTTCACATAAGGTAAACTTTGCCAATTCCAACCTAATTCTATTGGGCATTTATTGCCCCACTATCGATCTCAAATCATAACGAGGTTTAGGTTGAAAAATCTGTGAAATAACATTTCCTAGATGTCCTAGATTTCCTAGAAATGTGGCAATGGGCCAACTATCCATACCTCTAGGCACTGATCAGGACTCAACTTGTTCTCCAAACTGCCAGCTGTCTTAAACTGATCAATGACACTAATACTTGTGTTGTACGTGCAGTTAGGGGTCAAGTGTCTCGCTCAGGGACACTTGGACACATTGCTGAGCTGAAATCGTACCTGAGACTTCCGGAGTCCTAGGCGGGCTCACTATGGCCTCCCCGAATGAATTTCCCCAAAAAACATCCGGTATACTTGCAATGTCTTTCAGATACTGCCGTCTGTGTATTTACCTGTTGACTCTCCGGGGACGTTTCTCAGGCTTGATGTCGATATCATAGTGATAGACATCAATCTTGGGAATCTGCACCTGGAAGTGGTTGGCCAAAAGGCGAATGGGTTTCCCCACTGTGCCGAGTCCCGGACGCCGTGGCGGCTGGAACAGAGAGGGAGGTGTAGGAACCTGAGGAGGGCCTGGAGTAGAGAGAAAAAGATATATATAAATAAATATGTACATCCTGATTCATGCAGTAGAACCGCCAACGTTCTCCTATATGGTCTTCATGAACAGCCTTGACATGCAAATCAATAGTCATCTATACTATTGTATTGTTCCACCCAAAGCTTTGTGAATTTACCAGCAGCATGAAGGAGCTCAGACAGTTCTAAGGACAGAGTGATATCAGAAAGAGAGTGAGCTTGGGATTCATATTGCTTGGTAAACAATACCATTAAGTTTAGGTTATTTCTTGCCGTAAGGCAAGTAGTCGTTTAACTAGAACAAAGACAATATTTCAGAGAGAGAGAAGAGAGGAGAGAGGAGGCAAGTAACTGACTATACAAAGTCAGAATACCAACTTTGATAAGGCAGTATTGCTTTGTTTTAAATATATATATATATATATATATAATTATATTTTCCCCCATTTTCTGAAAGAATTATATTTAGTTTTTTAATTTCCTGAAAAGAACATTTTGGACATTTTGGACTGGTTTCTTCCCGACAGCAGAGATGTTTCTATTTATGGAAATGTGTCTTTCACTGTATTGTTATCACCATTTTACAAAATACCATTCTTCCACCTTATTTTTGTAAAATACCAAAGAAATAAATGAACACTTTGATTGATCCATGACCCTGGCCCATGAACTAGATAGGTCAACCAGGGACGACGCTCAACAATGACCCTCAATTACCCCGTAGCCCCTCCCAGCCGCACCCAGACACATAGGGCATCCACCCCGACACAGCCCAGACAAAGACCATACTTCTCTCAGACAGACAGCAGCAGGGCCATATGGGGGGGGGGGGGGGGAGACGACGACGACACACAAGCCATGAGGCTGGGATTTACCGTTACACACCACACACAGGCACCATCCCACACATGATGAATACGCAGACCACCTCACACACCTATGTCGTTACATACCATCCCCCACCCTGACACTCAGCTGGTGCTTCAGTCATGCACATGCATTACAAGAGCAAACGTTGAACCTAGCAGAGGTTAGCACATAACCTGGATAACATTGAAGATTTAAAAAAAGAAAATCACACTTGTGTTAAGTGAGGGGCGCATCACTCCTTTAAACAAACATCATACTATTGCCATTGCAGTCAGAACTGCAGCATCACTCCCAATCTTCCGCCGTAGTCTGAAAACCCACCTTTTTAGACTCCATCATGGCCCATAGCACTTACCCTACCCCCTTAGATAGCATTTCTGTAGACTTAGATAGCATCTGATACAGACTTATAGCATTATGTAGAAAGCACTATAATTGCATTGTATATAGTCATAGCACGCCATAGTACATATGTATAGCATAGTAGTATATATATATATAGTTTATATGTATAGTCTCATAATATAGATATTCCACTGTTACTTTCTTAGCTTACGCATGTTTTATGATAAATGCTTTTTTGTGATATATTCCCATGCTTTTGTTCTTGCTTATTGTAAATCGCTCTGGATTAAGAGCGTCTGCTAAATGCCTAAATTGTAAATTGTACTATAAACAAACATTAAAAGTCCATAGACTTGGCTGACATATGACGTAACTTCAAAAGCCAGATGTTGGAGGGGATAGCGCCCCTCAAACAGGGAAGCAAAAACAAAGCGTCTAAAAATTCTGAACAGGAACAGTATTCTGAACAACAGTAGCCTCCTTGGAACTCCTGGTGGTCAAAAGTGTAGCATGGAAAACGAGGGTTGGGTGGCAGGGGAGGGGATGTAGAGTCGCTTAATGCTATTGTCAACTGACAGCTAGGGGTTGTGGGGGGTCCTGAACCCCATGCACCAACACGCTCCAGTTAGCAAGTGAAGCGCGAGAGCAAGGACAATAATTGGGACCCTCCCCATAGTTTCCTAAAAACAGGCTCCTCAACATGCCCTCATCCACCCTGGGCCCCAAACAACCCCTGACCTCCCTCCCTCCTCCTTTTCTGTGGAAAGAAAATCCCTTTTACTTTCTAATATTAATATTGTAATTTTATATATACATATATATATATATAATATTGTTTTTTTTTTTCCCCGCAGGTTCCACCTGTTGGGCTATCGAGGATGTATTGCTAAATCTTGTACCCACACGTCTCAAGATTGACAATGAACGGAGAAATTACACCAAAATGACAAATTAAACATGAAAACATTAAACGCCATTGACATTGAAGGGAAAATGTATGTCATATATAAACGAACGAATCAGCTAACCAATCACAGGCAACAGGCATTGTTTCTGATTGGCCAGTATGAGATGATGCATGATGATAAGAGCTCACCTCATTTCACACGGGTGTGATTTTTTTAGTGGTGCAACCACTCCAAGGAACAGCAATGTCCGTCTTCAGACTCTTCACCTATGTGACTATGAGTACCGTCTTCACCTATGTGACTATGAGTACCAGTAGGGGCAAAAGTGGCGCTGTTGTGCCAGAAACAGAGAGAGATAGTGTTGCACTGTTTACGGTTTCTTACTCTATGGTGGCTGCAAATTAATGAGTGAAATTGTTTTGGTGAAATTGTGCTAAAATGCTGAGAAGAACTGAGGTTCGGTAGGGCAACGGGTTCATCAATGAAACGTTTGACTATATTTCTTGTTGCCTTTTCTTTCAATTATCCAAATAAATTCTACCTGGCCTGGCAAGTCTGCTGTCCAGCTAAAGCCCCAAGCTAAATTATATTAAGTAGAGAAGTAACAAGCAGCTCAGGGTGGAAACTGAAAGTACAGTGAGTGAGTGAGTGTGTGTGTGTCAGACATGTTGGTGGATACTGCAGGCAAGGCTACTTTTGGCATAAATTGTGAATTGTCATGTCGGGTTACATAACAGTAATGTTCATGTGTTAAGTGTACACTTTTGCATGTATTCACTGACTACAGGACAGACAGTGGTTTGTGCGAGCCATGCACATGGAGCACGGTTAGGACAGGGTCTTCCTCTTCCGTTTTCACCAAAAACAGTGCTGTCCCTATATATAGACACCAGCTGCCATGCTGCAAGGGTGGCGGGTGTGAGTGAGCAGGGCTCTCTCTGGACAGATTTTACACTGGTGGCAGTGCTGCCACTAAGTTTTCAGTTAGTGGCAGACAGTAGCACCGAATTTGGCCACAGAAAATGTACCACACGAGTCACAACTCAAGTGAATCATTAGCCTACATCTCAGCCTTTCGGAGGTATTTCACATGAAATAAGAGTATGTAGGGTACAACACTTTCTTTTATTATCATAATGTTAAACATAAATGTGCCCCTATTTTAAAGTGCTGTTCTGGCTGCGGTTTATCTACCGTTTATTGGAATCAGTATCTGATGACTCGTGTTAACTTCAGGTGGTGGTGGGGTATTTTTCTTAATGAAAAACATGTTGATTATTTCACTTATTTTAAACGTATGAGAGCTGAGCAACAATGATTGAACACTCTAGGTTGCTACTTTGCACAGAAGAAGGTTGCCATGCTGGACTATATTGTGCGAGAGAGACAGAAATGCCACCAGTGGGTAGTTCAAGAGATCGAGAATGAGGATAATAAATAATCAAACAAAACCAGCCAACTGTTTTCAATGTTTGTGTTTGCATGAACACTCAAATTGCCCATTCATTGTCAATGGGATTTAATGTTTGTGTAGGACAAAGTTTGTGCACATACATACACCAAAAGCTGGACATTGTGTGAAGCAAGTGGTGCCTTTTATAATGATGTGATGTATAAAATGGTAAATGGTGCATTTATATAGCAGCTTCATACATCGATGGCGAAGGAAACCATGCAAGGCACCAACCTGCACACCGGGAGCAATTTGGCACTAACTCAATCAACTGTATTCAGTACTGTAACAGAATCCACGTTAAAAGGAAATTGCGATACAAAATGTCTTACAGGAGGCGCATTCAGTGATTTGGAAAACTCCCCGGTCTGCCCCGGTAACAAGATGTGCACATGCACACACACCAAGGCCCGCCCCCACTCGATCATGATTGGCAGAAGGCCCCTCTCTATCCTGATTGGATGAATGAAGGCTGGGCCACCTAGTCAAAAACGAAACCCAAGTATTTTTGACCCCAGGGGGACAGGAATTGTCAGCACACTCTATAGTAGGGATTATTATCAAAACAAAATAAAGTTATTTGAATTAAGTGATATCACTGAATATACCTTTAATCCACATACAATCATTTTACATGGCCGCATCATACTTCATCCTACGTTATAAACAATAAAATCCACGTAGAAATAGTCGTTGAAACACAATCGAAACGATAACACACAAGCGCCACCATTTTGCACACGCTCAGCCTCAGACCAAATTCGTTAGGGTCACTTCACTTGTTTGAGCATAACAGAGGAACGCAGCAGCAGTGAAACGTGACGTCTCTCTGCCATGACAACATCTGAGTCTGAGTGTACCCACAGACCCGTGCGCGGAGTCTACCGGAGGCTCGGACCCCTGGTACTACCGTTTTTCCAGGCTTGTAGATCTGCGCTTTTTGGCTAAAATGGCCAATGCTCCGGAACGGAGGGGGGACTGGTCTACAGGAAAGGAGGTCCTCCGAACGGACACATACAAGTTGTGTGTGTTGTATGATACAACACATCCAAGTCAAGTGTAACAAACTTAAACTCGTGTGAGTAGCTAGTCGCCGACATTTTCATGAAATACACTGTCTATGTTGTATCTTGTTATACAGTAGTATATACGACAATGAGACTTTAATTGACATTTAACTACTCCCAAGACGAAATGTGAGTTAAAGGCTGCAATTTGTAAAAAGAAAAGAAAGCGTCCAAATATGATTCCTAACATCATTGAAGTGAGACTCATAAAATGTCCCTGGGGTCCATCTAAAAGACCACCCCTGGGTCCCGGGACCCATTATATTGAAAACATATTTACATCACTGCAAATGCCACAAAACCATTGCAGCCCTGGGTTTAAGTGCATAACTGTACTTGTTGGGTGTACATGTGTGTCACTACACAGAATGCTAGGACCTGTACCTCTACCTAGTACCTTCTCAACAACCAAACGTGTCATTTCCTCAAAGCCCCCCACAACCAGTTTGCTGCATAATGGGGGGCAATGCACAGGAAGAGAAACTAAACACACAACTGCCACTGCTGTGGGGGGGGGGGGGGGGGGGGGGAACACATCAAATTTCTTCATTCATTTGGCATTATATGGTATTACAGTATATCCTGTTTAGGATAGGAACACCTTTGGGGGGTTTTTTTACCTCTCAAAACAGGAACCCCTTGTGGGGTAGTCGTTGTACAATGTACAGTATATAGTAACATTTTTTTGTTTGTATATACTTTGTCGATCAGGGCCCCCCCCCCAGGGGTCTGTACATATTTAGCACCCTCCTTGTTCTCCTCTGCAACAAAACTGTTTAGTGAAAATAGCAGATCTACAAGCTGGGGTTAGGCTATTACGACATGCCCAGAATAAGGATGCTAGGGTATATGTGGAGGGTTAGGCTATTACGACATGCCCAGAATAAGGATGCTAGGGTATATGTGGACTGGTTAAAACTGCTTTCACACTTCAACCCGTTTAGAACAGATGTGGTAAGTATGGGGAACATAGTATATTTTTAAGTATCATCACTACAGATGCATTGCACAAGGCAGAAAATGCAAACAGTGTTTGGAGAACACTAATTTAATGAGCCATGAGTGATGTGTAAGTTGAATTGCTACACTGTCTGTGTATCACAGTAAATAACCATTTACCCCCTTTTTCATAATAATGCAAGTCCCTAAGAGAGGGGTTGAGTTAGGTCATCTCATCTCTGACATGCATCAGCTGCACAGTAAGTGCACCACTTCATGATGAATGGCAGACATACTGCCAGACGGAAGCAAGTGTCTATAAAGACACATCGTTCAGCTTGGGTTCCATCCATCCCCTAACTACATTAAATGAGCATTGCAATATTCACTGTGCACACTGCAAATTGAATATGAACTTCATACTTATCTTTTTTTTTTTGTACTACTCATTATATCATTTTGATTCACATGGTGACTATATCCATTATGTAGGCCAAGAACTGGTCAGATCTGTGTACACAAGTCCAGACTGACACACAGGCTTAACTTGAGCAAGAGGATGATGAGTCATAGCCTACAAGGAGTGAGCACGGAACAGCGTCCGTGCATGGCCACACACACACCTGGCAAATCACCTGGATTAGGACACTACACAATGACAAGTGTAAGAGGTAGAAATGGTCCACTGCCAAAGGACATTCACAAGACAGTAGTATCTAGTTGTACATTTAGCTATGTGTAAGCGTCAGCGATAACAAATCCCAATGTGCATTTGTATTTTGTTTTTGGAACAGCCGAGCAGGGAATTCAGACATAGATGCCCATCTCGAATCTCGATCCGTCAATAAAAGTGATAAAAGGTGATTTCTGTGTGGTTCTTTGTGAAGACAATCAAGACATTCTCTACAAATAAACCATGGGAGGTCCTATTGTTGTTTAGCCATAACATGACATCCAGCTGCTGTGTGTATTCTTGCAAACACAGATGTCAAATCAGTTTTCTCTCTTAAAAAAAGGTATGAGCCCAGGCGGTGGCGTAACCGTCTGGGCACCCGACTGGTAATCCAGTCGCAGTGTGCCGCGGGTTCGACTCCCGAGCCCGACACGGCCTTTACTGCATGTCTTCCCCCATCTCTCTCCCGTTTCCTGTCAGCCTACTGTCTGTCCCTTCAAAAAACCAATAAAAGGCGTAAGCCGCAAAACAAATATCTTTTAAAAAAAAAGTATGAAAACAACTTTTCCCCATCTGCTGGCCAGAGTGACAGATGGATTCTAAAAACATCTAGCATTAACCCATTTTGATGAAAATGTACCTTCTGAAGGGGTGTAGATTGATTTTACCAGCAACTATCACACGAGTAATTCTGAGACAGCGAGTGCAGTTTCAAGGTAGAGGAACGTTAGAGAATCTCCCCAATAGTGTTTTGGTGTAATGGTTCAACAGCAGTGGATTGATTATAGTTCACACACCTGGGGAGGGATATGTATCCCCATTCCCCACAAACGCCTTCAGCCCTCTTTTTTAAATGAGTTCCTTTTCCATCTGGTTCATATTAAGGATATACAGGATTCCTGTTATGGTTGGTCATGCTTATATATTGCAAGTAAACACAAATAAAATGGCTCTACTGACATACAGATGCTCTGTATGTCGTGTTATCACCACATTATCTCAGTTTCTCACATGCATCCCACTACATATTCTATTTCTACTGGACACCCAAAGATGAAAAAAGGAATAATCATAAACATTTTGATGATTAATTGAAATGCTGCGTGAGTGTATAGTGTGCAGTATGGCTTACCCCATAGTATCGTATAGTGTCTACTCTACTGGATCGCTGCAAAAGGTGCCATTTTTTATTGCAATGCAAACTATAATTTGCATTGCAATAATATTATGCGGGCCAGCAAATCATATCGACAAAAACGCCACCCATTGTAAATTATTTACTAAACACAGTGCAGCGCTCCATTCATGTGTGCACTACAGGCGCAGGATTTCTTCACAACAAGAGGCGATGCTGGCGCGTAAACCAATGACAGTTAAATATAAAATAATGAATTACGAGTCACAGCAGAGACTGTAACAATCTTGTCATCTAAAACGTGTTATTTTTTTCCATCGTTTTCATTTCGACCAGTCTTTCTGTGGCGGACACAACACAACATGGCATGCTCGAGACTAGGCACGGTTTCTAAATGACAATCGTTCCAATTATGCTTTACAATACACGAGCTTTCTTTCACTCGAGGAAATGTCTTGAGTTGAATGACAGGTGTATAATTCGACTGCGTCGTGTTGCTGCTGCTACATCAAAGCATTGTAGCAGCCAAATCGTTTTAATAAAATCATAAACAGATAACAACGTAAACACACGACGCGGAAGGAAGGTCCCAGTTAAATCCCCCACACACCACACACACACACACACACAATGCCAGAGTTACCACCACCACGAGCCGTACGTGCTTCAGATCAATACAGTGGGCACTGGGCAGACATTCCTTTCATTTGTAATAATAATACATTGCATAATCTCATTGGACTCGCGCGCCCGCCCAGGAACCGAGCGTGTTTTCGGTGTAAACAACGTGTCACACACACACACACACACACACACACGGGCTGGGCCCGCATCTATAAGCTCTCGGTTGTTGTGTTTTCTCCCCCCTCAGTCTTCCCCCCAATGCTTTCCTGCTGGCGTCGGAGGAGGCCTCGCTGCAACCACGGCCCCCAGTGAAGCAATGCACGCACACTCGCATACATACATAGTCGTGGGTCTGCTCGTTTTTTTTTTGTTCTTTTTTCTCTTACCGGGTCCGAGCGCTTCCATGGCCGAGGGCTCTCTCTCCGTCTCTGTCCCGGCCTGGCGGCTCCGTACCGACACTGAAATTGGGGGCGGTATCGCGAAGCTTAAAAGTGGCTAAAATAAGAAATGGGGGGATATAGATGCGTAGCTGTGTATGTGTGAGCAGCGAGCAGCTCGAGGATGCGTTGCCTTCTTCTTTTCTGTTCTGTGTGATTTCCACTCCTGAGGATTTGTAAGTAGTGAGCATGCGCCGCCGCGGAGGGGAGGGCGCTGTCGCTCGAGCCCCTGCGCGCGCTTGCGCAATCTATTTCTTTCCCAGAAATGACTACATTGAAAATTGTATTGAAGTAGAATTGTACAATGTATTCCCGAAAGTATTCGTTCGTGACCCTTTAGCTATGTGAATAAAAACAATTCGATACAAAACACACACACACACACACACACACACACACACACACACACACACACACACACACACACACACATTTATATTGTAAACAAATCTATAGCTGCTGTTGTTTTCTAGATTTGAGTTATATATCATATATAGCACTTGGCCCCCACCATCAATCACATCCTCAACTTTCAAATCAGACAATGTGACAATAAACAATAAAATATCATTAACACACACTCACACAAATACTACCAGCAATGTAAATACATAATTCTTAACATTAATGTAAATTTTATATATAATTTTATATATAAAGTCACATTTGTGATGATGGCTATGGCCGTTTTTAGCCCAATTAGTGTTTTTTGTGCAAAACTAATGTTTGCAATGGATTCAGAATCTTGAAAAACCCCTAGTTTGATATGTCACATGCTACTTACAGCATAATTAAATGTTGCCATTTCTTGCCTTATGCTCATGCATAAAGTGAATGGCAGATCGAGTGGCAAAGTGAGTGACAAAGTGGATTTAATGTTGTTTAAAGTAATTTAATGCAATCAAACAGGACTTTTCTGTTTGTATGTATGGGTTGTGAAGACCAGAAAGTTGTTTTTTGCCACTCAGTAGGCATTCCCGCATAACTAACGGGTATGATGATGATGTCATGCGCATCCCCTCTATATGTTAGCCTATATGGTATGGTCACATATAAACCCCTACAAAACAAATTGCTCAATACCGACAGTAAGTGGATTCATGAATGTATGTAGACAATATTTTAGGCCATTAAAAAAAACTATATACCACATTTCCCACTCCACACCCCTGGCTGCCGGACTAACCGGCGTGGTGCCGAATGGCAGTTCGGAGAGACTAAAGAACTGGAAGGCCACTACTATCATCTGTAAGCCTGAGGAGAATGCACAAATGATCTGTGTGTCCACACTTGTCCCTGATTGGCAACCCACCCCGATTAATTGGTCGAGCTTCGTGTAACGTTTCTGTCACATAACCAATATGAGGAAAACTTGCTCTATAGAACAATGTGGATCCTGGACTTGTCTGTGCCATATTTTTTACTTAAGACTCAAATTTGGGAAAGGTTTCAGCCCAGTAAGACCTTCATTAACTTCCATTTCTTATATAAAGCTATGCCAATCAGGATTACATGATGATCACACATGTTATGGTGACCTCCTCTCTCCTACTTCTCATACTGTAGGCTACCTTCTGTTCTCACCCATTGTCTTTGAACCTGATAAAGAATATGTCTTCCTTCTGCTCCATCCCAACATTACTGCCATTCCTCTATACTTCCAGATTATATAGTGCCATATTTTCCTTTTCATCATGTCATATTTGAGCAACTGGTTGGGAGGCATACATCCTCAATGCAATATTATATGTAAATACTTGGAATATTACACTTTTTATTTGGACATTTAAGTGTACTAAATATCTCGTTATGACCACACCCCAATAAATTATCTTTAATGTGTGTTGCCAAACATGGAGAATATAAACAATATGCCAGTGGACCAAATGCATTTACACAATACTTTCATGTGATCAAAGATTTTTTGTTTTTGGACTGATTCTCACCAAGAAAATCGCAAAATGGGGAACTATTGTGTAAAAAATAATCTTTCAAGTCTTGGATAGAAGTACAATATCTTATCACAAAACACAAAACTATTGTGAATAGTTGTAAATATGTTGTTGTTCGCTCTAGTGGTTTGTAACATCAGCTCCAAACAGACACACAAGATTTACTTCCTTGCAGGCCTATAATGGAAAATTGTGCACAATAATTAAGTTCTACTATAGGACAGTTAACCGGTTAAAGTTGTCCTAGCTGGTCATCATTCGAGGAGCGATGCTCATTGACATCAACTCCTGGAACAAAAGTTTACAGGCATAGGGCATCCGAACAAGAGAAATCTGGGTTTTGTTGCGACACCCTCTACATTCATAGGTGTGTGTCCTGGTGTTGGCAATGGCAATCAGCCCACACAGGTTACATACATGCACCTGATATGGATCTGAAGCTTCAAACAGACGTTCTCTGAGGAACTGAGCAGCACCGTGTGCGATTTGACAGTCACGCTCCATCTCACCAAACCGGAGACCACCATCACGTGATCTCCCCTCCATAGGTTGTCTGTTGAGGATCTGGATGGGACCTCTGGCTCTGGAGTGGATCTTGTCCTCCACCATGTGTTTGAGACGTTGATAGTATGTGAGACCAATGAAAACCTGAGACGCCAGTTTACGACCAGTAAAGCCATTATATAAAACCTCGTTACCTCTCGCGTGATATCCATACGCATCCAGCAGGTCAGAAATTTTCTGGACATTAACAGCATCGTTAAATGGAGTGGCATCGCCAATCTCCCCTTTATTAGCAGACACCTTTCCCTGCAGACACTCGATTAAATGTCCAACTGTCATACGAGATGGGATGGCATGGGGATTTATGATGATGTCAGGAGTGATTCCTTCACATGTAAAAGGCATGTCCTCCTGTCTATACTGTATTCCGCAAGTTCCCTTTTGGCCGTGTCGACTGGCAAACTTGTCTCCAATCTGAGGAATTCGAACAGATCGAACCCTGATCTTACAGAACTTGTATCCCTGCTGGTTGAGAGTGACCATGACCTGATCTACGATGCCGGTCTCACTGGTTCGGAGGAAAGTGCTACAGTCTCTCTTGGTGTAGCGGCAGTTGGTGCTGTCCAGCTCATTATCGTTCTCTGGCAGAGTAACTGTCTTCCCAATGACCACATCATCTCCTGAGACTCTGACCCCCGGAGCTATCAACCCATCATCATCTAGCTTATCGTAGATGGCATGTCTCATTCCCTGACATGTATCCTTGGTGGGTTTCTCAATGTTCTCATCCTGATCAACGCCTTTCTTTGACTCCTGCTCCTTGTAGCACCGATAGAACACAGACCTAAAGAACCCTCTGTCAACAGCTGAACGGTTCATAATAATGGAGTCTTCCTGGTTGTAACCAGTGTATGAAGCGATGGCAACAACGGAGTTTATACCAGCAGGCAGTTCTCTGAAGCGAAGGTACTCCATGGATCTAGTGGTGACCAGGGGCTTTTGCGGGTAATACAGCACATGGGCTAAAGTGTCCATACGGACATGGAAGTTAGTGATGTAAACCCCCATTGCCTGTTTCCCCATAGCTGACTGGTATGTGTTCCTGGGAGACTGATTATGGTCAGGGAAGGGTATAATGGAAGCGCAGACTCCTAGGATCATGGATGGGTGGATCTCACAGTGGGTGTATGTGGAGCAGTAAACGTTCTCCAGTAGGTTATTAGGGGTCATTGCTAACATCACAGTCTCTTCCTCTAGAGTATCAATATACTCCACAACACCACTGTTCACCAGATCCTGCCAACTGTAGTTGTTGCTGTCTCTCTCTTTCAGTTTTTCTATGTGATGAGTCTTCAGCAACAATTTCTGTTTTTCAACAATCAGCAGGGGGCGACAGATCCTCCCTGCATCTGTATAGATCCTGATCTCCCTTTCTCTGATATCTCTTATCATAGACACCTCAGACACAATGATGTCCCCCTTTGTCCTTCTCAGATTTCTCAGCTCATTCATCAACTGTTCTGGGTCTTTATGAATGCCAACCCAACATCCATTCACAAAGATCTTAGTTGCATCAGCGATAGCAGAAGGTGAGATTGCTTCTAGGTTCTCCATGCTCCACGTATCTAAAAACTCCAAGATAGGAGAGGGCTGAGAGCCTACTGAGATGTAGGCCATGAGTGCTAGGTTCTTCACCAGACCTACAGCATGGCCCTCAGGTGTCTCAGCTGGACACACCATTCCCCACTTAGTGTTGTGGAGCTGACGTGGTCTGGCAAGTTTTCCGTCTCTGCCGATAGGAGAGTTGACTCTACGGAGGTGGGAGAGGGTGGAAGCAAAGGTCAGCCGGTTCAGCACCTGGGACACTCCAGCTTTAGCTTGGTGAGCTTTCTTGCTATCTCCCCAGTTGCCAGTAGCCAGAGAATACTTCAAACCATCAGTGATTATTCTGGTTTTGATGGCCAGTTCCATGTTGAAGTCTCTTCCTTTGTCAATGAACTTCTGGGCATAAATCCTGATTTCCTTCAACAGGTTATTAAACATCCCTCTAAAGAGGGATGCCAATAGAGGTCCAGCCAGATCCAACCTCTTGTTGCCATAGTGATCTCTTTCATCCAGTTCTCGTCTACCAAGAGCAGCCAGTAAGAGTCTGTGTACCATGTACCCAAGGAAATAAGCTTTCTTGGTCTCACATAAGTCACTGACACCAACATGAGGCAGGATTTCCTTCTGTAGAACCTCTTTGGCATATTTAATTCTTCTCTCCTTTGTAACACCAGGCTTGGCTCCTCTCGACCCTATGAAGTTCAGAGCCACTTCCTGTGACTGGATTACAAAGGCCTCATCCAGAGAGGGTTTCACCAATTCCATCATTTCTGGGTCATCAAAGTCATAGATTATGTGTTCCAGGATGTCTCTGTCCGCAACAAAGCCCAGAGCTCGGAACACAATGATAATGGGAACTTCCTGTCTGATGTAAGGCAGAGTTGATACAATCCTCTGGCCTATATTAGGACACTTCTTCTGTGCCGCTCTGGCCATCTGGCTAACCCAGATGGGGCTTGTGGGTCTGGAGGAGTTCTCCAGACAGGAGCGACATTCTGCAGTATAAGCATATTTACTGTCCTTCTTGGCAAACACATACACAGTGTTGGTGGCCATCTTCTCCTGAGCAATCAGGACCTTCTCTGAACCGTTGATAATGAAGTAACCTCCAGGGTCTAATGGACACTCATTCAGCTCACAGAGGTCACGGTCTTTTAAGTCCTTCAGTAGGCAATAGGTGGAGCGAAGCATGATGGGTATTTTACCGATGAAGGTCTGTGGGTGTTGCGTTTGAATCTGTTCTTCACCTTTTTTAATGATGGTTTTAGTTATGTCTACGTACAGTGGGGCAGAGTATGTGAGGTTGCGCAGTCGCGCTTCATTGGGCATCATGGGAGATGCCGCACCATCCTTCTCCCAGTGAGTAGGTTTGGACAAATAGATCTGTTCAAACTTCAACAGGTAGTTTGGCGGTTCCTCCACCTCTCCAGAGGTGTGTTGGGCCTCCGCCTGCAGAATGACGGGCGGAGCATCTTCTACGATCCTCGGAACTGACATCTGAATGAACTCATCAAATGAATCCAGCTGCTGACTCACCAAACCTTTCTCATCAAAATAGGAGCTGATGACAATCCAGCAGGCCTCCTGCCACAGATCTGGGTTAATATCATCACCTTCATCATCCTGGCCAACCATTGCACTGCACATAGGCTGATCACTGCCTGCCTCCTGTGAATCGTTTTATTTTTGTTTAATGAATTTTTATTTTGTTCTTTTGTCTGATGTTCTTGCACTGTAATCTCAAAATATGTTGAATAAAATGTTTACAGTAAGTCATATAAATCTATTGCTATATTGTTCTGCTGATCTGTAGAGCTCTTAATGTGTTTGTAAGTAGTGCTCGGATTAAGTGCACATCTAAATCCAGTTCCAACTTCCAACAACTTATATAGATAGACTGCAGGTCAATTTCTGGTCTGACATCGCACAATACACAAACCATTACCAACAATGCCGATTTACACAGGCAGATCCTGAATTTGGTATTGCTATTCGGGAACGATATAAGTCAGGAACAATGTGAGTTGGGATGCCCCCCTGCACACGGTTATGCAATACCCATTGCCTATATACTGCCACACACGCACCAAGTTTGAAATCGGGCGGTCTGATGGTGTAGGGCAGGCTATAGGTGGCTGCGTTGCACACTCGCCAATTGGGCCATGGCTCCTTAGCCGACTGGTAACGCGGCTTGTTTGGTCCTGGGTTCACCTCCCGGTCGTGGCTACTTTGGTGGCAGCGGTGTTGCATATCAAGTCTATGGGCTTTAATGTTTAATTGTTGAGCACTAAACGATTACGTAAGAGGTCATGTGGCCGATATAAATACAGTGGGTGGGCCTGGGCCGTGGCTCAGCGGTCCAGGCACCTTGGCCGGTAGCCCAAGTCTGGCAGCGTGGGCGTGGCGCGGGCTCGACTCCCGATCCCGACAGCCCTTACTGCATGTCACCCCCCCCCCCATCTCAGCCTACTGTCTGTCCCTCTATAAAAAATATAAAATAAAGGCGAAAGCCACAAAAAACATTAAAAACTAAATACAGTGGGTGCCCTTCACTTGGTTGTGGTGGTTCTCATAGGTTGAGAACCATGCACTGCCCTAGAGGGCACTTCTCCACTGGAAGGGCATCCTAGAGCAGTGGTTCCCAAACCTTTTAACCTGTGACCCAAAAGAGAGATTCCATGTTTGCCTGGGACCCAAACTAGTGAAAATAGCAGATCTACAAGCTATTTTCACTACTTCTTAAACATTTGTCTTCTAATTTATAGAATTTCTTCGATTTTTCTTCTCCATTCTCTAATTGTGTAGACTTTGTAAATTAAGTAATGCAGGTGTTTAACAATAACCTAACTCTTGAGAGAGTAAAATTAAACGCCTTATGGGTCCATTTGGTTTCATTTTACACTCTCGAGAATTAAAGATCTAGCCTACACAAGGGTCCATGGTTACCAACTCTGCATTTAGCTGGGGACCACCTGGACCACTGGTGGTCCCCGGACCACTGGTTGAGAACCACTGCACTGATATATAGTTATTGGCTCAGCTAAACTATTTTATATTTATATAACATTGACATTACATATTGTTGTTTTGTGTGTATATACATTATTCAATATACATTATAATTTTTCTTTCAAACCTCTTTTAACAGGCATTTTAAATTATTGTTGTATTATTTGTTTAGCTTGTTTTACTTATGCAAGTAAATTGAATAAAGATTTCTTTCTTTCTTTCTTTCTTTCTTTCTTTCTTTCTTTCTTTCTTTCTTTCTTTCTTTCTTTCTTTCTTTCTTTCTTTCTTTCTTCCTTCCTTCCTTCCTTCCTTCCTTCCTTCCTTCCTTCCTTCCTTCCTTCCTTCGTTTACAACGCGTCTGTTTTTGACTGTAGAAATGTGGGGATGGGCGGGAGGCCTGCTTGAATGCTTGTATCCTATCAAACCCTGCCAGTCCGCCCCGCAGGCTCAACCAGGCGTTCCAGGTTTGTAAAACGAGCGCTACCAACTCAACGTGGGCGGGTTTAAATTTTGTCCAACAACTAGCCAGTGGGAAAGTGAAACGTCAGAGGAAGCCTGAGGAAACGCTCCACCAGCTGTCACGGCGCGCGTCCGCGCGAAAGCTCAAAAAGTCTATTCAGTGTAGAGATCAGGCGGGAGGAAGAAGAAGGAGAGACGATCAGATAATAATCATCCACCTTTCAAATGCGACCTAACAGCATAAAATAATTATATTTACCGCACAGGCATTCGTTTGTGTTTGCCTGGTATGATTGATTGGTGAAACGTAAACGTTGTCTTCCCGTTTAGACGAAGCTTTCCTCTACACAAACAAACAAACAAACAGCATAAAGAAACAAAGATGAGCCTCGTCCAGTCTCAACAACAGGTGAGGAAATGCTTGATGATTTGCACCGTGTAACTTTAAATGATCTATTCGACAAACGTGTGTACTTTTTACACTTTCAATTTTTGTTTCACCCCCTTGTTTACAAGGTTTTTATTTGTGTAGCATGCCAGCTGAGTTGGATGGTGGCCTATGGTCACATTGTGGGAATAGAATCGTTTTTTACTTTGGGAAATCGCTTTAAAAAACCGTTGATGGCAAAATGAAGCACTTTTGCTGAAGTGGATTGCTTACGAGAACTCGAGAAGTGATGAACAAAGGCGGAAAAACAAGGCTGTAAGCAAGCTACTGCTAGCTAACTTCTGTGCTGCACCTCGTAGTTTTCATTGTTTGGTTTTTCAAGGCGCCACAAATTCGCAGCTGTTTGGTTGTTTTACAACTACTAGGTATTGCAGAATTTAATGCAACGATTATTAGCATTAACATGACTTAATGTAGGCTACTATGGATTGGATGTCTATTAACCCGGTTATTGCATGTGTATTGTAGCTAAACGTAAATGCTACTACTACTTTGAACTGGATGTTATTTTGACAGACCGTACAATATCATACAGTGTAAAAACATTATAGGCACAGTTGTATAGATTATTGCATTACAGTATTAGTAGTAGTAGTAGTAGCCAAATATAACAAACTGCTGAAAGCATACAGTTCTTGCTAGGCATTCTCAAATGATGAGAGGCCTACTATGTTATGGATGATCAAATTTAGCAGTTCATTGCTTGGCAAGTTGCTCAGCAGTAGTCAATAAGTAAATACCAATGTTATGTTCATAAGTGACATTTGCTGTGTGGGAGGAGGGTGATCTTAATTTGATGTCTTCTTCGACCAGGGAGAAGAGCTCCCAGCGGTGGTCCAGACAGCAGGGAGTGATTCAGACAGCGGAATGGGCTCTCCTGCAGAGGAAATGGTCATGGAGACAACCAACAGTAAAGAGGACCATCCAGGTGAATTGCCACAACAATAAAAAGTTGTCTAAACCCAAAACATGCAGTGTTAATAACAATGTCTTTAGTGCAGACTGCAGGCCATATAGTTTGTCAGCCCAATCAGAGCAACAATGTTGACTCCCATTAATTACTAGAGTATAAAACGAGAAACAACATTACTACTTTTGTGACCGGCTTGACGGAGTGCATACAAAATTGTATGCAGATTGGTCAAGCGGATTGCGAGATAAGCTCCGGAAATCTGGACACACAGAGACGGACCGATCCTCTTATAGACGACTAAACTCCTACAGAGACACAAACCCTAAAACACAAATAGTGGGTTCTCTTGGATGGTCAGTGTTTCTAATGCCTCAATTTGTTTGCAGACACTGACGACGAAGAAGACATCATGGTTCACAGGAAACCTCGGTGTCTGAAGGCTCTCCAGGACAGCGACGAGGAAGAGGAGGCAGCTGAGGGGACCGGCGCAGCCATGCCCGAAGCTCTGGAGTTATCTGCGTCCAGTGTGGAGGAGATGGAGACGGGAGCGTTGGACGACGAGGACGAAGGGCAGCAGCTGAAGAAGAAGAAAGGAGCACAGAAGAGCAGGAAGATAGCCCGCGCTCCTGTCGACAGCGAGGAGAGTGAGCCAGAGAGAGGCGGAGAGGTGGAGAAAGAAGAAGTGAAACCGAAGAAGAGGGAGAGAAGCCAAAGGCACAAAGAGAAAAGGGAGAGGAGTAGCAAAGCAGTGGAGAAACTGAAGAAGAAGAACGAGCGATTCACTGAGATGAGTGAGGTTTGTAAAGATGGCAAATTAACAAATGTTTTCAAATGGCAAATTAAGGCCAAAAAACATGTGTGCAGGCTTTCTGTGTGTGCGTAGTGTAACATTTTAGCCATTTATTTATTTGCCTATTTGCAGGACACACCTCATCCTCGGGCTATGAACGACAGTGGCTGTCTCCTAGGTGACACAGACCTGTTTGACACTGGTCTGGAGGAGGAAGAGGAGGAATCTCTGGATGCCATCAGAGCCTCTGTCAAGCTGAAGGCCAAAAAACACAAGGTACAAAAAAAAGGTTTGCCTGGAGCATGTTGTATGCATGCCACTGTTCAAGTTAATCACATTAGGCAGTGAGGAGATGTTTATCACAGAAATATCAGATGAATCGTCTGCATTTAGAACTCCATTATCCGAAGCACTGTACAATGTGTGTTGCATTCATACATCGACAGCAGAGGCAATGAGGCAAGCCACATTACAAGCCAACTTATAAAGCTTCTGATAACATTACAAACCAACTTATAAAGCTTCTGATAACAAAATGTTGCTGGTAGTTATGTGACAGTGTCGGTCAGACTAAGAGCAGCAAACTTTCACCCCCCATGAACTGTGGGGGTGGTTGTTTATGTTTGTTTGATTTACATGCTTTGGGGTCCTTTTGACCAGTGAGACAGTGTCTTTCACTTCCCTCAGTAAAACTGTGGTTGTGAAGTCTGGTTGAGTTCCAAAATTCAAAGAGGTTTTATTTGTTATTCAATCAAATATGTGCAGTGAAATGTTCCTGTCACATACTTTACAGAGTAGACTGTGCTAACAATATAACAACGAAGATATAATAAATGTGGTGGGATTTATAATAGAGTAACAACTAAGGAATTAAATAGTTTTCTCTTCCTCCAGGAGCATTACATGGATGAGGATGAGGAAGAGGAAGGTGAAGAGCCGACGGAGAGACCTGAGCGTGTGGTATGGACTGCACATTGACCACAAGATTGAGTTGTGAAATACTATACATTTATCATAAATGCTCCTATCTTGGCAACCCATGACAGTTGTTCTTATTGACTGTCTTCCATTAACGTTGTTGACTCATGGATTGTTCTGTGATGTACTTAGGAGAGAAAGGCAGCCCGGGCCAGTAAAGAAGCCATGAAGCAGCTCCATAGTGAATCTCAGAGGCTGGTCAGAGGTCAGTTTTCAGAGCATCTTTATCAGATTGTTTTGATGATGCTTTCCTTTGATATTTTAACCCATGAATTTCACAATTGGCGTTAATTGTTAAGCTAATTTCAGAAATTACATCTCTTATTGTTCAGTATGGATGACATGTGTATGTATGACACGTGTCTAATACTGTAACTGTGCTTCTTGGCAGAGTCTACGATTGGCCTGCCATACTACATCCCTAAACCCAAAACTCTTGATGAGTTTTTTAAGAAGAGAACCAGGCCAGAGGGCTCTTCCATGGCGCTTCTTAAGTAAATGAATACACAGTATTTGCGCAGATATTATGGTTTGAAATGATAACGGCAACCTTCATGCTAATTCCTCATTCATTCACTTCTGACAGATCAGCCAAGTATCAGGCCAGGATACTGGATGCCACTCCAACTCCTCCACCTCCTGTCAGTGTCAACCCACCCAGTGAGCCACAACAACCACCTGTAGAGCAGGACTCTGCTGCTCTCTCTCTGGATCTATCCTCCACCCATATCCAGACCCCACCCCAGCCAGCTGCCACCTCTTCCCCACAGCAAGAAATCAACACCCAGGTTGGAGAACAGCCTGCAAGCCTGGATGCCGAACAGGAATCCGGCCCAATGCTTTATCTGTCGGAGAGTCTCCAGGAGTCTATGACGGCAGATGGGGCAGAAGTCAAAGCTTCTTCAGGCTGTGAGGAGGAGATGGCTATTTCTCTACCTGGACTGAGCCAAATGGGGACTGTGAATGATACTCAAGCAGAGGGTGCTTTAGATCAGCCTCTTCCTCCCCAGACAGTCACTGTTGATCCAACAAATGCAAAGCCTGCAGCACAGGGCCCTTCAAAGCCTGCAGCACAGGGCCCTTCCAAGCCTAAGAAGGACAAACTGGCTATGCTAAGAGAGCTGGGGCTGGAACCTCCACCTGTTGCCAAACTATCTGCTGATGACGGAGAATTTGTTCACTTGGATCCCAACCCTGGTAAGTCAAGAGTCAATTTAGTCTTTTAACACAGTTGGTTAGTAATGGCCTAAAGGAAGTCAACAATGAGATTATTGAATCACTTGCCTCCAGAGCACAAACTCACTTTCTATTTTTAGGAATGAATTGCTTAGTAACCACACCCAGGGGCAAAATGTATATACAGATAAATTACTTTCAGCCTACCAAGGTCCCTTGGTTTGTAATTTAAGTGTTGTTTCCTTCGTTCTCCCAGGAGTGAAAGCCCTGCAGGAACGGTACGTTCGCCACATTCAGCCTGTGAAAAGACCCCAGAGAGGGCGCACAATGCAGCTGAGCATCATCCGGAAAGACAGCACCCCTTCTGGACAGGAGGAGTTGCGTGAAGAGTCTGTTACCGTCACTGTCAAAGAGGATTCTGACGAGCCTGCTGCTGCCAAGCCTGGTATGGGATCGCACACGCGCCACATGCACATGTATATATTGTACGTGAAATCACCCAGCTGACTGTAACCTTCCTGTGGTCGTTGTCTTTGTCAGGAGTGAAGCTGCTGAGTCTGAAGCAGCGTCTTCAGCAGGCCATGGCTCTGCGGAGGCAGGGGGAAAGGGCTCGTAAGGCAGAACTTCATCGCTTAGACAACGAAGACTGTGGTGAGGAAGAGGAGGAAGAGGAGATGACAGATGAGTCTGAGGGAGAGGAGGTAAGATGGCCAGTTTGTTAGGTCGCCCCTCTATACTGTAGATGTGGCAGACCATAGACGCATTCCAAGAGTCTTTTGTTACATTATCAGCATCCCCATTGCACTTACACGTGTCCCCTTCCTCCAGTGTGTGGATGACCTGCTAGGAGGAGACGATGGTGAGGAAGGAGATGAGCAAGATGAAGATGAGGACGGAGGCAGTGTGGTCCAGAGTATCTGTAGCCCGTCTCCTGTTGGGCTGAAGGGACGCTGTCCTCCACCCAACCTCAATGCTGATGGAACACTCTTGCTTTTTGCTGGCAGCTCCTGCTCTCGCACTGGGTATGCGGTTGTGTCTCCATCTCTTTATTTTACTTTTTGACACAATAGCAGAATACTGCTAAAGTAGAGATTTAACTAAAAGAATAAAGAAGCTCTTGTTGCAATTTGACGTTTTGTTTTCTGCTCCCAGTGATGGTGTGAGAAGAACCTCGGGCGAGGACAGCGAGACAAAGACGGGTGAGTAATCTTTTTGGTAATATCTCTATAAAGTTCTAAGTTGTATCTTAAAGGCTATAATGGAACGAAAATCGTACTAATAACTGGCACCACTTTCTTTCCAGTTTCATTTAACCATTAACACTGGCGTAATACTTTTGTGCAAATTAAAAACATTTCATCTTTTTGTATCCATTTAAATATAAAATGCATGCTTGTATTTTTGCTATTTGTGGTACGATGAAATAATAATTTGGTCCCCACATAGTATTTTTGTTACTGCATATTTGCACATTATTAGGAGCAGTGACAGCTATTGGTACAGGGAGCAGTTGCTGAGGCACACTTAGGCTGGGGGCACAAACCAGGCACCTTCTGTTCCGTTTATCTACTGACTCAGCTATGGCCGCCCCTTGCCACATACAGCATATAGGGGCCATAGGGCTTATGTTAGTTAAAGAGCTTCATTATCACATGCCAACTTTCCTTTGAATTTAACAAAGTTTCTACTAGTAAAGGCCTATTCATAGTCTGGATTTTGGGTGGTGGGCTGACCACCGCGAAATAACGTTGAGCGGTGGTGAGTAAAAACAGAGAAGGGCTGGAGCGGTGGCAGTGGTTTGCTCTTCACCGCGGCTCGTGACGTCATGTTGTAGTTCGGTGGTCACCTAACCACCGAAAATCCAGACTATGTATGAGCCTTTATGGAGACACTTATGGAGTCAAACAAACGTCATACATTCTCTCTCTCATAGAGGAGGAAGACTCCCTGACAAAGGACAACAGCCACAATGGTAGCTTTGAGCTCCTGGGCTCTATGATCCCATCCTACCAGCCTGTCAGTCACCAGCGCTCCACGGGAAGAGGTGCGTTTAGCGCCAACGCCTTCCGCTCCCCCTCGCCCTGCTTCTTCAGACCCAGCTTCCTCGTTGGCTCTGCCTCTAAGGTGAGTAATTCAAACATACCCCGATTAAACGGTGGTGGGAAAAGTACTCAATTTTTTTTACCCAAGTGACTGTATCAAAATACTGCAATGTAGAAAAACTGTTGCAAGTAAAGGTCCGGAATTCAAAATGTACTTGAGTAAAAACGCAAAAGTATTTGTGTCAAAATGTACTTAAAATGCCCAAGCATAATGTAGCCTACTCGTTATGCAGAATGTCCCATTTCACAAGTTTTCAAGTGTTCTCTTATCTTTTTGAAAATAGATCTACAAGCTCACAATACGCGACACATTGTGAGCTTGTAGATTGGCTATTTGGCTAAAGGTCTTTAAATAAATACTTTCTGAAACGTCTATGGGAAAATCTCTTCCGTGCCGCTCGCCGGTGCGGGACTGCGATGCTCTATATTTGCCTCCTGCTGGAGTAGAAGTACTGAAAATTGGAAAGAATATCAAAAGATTGTACTCAAGTACACTACAGTACTTACCGGTAGTTATAAGTAACGCAATAATTGTAATACAAATAGATACATCCAATTAGAACAACACAACACGGGTGTAATACATTGATGTGTTTCTCTCTCTGTGTCCATCAGAGTTCAGGTAAGCTGTCTGAAGCCTCTCTATCTCTACCAGTGGAGGACTCTCAGGACCTTTATGCCCCACCCTCACCTGGCGCAGACTCTGGCCCCCTGGGTGGTGCGGCGCCGGGCCCAAGCCTCGAAGGCTTCTCCCGGGGCCGCTTCTCCCTGGAAGATGACACCCAGTCCCAGCTGCTGGACGCAGACGGCTTCCTCAACGTGGGGCCTCGCACCGGAGCGCCCCGCTCGCACAAGAGGCAGTTGGTTCTGGACGACATGGACGAGAACGCCATGGACGGCAACATGGGGGAGCTGTTGGGCCTGTGCTCGGGAGTCTTCGGGACGGGTAAGGCGGAGGTGTCGGGGAGGGTCGGAGAGCCCCGCTCCACGCAGGAGGATGAGCTGCTGGGGCTGTGCTCGGGGGTGTTCCCCTCCTCCACACAGGCTGGAGGGACAGGGGGCGAGAGGAAACAGCTCCGCTCCACACAGGAGGATGAGCTGCTGGGGCTGTGCTCGGGGGTGTTCCCCTCCTCCACACAGGCTGGAGGGACAGGGGGCGAGAGGAAGCAGCTCCGCTCCACACAGGAGGATGAGCTGCTGGGGCTGTGCTCGGGGGTGTTCCCCTCCTCCACACAGGCTGGAGAGACGAAGAACGACGGCACAGACATGCGGAGCATGGACCAGCTGCTTGGGCTCTGCTCTGGAAAGTTCCCTAGTCCAGGTATGCTGGCATAACACAATTTGACCTTTTTTCCACCTTACTGTATATGTTGCAGAAGAAGACATTATTTAAATTTTGTCTACCCCCTCTGTCATTTAGATGCATCTCCCTCACGGCCCGTTTCAAGTACAGCTCAGAAGGCTTCAACAGTTGACAGGTAAAAAGTGTTCTAGGAATTTGGCAGTATTCTGTACTTGTGTTCCATAATATACTGTAAATGTAAATATTTAATCTGTTGAGCAGACTACTGACAACTGATGACCTCTAACTTAGACTTGCATGAGATGTTATGTAAACAATATCCCTACTACGAGCTAGCTTATCACTTATTTGATGCCACCTATGAAAACCACAGATATCACTCAGAAATGTGAATGTAGTTTTAACAACTGTTTCAGTAGGAAGAAACCTGAGGAGGAAGAGCAGGAGGATGAATGTGAGTTCAGAATTCTGTCAGACTTGGACAGCGAGAGTGACCAGGTAAGCCATTTGAACTGTGTGTACAACATGTATGTCTTGTCTTGGCGATCTAAGCGGCGCGACATTCAACCTGTGTGTTTTTGTAGGAGAATGAAGATGAAAAAGAAGATGAAGAGGCAGAAGATGGAGAGGATGAGGATGAGGATGATGAGATTGAGGAAGAAGAGCTGGAGGCTGTCTTTGACACTCGCCCTGTAAAGAAGAAGAAGAAGATGTAAGTGCAGGACAGTTGCTGGTTGGCTTGTTTCTTTTGCTGAGGTTTTACATACATAGATGGTAGATGCCATTCTGAAATTTTACATACTTCTTTGCATCTTCAGGCGGCTGGCTGAATTCTTGGACTCGGAGGCTGAGCTGTCTGGCAGTGGCAGTGATGATGAGGATGAGGGAGGAAGTGAATATGAGGAAGAGGAGCTGCTGGAGCTGCTTCCGTCGGATGCAGAGCTGCAGGACCAAGTTAACAAGATCCACATGTAAGTAGCAGCTGTCGTACTATATTTGATAAATAGTAGTGTTTTTACTTTTTAAATGACACACTAACACTTCCACAAGATCTAACTAAAAAGTTCTGCTCACTCGGTATGGCACAAATGGCCAGGAGGCATCCCGCTGCCTTGCCATCTCTGGGGATGTGATGACGAGGTTTTGGAGATGGTGGGGCAATGGGGACCCAGTGCAACCAAAGTAGACCGGCTATACGGAGACAAAGCTTTCATTTTGCATCTTTGTGACAGGCCTCAACATTCTCCCCTTCCTCCCCACAAACACAGGAAGAGTTTTGACATGGCTTCTGACATGTAATAACTTTGGAAATATTCAAATTTTCCCCTTACGCACAAGATTGGTATCGGCTGATCGTGAGAAAAACAATCCGTGATCGGGATTGGTCTAAAAAAACCTGATCAGAGCACCTCTAACAAATTCACCCGTACAACAGGAAACAGGTGATGGATGATGATAAACGTGCCCTGAGGCTATACCAGGAGCGCTTCCTGGCCGACGGGGACCTGCACTCCGATGGTCCTGGACGAGCCCGCCGCTTCCGCTGGAAGAACATGGGCATGTAGACCTTGTTTTGCACGACAATAAAGCCCTGCCTTGGTTTAAAACTATGCTGTCCTAAACTGCCAACCTAACTTTGTGTTTCTTTGGCAGGAGACGATGACTTTGAGATGAGTGGGATGGGTGAGGAAGATGAGGAGGAGGAGGAAGGGCATGTGGACCCGGCTGAGGTGCAGAGGAGGAAGGAGAGAATGGAGAGGGATCAGTGGTTCAGAGAACAAGTAAGGCTGTGTTTGTGTTAAATACATATCGTATGTAGGCCATGCACACAATGATATCGTACAGGGATCCTGCCAGAGCTATTGAAACTAAATAGCAGATTTAACATTTTAAATAAGAGCGTGATTGACCTGTAAAATGTATTTTTCTTCTTTTTTTTATTAATGATGATTAGTTTTCACTGTTGCTACACTTAAAAAATGGAAAATAAGTGTAAACCCATAGTAATATTGTACATTGTATCGCTGTTGCAATATTTGACATAACTATTGAGGTATGAACTTTTGCCCATATTGTGCATTCTGGGACTGAACAACATGGCCAAAGAGAAGTTCATACCTCAATGAACCTCAATGTGCGCAGACAGCCATGTGGCATCATGGCATGCCCCAAATCTGACTTTCACTTGTACCAGTGGAGTACTTTGTCCACCACACTGCCTAGCTAAGTTAGTTTGAGAACATTAATTGCAGAAATACCAGAAAAAAGAATGGCAGAAATAATTGTTTGTCGGGTGGTGGTGGTGTTGTCGTCATTCTTGTGTTTGTGTGTCCCACTGTCTCAGTCGGAACAGAAAGCCAAAGCCAGGAAGGGGGAGGACCTGGACGAGGACGCAGATGATGAGAACATCGGAGAGGACGACAGCCAGTTTATGAAGCTAGCCAAGAAAGTAACGGCCAAGACTCTGCAGAGGAAAGGTCAGTCTGGCATACCATCTTGTGTTTGTTTTTCCAGGTACACTACGGTTTAGTTAAGGAAAATAAGGCAGGTGCGCTAGCTCTGCTTTTGTGTTTGGGCAGTGGGTGCTCACTGCTCAGCTATAAATATAATTAAGATACACATTTTTATTTATTGACAGTCACACGTTTTGACCTCAGTCTTCCTCAGAGCAGATTTAATGAATCTGCAGTGCCGCTCTAAACACTGTTTAGTGTTTAGAGGATTTGATACTTGGTGTGCTCCAGTGCATGTCAATTAAAACTAGCTTTTACTGATGGTGTGCGGATAATCATTCCGTGCTGCACTGTTTTGAATGAGAAATGGATCACTTTCTATGAATGTGAATCAATGACAAAATATGTTTGGTCGTTGAGAGCCTACTCGAAGCAAAGACACAGACAGTTGATTCACGTGCGTCCAAAGAGGTGGAGCCAGCCAATTTGACACACTGAGTCCTGAAAACAGATCTAGAGACCGGTGTGGACACACTGTTAACTATCCTGTTGGCTAGCTACAGTGATGTTTGATAAGAACCTGGTAGCTAGATAACAGTTCTGTTTGCTAATATTGGCAAGATTGTCTGCAAATCTCAAGAATACAGCCATACTGCAGTACTGTCCCCAGCCCTTCTTGGTCCCTGGCTGTCTATTAATTTCACCCAGTTGGTCATCACTTGAGAACACCTTGCGTGTCACCCACTCAGAGAAACGCAGCTATGCTAAGTTTATCTACTGTACTGGAGAAAATATGCATTAGCAGTGAAGCAGGTCAAGGCAGCTGGTCATGGATTGGAGGTTGAAGTGAAAGCGCATGTGTTCCCATTCAGGATGTTTTCAAGAAAATGTGTCTGTTTTCACCAGCACATTAAGGGATTAAGTAGGGATATTCAATTGGCGGCCCTGGAAGAATTTTGAAAAATAATAATAATAATAATAATAAGAGGGCTAATAAAAGTTACAGGTATGGTGTATGGTGTTCTACTCGGTCTGTGTCACATAGGAGGGCTGTGGGCAGTTCAGAAACCCACCCAACAGTGACATCATCAATGGGGAATACAAGCTAATAGAAACGGCAGGCTTTCTAGTCCTGAAAAGTTGCAATGCGAAAATGGAAGCCATCATTCTCACAATAATAAACCCTGTTAGGGTCCATTTGGTTCCATTTGTACACTCTCAGAGTTACAGACCCATAAGGGTCCATTTGGTTCCAAACCATTTCCCTGGGGACCCCCTGGAACTGCCTCAAGGACCCTGGGGGTCCCCGGACCCCGAACCCCACTTTGGGAATCACTGCTCTATGTAATCTGATCTTTATAGTCTGATAAACTATTCTCACGTAAATAAATCTTGTTTAAAAAACAATCTGCCTAACGATGATGTCACTGGTGGTCGTGGACGGGTTTCTGAACTGCCCACAGCTGTGTGTGTGTGTGTGTGTGTGTTTATGCACTGTCAAATAGGTCTAGGACTACATCTATTCTAAGGTGGCATATACCTGTATAGACATATTATCCTGCTCATTACTGTGCGGAAATATACATAAATCTTCGTGTTTGAGCACAAAAAGCATTTTGAGAACCCACACATTTTCGTGCTTCGTGCGCACACTGTGCGGCCCCCCCCCACACACAATCATTCTACAGTTGTGGCCCCCGGCCTAATCTAATTGAATACCCCTGGATTAAGACTACATGAATGGCTCTGATGTCCTTTTTAATTTCTTCCACACAGAGCCCACTGTGCCACCACAACCAGAGATGACGGCACCAATTGTAAATCCATTCCAGAGACCCTCGCAAACAATGGTAAGCCATTGTCAAATGGGTGTGTTGTGTTATAGTATATGTTTTCGAAGCTTTTCTCTGCTTGTTTTGCTTGTTCAGCACTTTTCCCTAAACAGTGGGTCGTGAGTAAATATCAATTTTATTGTATTTCTTTTGTTTCCTATACTACATTAAAATAATGACTATATTTCAAAAGATTTACAAATATTAAAAACATCTTCCTAAAGAAATCAAATTGTGATTTTGTAGGTGAGCCATTTTCATTACCGGTAATTTGGGTCCTGGCTGGGAGACATCAAATGTCTCTTTTGGGCCTCTCGAGCTTAAAGGGACACTTCACCCTTTTTGCAAAAAGATATATGTTAATGACGTTTAGAAGCTTTAGATCACTTTCCTGGGGGTATTTATGTGTGTAATATGTGGTTTTAGTTATTTTAGATTGTAGCAGTGAGCCTGTTGTCTCTGATGTCATGGACACTGGTCTCACTACCTTCCTGGACTACAATTCCCATAATTCTTTGGTGCACTGTGCACTTGTGGATAGGGGGAGAGCTGTCTTACTGAGACAACATGTAGTCCAGGAAGGAAGTGAGCCCAGTGTCCATGACATCAGAGACAACAGGCTCACTGCTACAATCTAAAATATCTAAAACCACATATTACACACATAAAGATCTCCAGGAAAGTGTTCTAAAGCTTCTAAACGTCATTAACATATATTCTTTTGCAAAAAGGGTGAAGTGTCCCTTTAAGTGTTTGGGAAACAGCCACTGCTACAGATGGCATGCTGTTCTGAAAGTTCTCAAGATGTCTTGATGAGATCTCTGCTCTCTTCGACATGTGTTAATCTCTCTCAATTTCCCAGGTGAGGAGGGGTTCGCTACTGAATCAGCCTCGTGCTGTCCTCCAAAAGCTGAAGCTGGGGTCCATCTCGGAGGGGAACCCCCTAGCACCACGAAACACACGCGGGTTCCTCTTCCAAACACTATCTCCAGAGAAGGACACAGACTCAGGCGCTCCTAAGAAACAGGTGAGTGAGGTTATGTTTCACATGCAGGTACAATGGCCACTAAACACAGCATTGTTTGTACCACAAACACTGTTGTTAAAACCCAGTTGTGGTTTTCAAGGGCTACAGTTTTAGACATTAATGCAAATGTATGCTTTAACGATATTTGTCTGCTGTCCAAATCCACATATTTTCAACAGAAAACTATATCAACATTTTGGGGGGGGGGGGGGGGGGTTTGTTACGTTTTTCAGTTGAATATGTAATTCAGCTAAATTAGACTAAAGCGAGTAGCTGTAAGTTAAAGTCGGGCAGGGTATATATATATAGAAAGGTGTACATGTAGTGAAGCCACAGGATGCACACACTCCGATTTATTTGAACATTTCACTAAGAAGCCTATGTTGTGCTATCTTCAGATTCAGGACACATTTATTTTACGTTTATTTGTAAATAAAACCATGAATGAGAGCTTGGAATTCTTTCATGTGTCAGGCCTGCATGCTAGTCATATCATCATACCTTTGTCAGAGGTGGTGTCATTTTAATATTGTGTCACTAGGTGGAGCCAAAGCCCATATTACTCATACTAGCCATACAGAGTGAAGATGTAAGGGTTGAGCAGAACTGGGGGGGGGGGGGGGGGGGGTCATATGTTAAAGTTCCATGTCAACTGTTTCTGTGTGTAATAAATGTATAGAAACTTGCAGATTATGGAGTTTACTGTAGGAATTAACTTTAGTTAAATCCTGTCTGAATGTAATTTATCTTTCTTAAAGCTACACTATGTAACTTTACTTTTCTACCCCTGGATTTGAACCTGGTTTCCAGCACAAGTGCTGAACCTTTTCCCATTGAGCTAATGGAGCCTGCCTGGTTGCTCTGGTTATAAATGCAATCTTGAGCATCACGTCAATTTGTGTTTTAGAGGCCTGGGCTGGCCTAGAGGTCCGGCCACCTAAGCTGGCAATCTTAGCCTGACGGCGTGTTGCGGATTCAACTCCCAATCCCGACAACCTTTGCCTATCGATAAAGGCAGAAAAAGGGCCAAATGTGTTCGATCCTGTGTCTAGCTGAGACATGACCTTTGTCACGGTCTAAATGTCTCGACAACCAACCCCAATTGTATGTTCTATTGTATTAACATACTCTTAAGTCTTAACATGAAGAAAAATTACATTTAATAAAAAAAACTCTAAGACATTTCTCACAATCTTTTTTTTTTTTGGATATCATTGCATCCTTTACTCTGTCTTAACAATTTGAAACCACATGTGACAAGCATATTAATTCAAATGACTGTGATATGCAGCTCTGTTTGTGAGGGTCATTGCACATTTCTGTCTGTACAAGCAGTCAATTCAACAACGTTTTGTCATCTTTTGATTGTTCGAGTTTACTTTTGCTTTGCTAGAATAATCTCAGAATTAGTTGCCTTCTTAGAATAATTTCAGCATGTGTTTGAACCCCAGGTGAAGAAGAGGGGTCCAGTTGATGCTCTGAACCCTGCTGCTAAGAGACCATGCAGGGTAAACAACCCCACAGGACAGACATCTCAAGGCCCCCTGCGGAGTATATTCAGCTTCCTGGAGAACTGAGAAGGTGACTCGACAATGCAAGACGGAGACATTCGTTGATAATCACTAATGTTGGCACAAGCATTCACATCACAACATGCTTGTGGCAGCCTTCCACTGACTGAGCCCTCCTCAACCTTTCCAATATGTGCGGAAATGATTCATACCAGACTCCAGCCTGATTGCTTGATATCTCAGAAAGTCCTGTTTTGTCCAAAGTTTAACCTATTTATTACAATTCCAGTAAAACACACACAGGATATTGCGGCACCTATCTTTGTGTGTGGGTTTTCGGTCACTCACACAAGCTTGATATGCTTAACGGGCAAACTTAAGGACACTCAATAATTTGTGCTCTTTGTCTGATGGATGGATGGTTGGCTCTTCAGTTTGTGTCTGACTCAATCAATAATGCCTAGTGCATTATGTCAGTTTACTTGAATGGACTACTTTGTGTATGTCCTTTTAAATTCATGTACATACCGTTAGTTGGAAGCCATTTTCAACGCAAATTGTGTATTTTTCTTGTAATTACATCTTAGAATTCAGAGTTTTGTTCTGGAAATTCATTCCATTTGTGACAAACATTTCAGAATTCTGATATATAAAGTCTGAATTTTAAGGTTAATAATCATAAATTCAGGCTTAATTTTATTTAGTTTCATAAATTTGCTTCCATTTTGTTTTTATGGTTTTAAATGTTTGCTTTTTTGGAGGGAAATAGATTATTTTTTTGTATGTGATTGGTTTTAATTATTCTACATTGTAAATAAAAATGTATTTTATTACATTTACGTCAAATTCTTCTTAAATCATAGTGTAAATGAAGCCATGAAGTAGAGTATGTTGATTATTCATCCATTAAATGAAGACTGGCTTATTTCTCAGGGGTAGTTTAATATATTTTAGAAGGCTTATTTACCACCAGAGGGCATGAGATGCCCTGTTTTGGCATAAGCACTTGTGACATAATTGTAAGTAACCACATGAAATAACTGTCAATGGTAGATTTATTAAATATCGTTTATGAAAAAGAACACAAAACGATGTAGGCCAGTGCTACTCACGGTGTAGGTCGGTGTTGTCTGCGTGGTTTAGTGGTTGTACGGTATTAAAGTGGTATGGTGTGAAGGCAACTAACCATATTCACCAGGTTGCCATTTAACACTTCATTATTACTTGGGTTGGGCCCCAAGTAGGATGTAAAAGCAAAATGGCCTCTGTGAGAATGAGAATATAGTCTGTTAAGTCAGATAAATTGTGGTTGCCTCGATAGCCCCTTACAGCCTGCCAAGCTTGCCTGGGTGCAGTTCACTGTATCTCTCAACACTGCCACCAACCAATGCCCTCCTCCTAGCTTTTTCTATAGGCAAAGAAAGGCAATGTTATTGGTATAACATTAGTCAACAAAGCAATTTACACATGCATAACATCAAGCAAAGGAAACACAATTATACAATGACATTAGGATGCATAAAACAAAAGTAAATATAATAGTTGCAATTACAGTGCAGCAAACTGAAAGGTCTTTAGTTGTGTTTTAAAATAAATAAGAGTAGCAGCAGACCTGCAATTTTCTAGTAGTTTGTTCCAGATGTGGCCCCCAATAAGCTGGGATGCCATTGCCATACAATAAGCCTCATTGTATTAACTTCTAGGTGGTGCATCACATTAAGTCATAGGATGAAAACGGAGTGCATGTGGCTTTCCAAAGTGCTTCCCATTTCCATATTTATTTCACATGGTGTATATCATGCCTGCATTGTGCTTGTAGGCCTACATTAGTATAGATGGCAGGTGAATATTAGGAATTTTGTTTTAATTGACATTCTGTACACTTACTCTTTTTGTCTTTAACTTTTTTTTTCTTCTCTCCTCTGGGTTAAGCATAATTGCAGTTTAGCGACTAATGAATTGATAAGTGGCTAATAATAGCCCCTCGTTACAGGGGGACTTCTAACGAGAACTTTCATCTCTCTCCATCTCATTAGTGGCCACGGTGATTAGGAGCTCAGGTCCCGGGGTTAGCAAGGGGTACAGGAGGCCCCATTACACATCATTAGGGCCACAGGGCCGAAAGGGTCTGCATTGCAACCCCGTGGTGGAGCCAGGCTTGAGCTGGATCCTGTAGCTATACAATGCCCAGAGGCAGGAAAGCAGGCCGGCTTAATCCTGACATTGTTTATTCAATCAGAACATTTTAAAAGTCTCTGCTTCCTTTTCCCCCTCACCCTCGCGTACACTCGTCCTCCTTTATTCACATACACATTAACACATGCATGCATGCATGCACAGACAAGACTTACACCCTTGATCTAAATTCAATTTATAAACTTCACTTAACCCCAAGGGGCAATTATGAGGTCAGGGCAGTAACCTAATCCCTCAAAACTCTTACTGCTTGAAAGAGAGAAGAGGAAGATTCCTTTTAAATAAATATCTAGAGGACACAGATCTGACTTTACACAGATTATTGGAGGCAGGGGGTTGAGGGTGGAATAACTGAACAGAAACATTAGCTTTTACACCCAAGGGTGTATGTGTGTGGGTGAGCATACAAATGTGCGCTTTTGTGTATTTATACATATATATCCCTAAAAATAAAGTGTGTGTGTGTGTGTGTGTGTGTGTGTGTGTGTGTGTGTGTGTGTGTGTGTGTGTGTGTGTGTGTGTGTGTGTGTGTGTGTGTGTGTGTGTGTGTGTGTGTGTGTGTGTGTGTGTGTGTGTGTGTGTTTTCTGCATACATATTGTTTTGTAAAACTACCCACAGTGGGTGATGGTGTGTTATTTTGGCATATCTTGCCTAATGATTTGACAGTGCTGGAGTCTGAGCGCAGTAAGCTGTGGCTTGAGGTCCACTTGGGGGCTGATTTGCGGTACAGTATCTGCCGCTATGCGTCCCAGGCAGTGCTGGACTCTGACAGTAATAGCCAACGGGTTTCAGCCGCCCTCAGCCACTGTCACCACGGCGTCTGGTGTTGGAGCAGATGTGAAGGGAACTGGGTCAGAGCCACCGCAGGCTGTGTACAAGTCTCTAACAAGGGCGTATTATTCACAAGGTAAGTCATGCTCTGTGTTTTGTGTGTGTGTGTGTGTGTGTGTGTGTGTGTGACGTGTGTGTGAGAAAGAGAGATGTTAAAAAGTCCTCATTGCAAAGATCACTAACCGCCATGGGGGGACTTGCCATTGACCCTGAGCCTTGAACTTGTAAGTCTTTCTCACTTTCCATCTATCTGTTCTTCTGTCCCTCTCCTCTCTATCTTTCTCTCCATCTGTTCTGGAGTTTCTAGGCCTCATTTTGATTTTTCTCTCTCTCACTCTATCAGTTGGATCAGTGTGTCCTCTGCAGTTATTTCTTCCCCCCTTTTTTTCTTTTTGTTGCTGTAACGCAGTGTTTTTCAGTGAGAAGAGGAACGAACAGAGTGAGAGAGAGATGATTTTGCATGTGACGAGGCCTTGGGCGGCCGGTTGTGTTTGATGTATTTTTTATGTGCTTAGGCTACTATTGAGCGATGGAGGGCGGGAGAGGGGGGGTGAGCATGCAGCACTTGAATGGGGATGTTGTTGAGGGGGGTGAGGAGGAGGAGGATTGCCGATGAAGGGTAGAGGGGGGTGCTGCTTTTCTGCCGCCAGCGACGACGTGTCAGGGAGATGAGAGGTGTAGGGTGGGGTGGGGACACTCCACCCCATAGGGAGGCTCTCTCTGATGTAGCCTCCCTATGTGCCACACACCTCCCACCCAAAAAACACTTACCATACATCCACGTACAGTACACAACCTCTCTCTCTACACGTACATATACAAGAGGCCTGGTATATGTGAAGCAAACAGGCGTTCAAAACAAAAAATAGACAAACACACTGTATGAAGGTTCGGAACTGGGGAGCAAATCACAGTGCAAGTCTTTCCCTGACTGGCAGTCAGATTTGTTGCACTGAGATCATACTCAATCCTGAGTGTACAAATTTATACCAAATGGACCTATTAACAAAATATTTTACTGTGTACTGTGGCTAGGGCCTTCTGTGAACATTTCTATCACAGTTTGGATCCCTTCAACTTGTGTTTGTGTCGTACCTTTTGTATATATAGCCTATATATCAGATCAGGGTGATTCTTTAGAACAAGTAACCTAATAATATTAGGTTTCTTGTTCTAAAAGAACAAGAAACGGTCTGATATGTCATCCTAAATTGCAGCTAAAATATGCATGAGTCTTCCCTTTGTGCACTCCTAGGCCCTATATCTTGCCCTATCCCTTACCCCTTATCCCTAAACTTATATTGCCATTTATTTATTTATTTAACATTTTAAAATATTACAAATAGCCGATCTACAAGCTAACAACGTGTCGATGTAGATTGGTTTTTATTTTTGTTTTAAAATAGTAAGAAATGGCAAATAAGTTTAGGGATAAGGGGTGGCGCAAGATTGAGCCCTAGAGTATTCACCAGTGTTCATGTATAGCCTATATCCATTTGTAACTCTTGAGGGGTATACTCATTTGTTAAATTTGTTAAATTGACACTGAGGAATGTTCACATCCCTTTAGATTTCCCTTTGTACTGTCCCAGCCCAGTTTCGGAAGTGTGAGTCATTTGGGTGGACTTATAGCAGTCCATTCCACACAGAGCAACAATAAGGGAGGATGAGGAAGGAGGGAGGGAGAGAGAGAGAGAGAGAGAGAGGGGGGGTCAGAACGGAGGGAGGATAAACACCACATAGGACGGTCGAACGGAGGAGGGGAAAAACAGGGAGGGCGCTGGATCCACCTTCTCAGCGGCAACTACTGCACTGATTGCAACGGGTAAGACTATATACAACAAAGAAAGAAAAAGCGGATTCTTTGTCAATCATTAGAAATATATAGGGGCTTTTATGAATAGACGAACTGTTGCGGTTTGAACTGGGAAGGTGCAGGCGAGGAGAGATAGAGAGAGAGAGAGAGAGCAGTGATATGGGTGAGCGCCACTGGATGGACACAACCTATTACGTAACGCGCAATGGAGATTTTGTTTTTAATCTTTATGATCTCACAAAATGTCGCGCATTCTTTTTTACTTTCTCAGTTTTCTGCTGCTTTTCTAAATTATGGGTTTTTACTTGCGGTGGCTGTAGCTGTTTAGCAATATTAATATATGCTCGAACGTCGTTCTCGCTTTTTTCGTGTTTTCTATGATCGTCGTCACCCCGTAATATATATATAGGCTATTCATAATCGTTTAAATGTAAAACATCACCCCGATGCTTCGTAATCGTATAGCATTAAAATAAAATGGTGCACTGGAAAGACATATAGTGTAGCCTACGACGGCATGTCGAATATCAGACATATAGCAGCCTTTTCTAAGCATTTATGCACTGTAAACCTCTCGTAGTGGGCTACCATATGATTATTGTTTTTGTGCGTGCGTTATGGACCATGTTAACAATGAATATGTCAATATAGCGATTTATTTTTAGACTGGGTTTTCAATCATCACTAGCAACACATCTGTCTATTTGTGCGCGCCTCGGTCGCTGTCCTTCAGCACTACGTGCACGTGCACGCATAGGGGACAGAGCCAGCAGCACTGCGCAAGAAGGGGAAGGAATGAGTGACAGTACCCCCGAGTCAGGATTAGAGAAATTTCCATTCTAAGGAGACATGTAAATATTTGATGTTAATAGAAGTGGAGTGTGCAGACCAGCCTGTAGTTATAGACATTATGAACAAGAAATGGTGAGACTGAGAACGGGGGTCCTTAGATTAGATTTATATCAAACATGTTTATACAGTAAATTATATACCATGCATGTATCCGAATCCGATTATAGTAAATAAGGCAAAGCATGGTTGGGACACATTCACATTTAATTCCGTTTATAACTTTATTAATCCACAGAGGCAATTTTATTTTTGGCATAAATTAAATAAAAACAGATAGCATTCAGACATAAAATACAGATAATTGCAATCAAGAGAGTTGTTTGGGACTATGTTGGACTGATTGTCTTTGCTAATTCACACCGATTGGCCATAATCTTGTTATTTCAGTTACATAAAGTTCTAGTTTTTTGGGGGGAAACAAACAAGAAAAAAAAGGTTATGATTTTCACCATTCTTTTGTTCTTTACCCATAATAATTGACCCCACATTTTAATAACTATATTGTTATTTACTTGTATACTATGACAACCATTATTGTCTTTAATACCCCGCCCTAAATTTGTCAACGGCCTCATTATAGAGAAATGTTGATATGGTATAGTTTTTGTTCCAATTCTTCAAAAATAGTTTTTTTCCTTTAAGTTAACATTTTGTCTTGGTGTCCTTGTCCTTGCAGTGAGTCTCAGTCGAGAGCAGTGATGCTTCGTCATCAGGACCTGCCCATAAATGCCTATGAAGGGCAGGGAGGTGCCGGCGGCTCCGCCCCCTTGCTACAAAACAGGAAGTGCGACAAGGACGGTAACTTCAATTTCCTGCCAGGAAAAGACGACGATGGTGTCATGGCAACCAGGAACGGAGGAGGGGACGAGAACCGAAACCAGGTGCGTCCACGCACCCAGAGCCCATTGGGCCTTGAGCCATCAAGCCCTTCATCCTCTTCTGGGTTTCACCATGGACTGGGACCCCTGTCTCCCCTGTCCCGCCTGCCCTGCTGGAGTCCTCTGGAACCCCTGCCCGAGGTCGAGAGCGGAGACGATGGATATGGCCGGGTACCACCAGACGGAGCGGAGGAGCGTAGGATGACAGAAGATGAGATGAGACGGGGGGTGATGCTGACCAGCAATGACAAGAAGGAGAGAGAGACCAGGCAGGGGACACCACAGGAGAGGAGAGTGAAAGCTGAGTTCAGAGGAGGAGAGTTACAAGAAGAAGAGGAGGGGTTGGACGATGACTCTGAATGGGGAGAGAGCGACTCTGAGTTTGGGTTCAGCCTGCGTTCCACTGGCAGCCTCTCATCCCTCAACATGGAGAGTGGCACGGAAGGCGTGCTGATGGGTGGCTGGGATCGCATTGGCGTCGGAGAGCCCAGACCTGACCACCACAGTGGTGCCAGCGACACAAGCACCATCACCGCCATGAATGCTGACCCAACCAGGAAGTGGGATGGTGCAGGAAACAAGGGACCAACCGGCAGAATAACTAGCTTTGGCCGTGAAACCCTCAGTGGAACTGGACTAGGGTTCAGCCCCCTGGAGGAGGACGAGGAAGAAGACAAGGAGGAGGACCAGTCATCGGACTCGGATGACGAGCTGCCGGAGCTGATGGACGCCGTTTGGACCCTGCGGGACCGCGAGCGCTTCAAGGCCCAGGAGATGGAGAAGCACCAGGTGCAGCTTACCATGTACCGGCGGCTGGCGCTGATCCGTTGGGTCCGCACCCTGCAGAGCCGAGTCCAGGAACAGCAGAACCGCCTGCAGTCCAGCTTTGACGTAATCCTCACACACAGGAAGGAACTGCTGCGCATGGGCGCCGCGGCTGCAGTAACGTCTGCCCCGCCCACCGCCACCGTGGGCCAGTCATAAAGAGCGGAGCCATTGAAAACAGGAAGGGGTTTAAATCCCAGGGCTGAACAGGCCTGTTGGTGGAGTTGAACTCAAAGGCGCTTAGTGCAATCAAGATACTATGCTTATTTGCAATACTTTTCCCCTAACAATAAGACACTGTCCAAGCTTTCCCTCTGAGATTTGAAGGTTTAAACTCTGACATGGTGGTGGTGTTGGTGGCACAATGTAAAATCCAGAGTTTTCATTTAATTCTTATTAGATTGCACAAAGTAGAACCAAATGGACCCTCATAGGTCTGTTTGGTCCCACTCTCAGAGTTACAGATTAAATGAACGCTGTAGATTTTAAAGCCATGTTACGTATGTTGGTTTATTGGTGACTGACCCATTGCTTATCCTAATGTATTGAAGTATATTTATAATTCACCAAAAATAATGTATTAAAATGTATGACATAGAGATGTATTATGATCAAAGCAATTATATGAAAAGTTGAATAAGAAAGAGTTTAATATATTTATACAAAGGTTATGTTATGGCTGTATAGTCTCTGATTAAACAATATAGAAAGACATAGAAGCAATTCAATGTTTAGATATGGCGTGTATGTTAGAATTATGCCTGTACATATGTGATATTTGTCATTGAAATGAACACAGTAAATAAAAAATAAAATCTGAAACTTTCCTGTGTGCTTTTTGCTTATATCCATAACTGAAATTATTTTCTTTACAAGTTTAAAGCAAAATTCAGGTTTCTCTCATCTGTAATAATTATATTATTTGAAGATGAGGGAAGACGGTGCACAGTAAAATACTGTTATCAGAGTTTAAATAAGTGGTTTTCAACCCTTTTCATGTCAAGGCCCATTATTTATTCGGCATTTGAGTCACGACTCACGAACCACCATGTGATGACATTTAACCTCGCAGACCCAAAACTAAATAATATTTTGTTATCGTTGGAAAAGATTTTGTCCACAACTCCATGCTGTATTGATGTGGTACCATAGGAGAGATAACAGGCAAACGTTGATCATCAAAAGAACAGATCTTCTACATTCTCTAATTGCGTATACTATAATAATCAAACTCTTGAGATTGTAAAAACCACATTGACCTGTAAGGGTCCATTTGGATACGCTCTCAAGGCTCAGGAGTTAAAGATCTAGAAGGGTTCATTTGGTTTACCAACTCTGCATCATTTAACTCGGGACCACCTGGGACGCCCTCAGGGACCACTGGTGGTCCCCGGACCACTGGTTTAAATGAACACATTTAACACCATTTTACTAAAGCAATTGATAATGCCAAGGCTTGTTTAACCCAACAAAATTTAATCTGTCATTTCATTTCTCATCACGTTGATTTCAAGAAGGGGTTTATCAAGGCTCTCCCGATATAGGGCCAACAAAGATAGTTTAATCTTAGATTGGTTGAAAACATGTATTTTAGCCCCTGGCAAATGACCTTTCTGTTAACAAATGCTTCTTTGTCAGCTGAACAAAGTTGGTTTGTATATCTGCTCATCACACGAGGTGTGTGTACTGTGTGTGTGTGTGTGTGTGTGTGTGTGTGTGTGTGTGTGTGTGTGTGTGTGTGTGTGTGTGTGTGTGTGTGTGTGTGTGTGTGTGTGTGTGTGTGTGTGTGTGTGTGTGTGTATGTGTGCGCGCGCGTGCGCGTTCTGCAGGCAGTGTGATAGCCGTGTGGGGAGAACAAGCACCAATCTTTATGGCCATGGTTAGGCTGTCGATGTCGTCGCCGCGGGCATTCCAAGATCGTCTCGCCTCTTTCTCTCAATTCCCCATCTCCTCTCATGTGTGTGTAGGTGTGTGAGTGTTCACAATCACAGAGATACCAGCCATTTTGCCACCCCATAATCTCCAGTATGAGTCGAGTTGGTCGCATGCACGGCGGCCCCGTCGTGAGTCCCTCGGGGAATCAGTCTGCGCCCTGGGGCCCTCGCGTCCCATCCGGGCGGTGAGCAGACGTCAGTCAGTCCGGTTGCAGCTCGAAGGAGCCAAACCCCGGGGCAAGTTTGGGATAATCCTCGGCTATATGCCCCCAACTCTGGTTTATGTTTTAAGCTTATCGCTTCTCCTGACGCAGGCATCACAGTGAACCTCTGGGACAATTTACATATTGATCCGTTGTTCGTTGGCTTTACTGAGGCTACATGTATTGGAGGCTTCAAAAAGGATGCAGGAGAGGATAACACACGTTTACCCGGTTATTGTAACCGTGGAATCATGCACCAAACAACCACCTCTAAAAAGGGTGCACAAAGGGACACCGTGAAACAACAAAACTGATTTTGATGTTAATTTAGCAAATCTCCATGTTTTCAGGCCTGTTGGGTAACGTGACAAATATGCGTCAATAGAAGGTCTGCCTAAAGGGACCCATGATCCAAGCAGGGTGGTTTTGTGTGTTGTTCCATCCATTCTCTGTTCATGGGACTTCGGACAAAGTTGTATGCTGCTATTTCGTCATGTGACACTTAAAAAGCCCTGCACACATGGCTTGGTTTCGGTGACACTGGAGCAACGTGTGACAGGGGCCCTGCTGGGCGTGAGCCGCGTCAACAGTGAAAATCACTGCGCCCCGCGGGGAAGCATATGGCGACGCCAATATCTCTTTCGTCGCGTAAAAGGGCTAATTCAGTCGTACAGTTGGTGGCTTTAATGAAGAGAACTTTACAAAATGACTATTGTATCATACAATAGTCATTTTGTGAGACGTCGGTTAAAATGCCTATAGGCATACAATTTGTATGCCTATAGGCATTTTAACCGACGTCTCACAGGGACTATAGTGGGAGACAGGGAATGGGCTGCAGGGAGTAAAGGTGCGCCTCATCGTGACACAGGGCCATAGAGTTATATATACGAGATCTGCTTATGTTAACTTTCTGAATCCAATCAAGTTCAACATTTCTGTTTTAGTCAGACGAATACATTTCGTCAGATGAGTCGTGTGACGTCCAGTAGAGGGAGACAATTCATTGCAGCCCGTGAGGACACGGTTTCAGCCCGTTGCTCCACTTCAATCAGTGTTGACTGTTGAGTAGCCCTACGCAAGAGGGCAGCAGTGTGTGTGATGGCTCCAAAAGTGTGCTAGAGATAAAGCTGAAAGCTAAACTGGTCCTATCCTATGTATGTCTGCGCTTCTGTTTTTGAATAGGACATATCGGGCTACTGATATCTTGTATTCTCTCTCTCTCTCCCTCTCTCTTCTTTCTCTCCCTTCTTTCCTCTGCCTGATGTAGTGTGACAGTGCAGTAGCCTGCAGCACTCTGTTGGCGTGGAAACAATCAGCTTTGACAGAAAGGGGGTGGTGGTGGGGCTGGGGGTAGGGGAGGGAGGGGGTGGGGTGGGGTGGGGAAGAGAGGCTGCGGCCTGAGGCCTGCGTATGATGAACTGGGTAGAACGACCTGTCACCAGAAAGAAAAATATAAAACAGTCAGATAGATATAGATAGATAGATAGATAGATAGATAGATAGATAGATAGATAGATAGATAGATAGATAGATAGATAGATAGATAGATAGATAGATAGATAGATAGGTAGGTAGGTAGGTAGGTAGGTAGGTAGGTAGGTAGGTAGGTAGGTAGGTATAGGTAGGTAGGTAGGTAGATAGATAGTGTGTGTGTGTGTGTGTGTGTGTGTGTGTGTGTGTGTGTGTGTGTGTGTGTGTGTGTGTGTGTGTGTGTGTGTGCGTGCGTGCGTGCGTGCGTGCGTGCGTGCGTGCGTGCGTGCGTGCGTGCGTGCTTGTTCAGCAAAGTTCACCTAATTATTCACAAATTAAGGTAGGTTTGCATCAAAATAATTGTCTCTCGTTTTATTTAGTTGATATTGTTTTGGCATGCAATGGAGAATTTCAGGTTAGCCAGTAATTTATAGGCCGCCCAGTTGTGTCACTGTTATTGTTATTGCTGTAACTATACTTGATTAGAATAACCTTTAGGCTATAGGCCTTTGTAAACCAGTTCACCGGTCATTGCTATCATATTGGCCTCAGTATAGTCATCACCATCCATGGGGGACGTGGCGTGCACATTTGCTAGAAAATAGCTTATTTATAAAATAGGCCTATATGAAGGCCTATGTTGTAACTGCATGCATGCATGGGCCTATATAACCCTATACCTGTTGACTGTAGCCTGTTCAACAGAACCCAAACCCATGGGACAGGATATGACCCATGTGTCATCATCTTGACTCATAGGCTATAGGCCTATTGACTAAATGACTATAGGAGTAAATAGGACCTAATTCAATTAAATCTATCAGAGGCCAGCAAGGGTTTCTTCTCAAGGCACGGTGTGTTGTCAAACTTCGATGCTTTGAGTTAATTAATCTATAGTGGGGGAGCTACAGAAGCCTGTTGGTGGGGTGCTAAGGGACTTGGGGGTTCAGCTGCCTCGGCTGTTTTAACCAGCTAATAAATATGAAAACAGCAGGTTAAAACTTTGTATTCGCTCTCTGTCTGAAAGGATTATACCCTTCTATAGAGTCCCGTGTAAATCCCCCAAACCTCATAATGCCCAATGTTGTCCCATAAAACTGGGTTGAACAATGGGCGAAGAAAGAGGGCTTTTTCACGCATAAGGGGTTTTCTCAAGAGCACATTGAGGGAAGCCCCGGCCGGGACACGCCCATAGATTATCTGTCCGTCGGTGAAAGCGCGGCTGTGAGCGGCAGGTGCGTGTGCCAGGCACGGGGGTCGTGAGCTCGGTGACCGCAGGGGGCTGACTATGTCGAATGCGTGCAGCTGCCGGCAGGAATTTTTTCAGATTGTCACTTCCATTTAACTTGCTCTTTTCTCTCTCTACCCCCACCATTGAAATGGAGTGAACCTACGTACCCAGGTCTCCCCGACGTCCTCTCCCGTTTTAGAGACGAAAAGAGCCGCTAAACGGACCGATGTCACCAAAAAGCGTTCAGGGGGTGTGACCGTGTGAGCGACCCCCCGCCTTATACCGCCGTGAAATTGTGGATTAAAACCGTTAAGCAAGCAGCAGATTTTTCCAAGAGTTTCATAGGGTTAAAATGAGAGCCAGGAAACTATATACTCAAGTCTATTTCTATCCGCGATTTTCTCTGAGTGATTCATCATTCAAAATTAATTTGTAGGCCTACGCCTACTACTCCAAAGAAGTTGGGTGCAGACCGCTGAGGCCGGCCTATATATAGTCTATAGATCCATTCATAAGGCCTACAATTTTAAATATTCTCAAATTAGCGTAT